>NC_136291.1:2288814-2438956 GCF_964198595.1 Lampetra fluviatilis | reverse complement strand
CACGCACACTCACCCCCACGGACACACACACACACAGCATGACATACCTACCAACACGCACACTCACCCCACGGACACACACACACACAGCATGACATACCTACCAACACGCACACTCACCCCACGGACACACACACACACAGCATGACATACCTACCAACACGCACACTCACCCCACGGACACACACACACGGGCGCGCACACTCTCTCGGACACACGCGTAGCTTTGTCCAGAGAAGAGGAGTGTGAGGAGGAGGTGGCAGTACAGAGAGAGGAGGTGGCAGTACAGAGAGAGGAGGTGGCAGTACAGAGAGAGGAGGTGGCAGTACAGAGAGATGCAAAGAAGATGGGGGGGGGGGGGGGCGTTCGATCCGATCGCTGCAACCGGCGGCCTTCAAGAGCAACGGGTTTCCCCTTCATCTCGCCAGAAACACGACCGCGAGGTCTGTATGCGAGCACGACCAGCACTGCGGCCCGAGTGGAGATTCCATTTCCAGATGAATAACATCCGTATGTGAACATAGACGTTTCGGTCAATGGCCCTTCTACGGTGTATTCCTCTGTTGTAGGGCCCGTCCGTTGCCGTCGTCTGAGCGGAACCACTGCCAACGGAGGCAGATCCACACTGAAATCAGCACACATGGTCTCGTCCCTCGAGGTTTGAGTTTTCACCAGTGGAACTCCCTTCCTTGACAAGGGGGGGGACAGGGGGCTGCACCCCCCCCCCTTCCTCCATCTCCCCCCCCCCGCCTCTCCCAAATCTTGCCACACCCCCCCCCCCTCTCCCTACCCCATAACCTCCACCACCAACAAACGTGTTAAGGCTATATGGGGGGGGCGAGGGGTCTTCATCTTTGTTTGTTTATGAGCACGTGTCTGTATGTATGTGAATGTTTGTGTATGTATGTGTATGTATGTGTATGTATGCATGTATGTGTCTGTAGGTGTATGTATGTATGTGTTTGTATATGTCTGTATGTGTATGTATGTGTATGTATGTGTCTGTATGTGTCTGTATGTGTGTGTATGTATGTGTCTGTAGGTGTATGTATGTATGTGTCTGTATGTGTATGTATGTGTCTGTAGGTGTATGTATGTATGTGTCTGCATGCCTAAACAGCTTTTGTTCAGCCGGATCGAGGGGGCTAAGCGGGGCGCGGCACGGGCTAGAGAAGAGATGGAGTGATGTGGTACAGGAGGACGTGGAGCTGAGTGGACTTGCCGATGACTGGTACCAGCGGTGTCAAGATCGGCCTCAGTGGAGGAGGCTCGTGAAGGACGCTACTGGGCAGTTGGAGGCAGTCGCCCTACAACAACAACGAGGGGCGGAGGAGCGACGCTCACAACAACGAGCGGAACGCCGGGTGGCTAAAGCACAGCAAGTTGGTACAGTAGGGGGCAAAGGTGGTGCATCAGCCAGTCATCTCGGTCATCTCGGTCAGTCGACCCGTGGCACCTTCTGGGTCTGCCCCGTGACCTCCTGCCAGCGGGCGTTCGACACTTCACGTGGCCTCAAGGTGCACTTGGCCTGGCACAAGCGTCGTGGTGACGTCACCGCCACTTAGTGGCGAATGGCGGTTGTTGTTGTTGTATGTGTCTGTATGTGCCGGCCGGGAGCGGTGGGTGTAGCGGTTAGCGCTACGCTGCGCTACTAACCAGGCAACCCGAGTTTGATTCCCGCTCACGGCCAATACCGGTGGCGATTATTATCTGAACCGGTCGTGGGCCTCCCCTAGGTCGACTCAGCCTTAAATGAGTACCCGGTGCGATGTGCAAACATCGCCACTAGAGAGACAAAGGCGGCCAAGCGTGGTGTTGGCCACCCAGCCCCTCGTGTGCTGTGCCGGCCTTCATAGGTGCTCACTAACAGCACTTGCCCCTACAGGTCTGTTAAGGCTATACGGGGGATCTTTATGTTTGCAGGCGGAATGTTTACGTATCCCACGTGTGCCTGCATGCGTTCGTTCGTTTGCTCACCAGGAAGCAATATCTCAGCCTGCTCTATCCACTGCTGGTTCAATGGACGAACCTCTTCATCGTCATCGTCGTCGTCGTCGTCGTTTACAGCACGTTGTTTACTCGGTGCTGGACGGAAAATCGTGCCCTTTCCCGGCCTTCAAAGGTGCTCGCTCACAGCACTTGCCCCAACAGTCTGTAAAGGCTACACGGGGAGGGAGGGATATTTGTCTTTGTGATGTCCCACTCACACACGCGCGCGCTCCAAGCTTCTAAGGCGCAGAGGAGACATTAGCGCCTTGTGGATGGAAATCAGCCCCCCCCCCTCTCCTTTTGCACCTCTGGGAACTCATTAACCCTTATTTATTTATTTACTCTTTCCACCCCCCCCCCCCATCTCCCGCCGCTTCACTGGAAAGTATCGCGACTTCTCGTAACACGAAGCAGCTTCTTAATGAGCTTCACGACGACACCACAAATCTTGCATAAACTTCGGGGTTGCGTTTCGTTATCTCTCCCCCCCCCTTCTCCTCTCATTACTGTTGTTGTTGTTGTTGCTGTAATTGCGTTGTTACGGAACGTTGTGATACCCACCGTTGTGCCCTCCCCCGTCCTCCCCACTCCGTTACTTCAATGTTTTGTGTTGTTATTGAGCTGTAGCTCACGCCGATTAAAGCCCTTGTCGAGGGAGTCGGTGGCTTTGAATGGGGGGAGGGGCGGGGCTGTGGGTGGAGAGGGGCGCAATGGATTGGGGGGGGGGGGCGAGGGGGGCTGAGGAGGTTCGTGCTCGGAGCGGGGACGATTACGGGTGCTGTTTAAAGGGGTTGAAACATTGCGATGGGAGTGGATGAGAAGACTACACGCGCATCGCGGTTAGCGTAAGTTAAGGATCTGGCACATCTCCTGATGAAGCTGGTTGATGTAATTCTAGATTTGAAGTTTTCGTGACTGCAAGGATCCATACTCTTTGGTTCTTTCGGTAAAGTCACGTAGGTGAAGAAAAAAGAATAATAAATAAGAATAAAAATGAAAACGAATTTATTTTATTTCATTCTTTTTTTTTCACCTACGTGACTTTACCTGGTTGATGTAATCACCAGCGAAACGTCACGGTGCTAAAATTGAAAATGTTCTGGGTTTGCTCTCCAACACACCGGTGTGCTGAAGTAACAACGACTTTGTCTAAGTGACACACCTCACTAATTTGGCTGTGTCGGGTGGTGGTGGATTAACGACACGCGTATATTTACGCGATCTAACTCAATCGTTTTTTATGATTATGATGCTTGTCGTAGTGTTTGAAGGCATCGCCGCTGCTGGACGTAGCCCCTCCCCGTCCCTCCACCATCGCCCCCCACACACAAAGCCAAATGTACCCCGTGTAGCCTACACATGATGTTGGGTCAAGTGCTTTTAGCGAGCGCCTATTATGCCCGCCACGAGGGAGTGGTGCAATCAGCACCCCACGCCCGGCCACCTTTGTAACCCGAGTGGCGACGTTTACACATCACAGCAGGTACTCATTTTAGGCGGAGTCGACCTAGCGGAGGCCCAGGGCCCATTGAGATAATCGTCACTGGTAATGGTTGCCGAGAGTGGGAATCGAACTTGGGTCTCCGGGTTCGTAGCGCAGCGCGCAAACCACGTAGCCACCGATCCCCCAGAGAGCCTTAGCAGACTGTTGGGGCAAGTGCTGTTTGCGATCACCTATTAAGGCCGGCAGAGCACACGAGGAGGCGGTAGGCCAACACCACGCCCGGCCGCCTTTGTCTCCCCAGTGGCAATGTTTACACATCGCAACAAGTACCCATTTGAGGCTGAGTCGCACTACTTAGACACACACACACACAAAGATACATTCATCAATACGAATTTTTTGTGGTATTGCCAACACAACGATCCTTTAGTTATTATATTTCATTGGAGGGGGGCTGATTGGTGGGGGTCTGTTTATCCCCACCTCCTTCAAGCCCCCACCCTCTCCGCCACCCCGCCGTGTGTAGCGTTGCGAGACACTGAGCGATCGCTGTTCGCTGTGCCACCCAGGGAGAGAGAAGCGCGCGGCCCCACGTGGACGCGGTGGCCCCACGTGGTTTTTGTGGGGGGGGGGGGCGGGGCTGGCAAAGGGGGGGATGAAACGGTAAAGCGTGGGGGGGGGGGGCTGTTCAACGCCCGCCCCCCTCGAACCAACATGCAGCACGGCGCCTCCCTACCAGACCCCCGCCCCTCTCCCGCGAATAAGAAAAACAACAACCTCCGTTCACCACTAAGTGGCGGTGACGTCACCACGGCGCTTGTGCCAGGCTAGGTGCACTTTTGAACTTTTGAGGTCCTTCAAGTGAAGCGTCGAAAGCCCGCTGCTGTGCGGAGGTCACGGCACAGAGCCAGCTGTCCCGGGTTGACTAACTCGGATGACTGACAGATGCACGAACTGTGCTCCCTACTCTGCCAACCATCTCTGCGTTTCATCCGCCCGGCGTTCCGCTCGTTGTAGCGTTGTAATACGGTGTTTTTTTTCTTCTGGAAAATGTTCTGGTTTATCCAGGATGTTTCTGTTGCGCGTCGTCGCTTTAAGATGTTCTCTGTTCATATTTAGTTTGTTGCGGTTGCACCCGACTCAAGAGCCGCATGGCTCACAGGGCGATACCTAATTAATGAAACTTGAAACTTGAAAACTTGTTGCGTGCGTCGTTCCGCTGCCCTCCGTTGTTGCTGGACGGCGACTGCCCCCCAACTGCCCCAAGAGCAAGTATCGTCCTTCAAGAGCCTCCTACTCCACAGAGGCCGATCTTGACACCGCTGGTACCGGTCATTGGAAAGTCCAATCAGCTCCACATCCTCCCGTTCCACATCAGTCCATCAGTTTTCTATCCCCCCTCCCCTCCCCGACGCGACGTCCCTTCGGGTTGGTGATGCGCATGTGCAGTTGCACCGCCTGCACACACGACAGCTCCACCGCTGACTGCACGTGGAGGCATGTGAGAAAATTCACGTGTATATATTTTTTGCGTTTCGTTTGTTCTCCTTTTTCCGCACCTCCGATGAGTACGTTTGGCTACGTACGGTGCGAAAGAAGTTTCAACATACGTACGCACATATTTCAAGGATTGGGAGAAGGTGGTAGGTGGCAGGGAGAGAGAGAGATACAGGAAGAGAGAGAGAGAGAGTGACACACACAGAGGGAGATACTTTTTTGACTGTAGCAAAAGCACTGGAGGCGATTTCGATATGAAATACACAAAGTTACCAGCAAACAAATGAAAATAAACGCTACAAATCCACGCGCTGTGGCGCTAAAAGCACCGCGCACAACACGAAAGAAAAGTCACGTGGTGGTGGTCATCGCGCACGCCACAGTGACGAGCGAGCGCTTCAGAAGGTGAACACGAGGGTGCCGTCCACGCTGGTACAGAGGGCTTTTCCGGCTCCCCAGCGTTCGAAGAAGACGTGCACATCACCAACATGTGTGTGGTATGCGTGCTCCAGCCGGAGCCAGAGGGAGAGAGGGCGCAAGAGTAACAGGCAGGGCCAGAAAGACACCGAGGGATTGGGAAAGAGAGATACAAATGGGAAAGCGTGGGAGACTTTTTACTTTTAAACAACTTTTATTGCCGTCAGCAGCAACAGCACTGGAGGCGATTTCGATATGAAATACACAGTCAACGGCAAACAAATGAAAAGCACCGCGCACAACACGAAATAAAAGCCACGTGGTGGTGGTGGTCATCGCGCACGCCACGGTGACGAGCGAGCGCTTCACAAGGTGAACATGAGGGTGCCGTCCACAGAGAGAGAGAGAGGGGGGGGGGGGTTAGGTAAGGCATATCTTATTTTTTAAATCGTTTTCATCGCATTTAAACTATTAAACTATTTATATATTTTTTATTTTACCACGTAAGGCCCACTGACCTATATAGCTCTATTTCAGAAGCGACCTGGCCACAAATACCCCAATGAAGTGGTTCATCTCGTGGAAATGCATAGCAGCCAAAAAAATAATCTGAACGCATGTCGACTCTAAATGTGGAGGTGAAAAACCGTGCAAACCGGAGAAAAATCCACGCGACCACGGGGGAGAGAAAGAGACACGCTGCTGAAGTCATCCCCAGAGATTCTGGGTCTCCTGAATCGTGCGCTTGTGTGATAGTGTGTTCGTTTTTTTCGTGCTTGTGTGTACACGCGCGCGCGTGTGTGTGGGAGGGTGTCTGCGTGTGTAGGGGAAGCGGTAGTGTAATGGTTAGCGCACTGTCCTACGAACCCGCCAACCCGAGTTCGATTCCCGTTCACGGAAAACACCAGTGACGATTATCTGAACCGGTCTTGAGACTCCCCTAGGTCGACTCAACCTCAAATGAGTACCTGATACGGTGTGTAAATATCGCCGCTAGGGAGACAAAGGCGGCCGGGCGCGGTGCTGGCCAGCCACCCCCTCGCGTGCAGTTCTGGCCTTCATAGGTGCTCGCTAACAGCACTTGCCCCAACAGTCTGTTACAGGCTATACGGGGGATCTGAGTCTTTGTCCTGATCTCTGTATCACCTTCTTTGGAGAAATTGTAAAACAAAATGAAGGTCGTGTTGTTGTTGTTATTTCTGCTGCTGATCTGTTTGTTGTTGTTTATTCACTGCCTTAGGTAACAAAGCACATGCGGACGAACCCAGCAGGAGGAGGGTATTTCTGCTAATTGTATTTTTTCGGTGGAGACGGAGGCACCATACCTACATCCGTAGCTCAACACAATCGCCAACAACACGCAGGGTGCGAAAGAAGTTCGACAATCCATACAGAGCGGGAAGAACGCACAAAATAACACTGGTCAACACGCTTTTTCTGGCATAAGGTATTCCAACGGTTTTAAGGTAATTTTGGGATGCTGATTCCAAATCTGGCATCAGTTTTTTGTCTATCACATCAGGTTTTTGAGATATCAAATATTGCATTTTCAATAAAAACTGCAGAAGAAAAATATTAAATAAATGTGGATATCTACATAAAATGATATTATAAACACACTATCCTAAAAAGACAGCATCATATTTTAACACTAAAGCAGTCACTGACTCGCAACAACTTGCAATCATAAGTGACAGAGTTAATTTCGGGTAAAATCAATGAAAATGGGGTATGCCGATAGCATAACAATGATGTGATAGAGCAAATCTGAGATCAGATTTGGAATCAGCACCCTGAAATTAGTCTAAAACAGTTGCTAAAGTCCAGGCCAAAAATAAATGTTTTTTTGTTGACCAGTGTTTAATTGGCGACGTATCGGCCAACGGTCCTTTACAATGGGTTTAAACAAGACAAAGATCCCCCGTGTAGCCTTCACAATCTGCTGGGGAAAGGGGTGGGTGGCCGGCACCACGCACAGCCGCCTTTGTCTCCCGAGTGGCGATGTTTACGCTCCGCAACGGGTACTCGTTTGAGGCCGAGCCGACCCAGAGGAGGCCCAGAAATTAGTTCAGATATTCATTTCTGGTGGTGGGAATCGAACTCATGGTTTTTTGTGTTGACCTGCACCACAATGGGATTTTTGCACACAGCGTTTTAATAAGTTTTTTTTATATTTGCTGGTTTATTCCAGGATGTTTCTGTTACGCTTCGTCGCTTTAAGATGTTCTGTGTTAACATTTTGTTTGTTGCGGTTGCACCCGACTTAAGAGCCGCGTGGCTCACAGGGCTATACCAAATAAATTAAAAAAAAAAACTTGAAACTTGAGTCGCCGTGTTCGTAGCGCAGCGCTCTATCCGCCCACACCACACGCACGCGCGATCGGTCTGTCCGCGTGCGTGCCAATCACGTGAGACAATCAACATGTATCAACACGTGGCGGCCGGGGTCGTCAGGGGAACAGAAACACGAAGCGCGTTCACGGGCATTTTAATTGAACGGCGGAGCGTGGCGGGGCACGAAGCGACTCTCTGTCGATGATCGGTGTCCGTCCGTGGCAGACGACGCCGAGAGCGAATGAAGCCAGACTGCTTTGGCAAAGGCCAAGCTTGTACCTGTGCAAACACCTGTCACATTGTGCCGTGCACGAAGGTAGGGGGGGAGGGAGAGAGGGCGAGTGCGGCGATTACACGGACAGACCCCCCTGACCAGAGCTGGCAACGTTTCGAGTGGTCCGCAAGCTGTGGGCATTGACAATCTGCAGGTAGAGCATCGTTGCCTTTTCAAAAGACAAATACCTCCCCCCCCCACCCACCCACTCGTACAGCCTTACCCGATTGTTGGGGGAAGTGCTGTGAGCGATCCTCTATAAAGACAGGCACGACGCCCGGCCGCCTTTGTCTCCCTGCTGGCGATGTTTACCACATTTGCACCGGGTACTTGTTGGAGGCTGAGTCGACCTAGGGGAGTCCCGGGACCGGTTCAGATAATCGTCGCTGGTGTTGGCCGTGAGCTGCAATCGAACACGGGTTGTCGGATTCGTTGCGCAGCGCGCTAACCACTAGGCCACCGCCCCACCTTTTAAACACACTAAAGATAAATATCCCCCGTATAGCCTAAACGACTGTTGGGACAAGTGCTGTGAGAGAGCACCTATAAAGGTCGGCACCGCACGCAATCTATCATCCAGCAGTGAATAAGCAATGGGCGATAAACACACCACCAACGATCATGATGCTGATGATGATTATGATAGTCCGTTGAGCCAGCAGTGAATAGAGCATGTCTAATCATTGTTATGCTCCATCCAGCAGTATATAGAGAAGTAACGATATATAACCAAAACATTCCACTTGAATATATCCGCGTGCGATGTTTGTTGCTATAAGCTCACTGGGGGCGTGAGGGCCGAGGGGGAAGGGTGGGGGGCGCAGGCGGGGGCGGGGGGTAAATTTTCTTCATCTTTAAAGGAACACGAAATAATGAGTTTATTTTGTTAGAAGTTTGTGTTTTTTTAAGCTTCTTTTGCACCATCGCAACTCGCCGAGAGACCTTGGATTGAAAAATACGCTGAGCCTAACTTATTCAACTCGCCCCAAATGTCATTACCACGAGAGAGAGAGAGAGAAAGACATGGAGAGAGAGGGGGAGAGAGACAGAAAGAGAGAGACAGAGTTAGACGGGAAGACACAGAGAGAGGGAAGAGACGTCGGGCCAGCAGCCTGGGCATCTTCCGTGCTCTGGTCCGTGTCAGGGTGTGTGGGCTGGAGTTCCGTCATGCGCAGCTGACCCACGCCGTTCCGGCCTTCATGGAGCAGTGGGCGCTGGATGAGGCCGTGTGCTCGGTCGCAGAAGAGCTCTGCATGCAGATATGAGCTACCCGTCGGAGGCCATGATACTGCGAGCAGTTGTGGGTGCAGATGCAGCACTTGTCGCAGTTACAAACATTACATACAAAACAGGAGGAACATAGAGATAGAGTAGGGCGAGAGGGGGTAGACTTTTGGCTTTAAAACACATTTTATTGCAGCCAGCAGCAACAGCACTGGAGGTGATTCCGACACGAAATACACAAAGTCACCAGCAACACAAATAAACAAACGCTACAGATCCACGCGCTGTGGCGCCAAATGTACCGCGCACAACACGAAAGAAAAGTCACGTGGTGGAGGTGGTGGTGGTCATCGTGCACGCCACGGTGACGAGCGAGCGCTTCAGAAGGTGAACTTGAGGGTGCCGTCCACGCTGGTACAGAGAGGGGCTTTTCCGGCTCCCCAGCGTTTGAAGAAGACGCGCTGCCAGAGGTGGGACAAAGTCATTGTTATGCAAGTCCAAGTCGAGTCGCAAGTCATCAAATTCATGACTCGAGTCTGACTCGAGTCCAAGTCACATGACTCGAGTCCACATCTCATAGGTGGGACAAAGTCATTGTTATGCAAGTCCAAGTCGAGTCGCAAGTCATCAAATTCATGACTCGAGTCTGACTCGAGTCCAAGTCACATGACTCGAGTCCACACCTCTGCGCGCTGCACATCACCGACATGTGTGTGGTACGCGTGCTCCAGCCGGAGCCGCGCCTTAAGCAGGCCCCTGAACACTGGAAGCACAGAGCAGCCGTCAGCATCAACTTGCATCATCTTTTTCCTCGTTCTGTACATAGCCATCTTCCCTTGAGCACAGGCGAAGTTGGCGTGGTCATGGCTCTTGTTGGCCAGGTAAGGCACCCCATATACGAAGCTGCTGTTGTAGAACGGCACCCGCAGATTCTGAAGATGTCCCCCAAAAGGCGGCTCATGAGAGAGGGAGAGACAGAGAAAGGGAGAGACAGAGAGAAACAGGGAGAGATGAAAAGAGAGGGGGAGACACACTGCGTTGCTCCGAGTGAGTTACATTGGATCCGACTAAAAACGCACTTGGTGAATGTTGCTCGTCTAAATAAAAGCGAAACTACCATAGCAATAGTACATAATTAGCGCGCGTCAATGTGATCATTTGCACAAAATGCTCAAAAGAAAACGTTTAAGATGATATAGATGTACCCTAGAATGTTATTTTAATGAACACAGACAGACGAGTGAAAGAGCTACGCGAATACTCTGATCTGTCAGTTGTTTCCTGACAAACGCCTTGTATCAATATTCAACGACAAATACGCCGCGTATAGCTTCAACCGACTGTTGTGGAGAGTGCTGTTCGCACCGCGGAAGCGGACACCACTGAGCTACATTTTAGATGCACTCTAATTCAAGTGTATTGGTTTGGCCATGTTTGTTTGTTGTAGTACAGAGCTAGACTGATGGCCTTAATCTAAGTTGTCTTGTGGTTGTTGTTGTTGTTTGACTTGCATCCCACTGGGAGTTTTGCACACAGCGTTGATGTACGGTGTTTTTTCTGCAATATTTAGCTGTTTTTTCTTGGATTTTCTGTTTGCACTTAGTCACATATTCACTTTAAGATGTTTTTTGGTTCATGTTTTTGTTTTTTTGTTTGTTGCGGTAGCACCCAATTCAAGAGCCGAATGGCTCACATGGCTATACCTAATAAATGAACTTGAACTAATAAATGAACTTGAACTTGAACTAATTCAAGTGGGCGCTTTTTCGCGTAGAGCAGGGCTTGGTGTAGCAGCGCATTTCCATCAGCCCCGCTTCAGGACGAACATTTTAACTCGACTTTTAACTACTTTTATTTTTATTCTTGGTTCTTTCGGTAAAGTCACGTAGAAGGGAAATAATACAATAATACAAATATAAAACCGGTTAGGCACACTGAGCTATACAGCTGTTTTTTTTTCTTTCAGAAGTGACCTGCCGATCACAAATGATAGCTTATCGAAGTGGCTTATCATCGTGTCGAGATTTATAGGCAGCAGACAAATATTCTCAACGCACGTTCATTCTAAATGTGGATGGGAAAAAAACGGAGGTCCCTGAGAAAAATCCACACAACTGCCGGGAGAGACAGAGAGAGGGACACGCAAACTCAAACTATACAACAGGCGTCAGGGTCGGGATCGAACCGACGACGTCCCGTATGAACTAAAGTTTTTTTTAAATATTACCAGCTCAGGCACACTGAGCTATGTAGCTCATTTTCGGAAGCGAACTTCCCACAAATGATAACTCAACGAAGTGGATTATAGCGTGGATATTTATAGCAGCCAAACACTCTAAACGCGTGACGTTGATTATAAATGTGGAGGACCCGGAGAAAAATGCACGGGGAAAGAGAGAAAGAGAGACACGCAAACTCAAAATATACAAGAGGCGTAAGGGTCGGGATAGAACCCACGACGTCCCGTATACCAGGAGCCTTGTAATTCAAGTGGGCGCTGTTTCACACAGAAGGGGGGTGGCGTAGCAGCGCTATCACCACCGGCTCGGCCTCAGAACTGACGTGTTCTGGTAGCACAGCATTCGAAGTGATACCATTTAATTCATCAAATTAAGTGCGGAAACAAACAGCACGTGCTAGAAGTTTGGTAAGCGACAGTGCTAAGACAACCAACTCACACACTCTAATAACCCCTCCCTCCAACACAACGCACAACACAAACACACACAAAGACCCCCCGTATAGCCTCAATAGACTGTTGGGGCAAGTGCTGTTCGCGGGATGACGTCGCCAGCAACCTCATCCGGCAGCCTTTGTATCCCCAGCGCTGATGTTTGTACACGCAGCCTTTGTATCCCCAGCGCTGATGTTTGTACACAGCACCAGGTATTAATTTCAGGCCGAGCCGACCTAGGGGAGGCCGAGGGACCGGTTCAAATATCCCCCGCTGTTTTTTGGTCGTGTGCGAGAAATTGAACTCGGCTCGCTGTGTCGGGAGCGCAGTGCGCCAACCACTGCGCCACCGCTCTCTGGCGCGACCCATCTCTGCGACAGGGCGCGCGCACACAAAAGCACATCGCGCGCACGCAACACTCGCACTTTCAAATCTCTATCGCACCACCAGCAGCGGGTCGCGATCTCCTGCTCCCTTGTGCACCGCTCCAACAAAAACACCCAGCCCCAAGCTCCTCACCCTCCCGCCCCACGATCCCCCCCACCACCCCCCAAACCCACCACACCAACTCTGCTCGTTCAGTGGGTGTCGGGACAGACACCCGAGTCATGCACCCAAGGACGCACCCCTTACACCCCCCCACACCCCCCGCGAGGCAGTAATGAACGCGCGCGCGCGCCCCTGAGCCAGCGATGATGTCGGCGAATTGACGCACGCAGTTTCAGAAACAGATGCCGCGAATCATTTTAGTGCGGGCGGGGGGGGGGGAGGTCGGTGATGGGGGGGAGGGCGGGGTTGGGGGGGGGGTGCTGAGGTGGGTGGTGGTCTAGGGAGCGGTGGTGTAGCGGTTAGCGCGCTCAGACTACGAACACGGCGGTGTGGAGTTCGATAACCCGCTCACGGCCACCGACATCAAGCGACGATTATCTTAACCGGTGTTGGGTCTCCGCTAGGTCGACTCAGCCAGTACCTCGTGTGATGTGCAAACATCGTCAATAGGGAGACAAAGGCGGCCAGGCGTGGTGTTGGTCACACCCCCCACCCCCCCCCGTGTGCCGAACCTGCCTTCATAGGTACTCCTCGTTAACAGCACTTGCCCCAAGAGTAATTGACGGCTATACGGGGGATCTTTGCCTTGGGTGTTGCAAGTAACCAGCGGGGCTGCTGCTGCTGCTGCTGCTGCTGCTCTAACACGCGACGACCTCAAAGTGTCGCCGCCAGCACTCTCAGCCGAACGCGATTTTTCATCACATTAGTGAAAACACCACTCCGATTGGCACGGTTGGCTACGTACGGCGCGAAAGAAGTTCAACGCACGTGTACATACACACAAGTGACTGTCACGGCCTGGAGGGCGTGCAGCGAGCGGTGTCGCACGAACTCACCGCGCGCCAGCCAGTTGACCCCGAGGTCGATCCCAGGCCACGGACGACATCGGCGGGCAGTCGACAGCTTCCGTGGCGAGCGTCTCTCTCCGTCGATCTTCCCCAACAATCCGCACTGACCCAAGCGTGGGTGAAGTATGGTCAAACACACCACCCTCACCCCCCCCTCCTTCTTCCACCAACTCAGACACGGCGTGAGGAAGCCGACCTTGATCCTGCGGGTGAGTGGCCAGGCACTGCCGACAAGAGACGAGAGTAGACAGACAGATGTGAACGCTCGGTGGGCACGAGGTGTTTTGTGGGATTGGTCACGGGGTTGGGTTGGGTGGGGGGTGGGTGGGTGCCATGGTGGTATTCACGACTCCCTGTCGTTGCTACACCGTGCAGATCCGCACACCTTTGTCCCGCTCGACAGAGCAAATAACAGCGCTCCTTTTGCGCGGTCAACGGCTTCGTGTTTGCGAAAAACAATTTATTTTGCTTTGCCATCGCGCTAGTGACGAAACACACCATGGGCGACGATTGCGATCGAGATGTCCCATCTCAGGGTAGCGTCCTGGTAAAAAAGAAATAAATTTGTTAACAAATGGGGGAGGAGGAGGGGGTGGGGGGGGGGCGATCCACCCCCCCCCACACCCCCACCGGTATTAATATGAACCTCCCACGTCGTGGACGCATCGCTGCCCTTCCAAATGTCATCTTTGTATTTATTATTTATTATTTGTCTTACAATCTGAACATCTCTCGGCCATCGCCTTACGACAGCGACGCGGTCAAGAGTCAACGTCGTCGCTATTATTATTATTATTAGATTCAACTACCACCGCCGTAGCCGTCACGGAGCGTGTCCTCTGCGCCCCGTGATATGTCAACGTAGGGGTGGCGGCGTGTGGGCGACGAGTTCGTGAGGAGCGAGAGAGCAGCAAGAGAGTGAGTGAGAGAGAGTGAGAGAGAGAGAGAGTGAGCAGCAAGAGAGTGAGTGAGAGAGAGGAGCGAGCGAAGAGACGAGCATTGAGAGAAGAGACGAGACGGTGCCGACTACCCCGACCCACCCATCTCGTCGTCCTGTACCTGTCCGCCGGTGCCGCTCTAATAGGGGGTGGGGTACGAGCCGCATTAATGCAGTTGTTGTTGTGATTGTCCTCCTCGTCGTCGTGGTCGTCATCGTCATCGTGACTCGCGCGCGTCCGCGTCCTGCGGTTTATTATTTTATTTCACGCCGCTCGAGTGAAGGGATACAAGAGGCAAGCGCGCGTGGGGTCAGAGAGAGATGGAGGGAGGGAGGGCGAGCGAGCGGGCAAAGTAAACGCGAACAATAAAACAGCGCGCAGCGGCCGAGTGATTAAGCGCATAAATCATTGTCACCGTCTGTGTGAGGTGCGGCAATGTGGGGGGCGGGAGGGGGGGATTTGTGGGAGGGGGGGGGGTACAAAGACGGAAAGACGGGCGTGGTGGTGGTGGTGGTGCTTGTGGTTGTAGCGGCGGCGAACGCCTCTGCAACTGTGCCGAGCCACTTTTGAGACGCTAGGGTTGGTGGGTCACGGCCACGGTTTGTGAAAATCGTAATCATTGCCGTCATCGTGATCAGCAGCAGAAGCAGCAGCAGAATTGTGAGGTCCCCAATGCCAAGTGTCCATGGTAGTAGCAAGAGACGAGTGCATTTCTCACCCCACCCGCCCTCACAAATAGAAGCTAACTCCTTGCAAAAAAAACAATACATACGAGACGGTCGGGTGGATGGAGTTCGGGGGCAGCTTAGATCGATCGCCAAGTGACCATACGTCGATCAATCGATTGAAGAAATGTCTAGATTTGAAGTTTTTTTTTATTTATACCTACGTGACTTTACCGAAAGAACCAAAGAATACGATTGAAATGTGCTATTCACGCTCACGATGCATGCATCGAAGCGAGCTTGAGGAAGACTTATGGTTTTATTGTTTTGTGTCGATACGTGCGTATTGTCTTTCCAACGCACCTCCGATTAGCACAGTTGGCTAGGTGCGATGCGAAAGAAGTTCAACATACATAGGCACGTACGTTCGTGAGTCGTATACTTTACGATAAACCACAGACCGGCATGAAGGCAGCAGCAGCAGCAACAGCAGCAGCGCGAGCGAGTCGTCGCGACCAATAGTTACCAAAGCTCTGCGGTTCTCTACGTATAAAAAAGGGTTACCGGTCAATTCATGAGCGTGTTCATGTGCTCGGGAAACCAAAGCAACCCGAGAAATACCCGCACGTGCGAAAGGGCGATGCTCTGTTGTTGTTGTTGTTTTATCAGATGGAACAGATGGTGATTAGTCCACACTTTGCTGCATTGCATTTCCCTGGCGAGCCAGGGTTAACGGCACCCCATCTGTGTGTGGTCCACCAACCCTCGCTGCCTCGACCGCTGGATTACAGGCGGCCACGTGCATTATCACGCGCAGCGCAACCCGGAGCAGTCGTTTTGTGACGTCATCTTCCGGGGTTGTCCTCTGACGCAGGGTGATGCACTGCTCGCTGGCACGAGCTTCCACGTGGAATTTAATTTGTAAACTTTTTATCATTTGAGTAGCATACAAGTTTGTAATTTATTTATTTATAATACAAAAACATTTCCGCCACCGCAAAGCAAGGTTTTATGGTATGAGCAAATCAACAAAAGCTAACAAAATAATTCTCAACGCTTTTTCTTACGAACAACAATGTAATTAAAATAGTGAACTTTGCAACTGTACTATTTAAAGTGAGAAATGAATAATATTAACACTAAACAACATCAGACAAGAAACAACGACAATTAACTGATTCGAACTTTTTAAACACCTACAAAAATACAAGAACAATCATAACCATAAAGAATGGTAATTGCAATACCTACAAACGTACAAATTCGATTACACAAATGCAACCTCTATCCCAATAACTCAATATCGGGCGACCACCAACCCAACTTCTAATACCAATTCATCATCAGCCTTGGTCAATCCACAGCTAGATAACGTTGCTTTGAGTTTCTTCCTCCTTTGAGTAACATTTTGGGCATTTTTTGTTCTTCAAATAGGGTAAAAAAAAAACGTATTTCAAAAAAACGAATTGCTAAAAAAATATTTTTGGCAACATAACCCGAGAACACAGTAGCCTATACTACTCTCTTTCGACTGAAGTAGGCAGTGCATATGATACATAAACTAAACTATGAGTTGTGCGCCTTTTGGCGTCATCTGGTCCAACACCATGTGAGACAAGGCTCTAAGGAAAGCTGTCTCGGGTGTGGACCAATCAATTTCAAGGACAGTGCATACATTATCAGAGTTGTGTTTTTTGTTTGCATTCCGACTGCAGGTATTGTGGTCTATGTAAACATGACTCCTTCTAAAAAAGGTGTCAGTTTTGTTGCTAGGTAAAAGGGTAAAAAAACAATTATTATATTTTTGCTACTGGTATGAACTAAACGATGTATTTTATTTTACCAAGTAAGGCGCACTGAGCTATATAGCTCCTGTTTGCAAGCGAACTGCCCACAAAAGATAGCTCAACGAAGTGGCTTATCGCGTGGAAATTTATAACATCCAAACACTCTTAACGCACGTTGATTATAAATGTGGAGGGAAATAAAAAAAAACGGAGGACCGGGAGACAAATCCACGGCGAGAGAGAGACACGAAAACTACAAATATACAGGCGTCAGGGTCGTGATCGAACCCGTGACATCCCGTATACCAGGCGAGGTAGTTAACATCTCACCACCGTGACGCCCTCAGTATTAACTGTGAAGGCCACTCAATTCGAATCGTAAAAAGAAGAATCTCTGTAACAAGCGACACAAGCGCAATCTACTGCTCGGCCATATCAGCGATGCACCCAGCTAACTGCTTCTGGCGTTAACTCGGTGGAAATGATCGACTTTACGACTGAGTAATCTCTTTCTCCTCGTTACGCGACAGACGCTTTGGCTGGGAGCGTCTGGGAGAGGTTTCAGGTCGAGCTGACCTAGGCGAGGACTGAACCCATTCAAAAGGCACAAAGAACAAACGGAACACACTCGTCAATTAAACGGCCCTACAAAAGTAAAACGATTATTTCTTCGGGGACGTTTCGGGCAATGCGTGCAGAGAGATCGTGAAGAGAGGCGAATTGCTCGGTGACGTGGGTTGTCGTGTAAAAGCTAAAGGCGCAGCTCTGCAATTGCTCCCTAACACCACCGCTGGCGAAAGGGCCTCCAATGTCATGCATCTACAGGGTATTTTGGTCTACTATTCCACGCTAGCCGGAGGTCTTGCAAGATGCCTGCATGTTAACCTCACCACACGCCACCTGCCAATTTCACAACTGCGGTGGTATACCTATGTTGAGTCATCGCCACTCGGGAAACAAAGCCACCCCCAAGTGTGTCGTGCCGGCCTTCAAATGTGCTTGCTTACAGCACTTGCCCCAACGGTCTGTTGAAGGCTACACGGGGGATATTTGTCTTGACTGTCGGTTTGTGGTTGTCGCAACAGCGGGGAGTTGGAACTGCACACAGCCCCAAAGTGAACAGAGGCGGTAATGGGAGTCAAGTTTGTCTAACATCACCAAGTTAAATACATATTAAAATTTTGTTCAATAAACAACCTCGAAAATAACACAGGCCAGACACGACAGAGAGGCCAAAACAACAACAAAACACAACTCCCGTCGCCAAACGTGTTTATGATACAAACAAACAAAAACATCGGCAAAAAAACGCTTTGTAAAATACATGTTACCTACCGAGGAATGTGTAAAATATTATGTATTATGAGTAAAATGTTTTCTGTTTTTACGTGTTTATATGCGTGTATGTGTGTATGTATGTGTGTATGTATATGTGTGTGTATGTTGGCACAGTAGGGGTGCACAGGTGGTGCATCAACCAGTCATCTCAGTCATCTCAGTCAGTCGACCCGTGGCACCTGCTGGGTCTGCCCCGTGACCTCCTGCCAGCGGGCGTTCGACACTTCACGTGGCCTCAAGGTGCACATGGCCTGGCACAAGCGTCGTGGTGACGTCACCGCCACTTAGTGGCGAATGGCGGTTGTTGTTGTAGTGTGTGGGGAGCGATAGTGTCGCAGTTAGTGCGCTGCGCTATGAACCCAGCGACCTGGGTCGATTCCCGCTCACGACCAACACCAGTGACGATTATCTGAACCGGTCCTGGGCCTCCCCTAGTTCGACTCAGCCTCAAATGAGTACCTGGTGCGGTGTGTAGTAAACATCGCCACTGGGGAGACAAATGCTGCCGGGAGTGGTGCTGGCCACCCACCCCTCGTGTACCGTTCCGGCCTTCATAGGTGCTCGCTAACAGCACTTTCCCCAACAGTCTGTTAAGGCTAAACGGGGGATCTTTGTGTATGTGTGTGTGTTTGTTTGTGTCTTTGTTCGTCACCCCCCTCCCAACGCCCCCCCCCCCCCCCCCTTAACGGGGTAGGGACGACGAGGTAGGAACAATATCCGAGTCGAGGGTTCCTGGGTCTAAAGAGCGAGCGACGTTCAGAGTTTCTCTGGGGAAATAAGATCCGCGAAAAAGTAACAGCGAGACACAACAACAAGAACAATAACAACAACAACAACAGCAGCAGCAAGAGCAGAGGCTGCACAGGGGGAGAGAGAGTTGGTGTACACCCAGGAGGGAAACAGTGGGAGGAAGATTGCTGTGTGATGTGTGTGTGCGTGTAGGTCGACTCAGCCTCAATTGAGTACATGGCGTGGTGTGTAAAACATCGCCACTGGGGAGAGAAATTAGGCAGAGCGTGATGCTGGCCACCCACCCCCTCGTGTGCCTTGACAGCCTTCAAAAGTGCTGCTCGCTGACAGCACTTGCCCCAACGGTCTGATCAAGGCTACATCGGTGATCTTTGCCTTTGTGTGTCTTTGTGGTTTTTTGGGCACCCTCCATATGTCGTCGATAAGAATACTTGCCCCGACTGTCTGAGCAAGACTACATGGGTGATCTTTGTCTTTGTGTGTTATGGGGAGCGGTAGTGTAGCGGTTAGCGCTCTGTGCTACGAACCCAGCAACTCGAGTTCTATTGACCGCTCACTCAACACCAGTGACAAATATGTGAACCATTCGTGGGCCTCCCTGAGGTCGACTCAGCCTTCAATGAGTATCTGCTGCGGTGCGTAAACATCGCCACCAGGGAGACAAAGGCGGCCGGGCGTGGTGGTTGCCCATCTCACTAACAGCACTTGCCCCCAACAGTATGTTAAGGCTGCACGGGGAATCTTTGTCTTCGTCACGTGTTTTGTGTGCGGCTGGTAACCTCTCCACCTTGCATTGATTTACCAAAAGCATGGCTTAAACACCCAAGTAAGAGTGTGCTCGTGTTGGAGGGGCAAGATGTTTGAGACCTATCCCGGCCAAAACTCATTTGCGTGCGAGGAGCTCACAGATTCTTGCAAGATCTGCATACGGTCCCATCCGTGAGCTCCTCCTCCGGCAGGCAAAGCTGCGTTGGCTCAAGTCGCCCGCATGCCCAGCCACCGCATGCTCCAAGTAGCTTCTGTTTGGCCGGTCAGAGAGGGGCTAAAGGGAAGCTTTACAGGCTAATGCGGTACAGAAGGATGTGGAGCTCAATGGATTTGCCGATGACCGGTGCCAGCGGTGTCAGGATCGCCCTGTGTTGAGAAGGATCGTGAAGGACGCTGCTGGGCAGTTGGAGGCAGTCGCCCTCCAACAACAGCGGAGGGCAGATGACTGACAGTCACAGCAAATGAGGGCAACGCCGGGAGGCTACAGTATCTTCAATTAATGTTCCGTGCCGGGCCTTCATAGGTGCTACTCGCTCGCAGCACTTGCCCCCTAAGTCCGTTTCGGGCTATACGGGGGATCTTTGCCTTTTGTGAGAGTGAAAACAAAAATTGCACGACAGTGTTCAGGAACACCACCGCCACATTCACAGTAAAACCAAACAATACCATCTGGCGTCGTGAGCCGGGCCCATCTCTGGCATACGACATTTCTCGGACTCCGACGATACCTGGACGCGCGTGAGAGCGCTGTCGGGAATCCACGGCTGGAGACTCATTCTGCTACCACCCACAAACAAAAGACAAATATCCCCCGTGTAGCCTTTAAGAGACTGTTGGGGCAAGTGCTGTCAGCGAGCACCTATGAAGGCCGGTACGGCACACGAAGGGGTGGGTGGGCCGCCCCACGCACCGTCGCCTTTGTCTCCCACCAGTGCTGCTCTCTACATCCCGCACCAGGTACTCATTTG
This sequence comes from Lampetra fluviatilis, assembly GCF_964198595.1. Taxonomy (NCBI): domain Eukaryota; kingdom Metazoa; phylum Chordata; class Hyperoartia; order Petromyzontiformes; family Petromyzontidae; genus Lampetra; species Lampetra fluviatilis. The sequence goes on along the minus strand of NC_136291.1, from coordinate 2,418,492 downwards.
AGGTTGAGTCTACCTAGGGGAAGCACAGGACTCAGGTGAGATATCCGTCATCGATGCCGTCCGTGTCCGGCAATCGATCTCGAGTGGCCGGGGTTCGTAGCGCAGCGCGCTAACCACGACACGACCGCTCCCCCACAACCACACCACCATCACCAATCCCCGGTGAATATCAACCCCCACCCCTCCCCCACAAACCCTCCGATAACCAACCAGCCCCCCCCACTGGTCCCGTTCCTTACACAGAACTGCCCCCACCCCCCGCCGCGTGACCCCAGACACGAGCGCTTCAGTTTAATATCGGGCGGGTGTGGCGCGCGCGCACCCATTGATTTGTGACAGTTGGCTGAAAGCTTCTGCTCATGACATTTCCCATCATTGCAACGTCCACCCATGCGCCCCACCCCCCACCCTATCCCCCCACCCTATCCCCCCCCCGCCCTCCAACCCCGCCCCCTCCGTCCCCTACCCATCACCGCCCCCCCCCCCACCTACTTCAGACCCCTTCGTCTCAACAACAAAAAAATTACCACGCATTAATGCCCCGAAGATGCTACGAAACCAACAAAAAACTCACGTCTTTTTGTCCCAAAAGGAAACACGTAGATAGTCGACGTTTCAGGCAATGACCTTTCTTCGTCAACGCATCAACGCGACAGTCATCTCATCATAATTAACCTTGCTGATGGTGTGTTGAATGCTACTGACAGCAGCACTGCGTTCAATGTGGCATTGGAGCAATGAACGAGACGCACATGCCGCAACACCAATGATGAATACAGTTTTGCCAAGTTGTGCGAAACTGATATCGCGATAATCATAAAGCGGAGATAATTGTCTATCATACAAGATGTTGCATTTCCATGTCGCATCGTTTAACCAATACTTATATAGAAGCAACCAAACCTTCAACGTTTCACTACCACCCAGCAACGAACCATCCACACCTACCCACAACCACACTGCACGAGGTAATAATTTAAGGCTGAATCAACCCAGAGGAGGCCCAGAACAGGTTCAAACATGTGCTGCCTAATTCGGGTTGCTGGGATCGTAGCGCAGCGCGCTAACCACTGCGCCACCGCTCCCCACCCAATATCCCCGCCATTCGCCACTAAGTGACGGTGAGGTCACCACGGCGCCTGTGCCAGGCCAGGTGCACTTTGAGGCCACGTAAAGTGTTGAAGGCTCGCTGACAGGAGGTCTCGGGACAGACCCGGGTGCCATGGGTTGGCTGACTGAGATGAGTGGTAGATGCACCAGCTGTACCGCCTATTGTGCCAACTTGCTGCACTTTAGCTTCCCGGCGATCCGATCGTTGTTGTGAGCGTCGCTCCTCTGCCCTCTGTTGTTGCTGGAGGGCGACTGCCTTCAACTGCCCAGTAGCAGCAGCGTCCTTCACGAGCCTCCTCCACAGAGGCCGATCTTGACAGTGCTGGTACCAGTCGTCGGCAAGTCCAGTCGTCACACACACACATACATCCACGCATAAACACACGAACACACGCATGTCTTTGATTCCATCTGTATTTCTTGTTTCTCTCTCGCAATGACACACACATGCAAATGCATTCGCACACTCCCCGACACGCATACACATTCACACACCGCAACACAGGCACATGCACCCACACACACACGCGCATATACGCTCAACCATACACACCGACACATATACTGACGAACACACACGCATACACAGAGGCGGATATAAAAAAAATTCCCAAGGGAGTGGGGGAGGGGGGGGGAGTCTGCCTCGAATAAAATAATAAATAATTCAATATATTTTCTGTGCTAAATATCAATAATAGAGCAACACTCACACGCACCTATACATTACAAAGATCTGCACACACACACACGCGCGCGCGCGCCCGTAGACATGAATGTGCATTGCTACGTAGACATCGTCACACGCAGAGGAGCAGCTACCATCACTCACTCACACTCAGGCAGAGACGCAGATACCCGGTGTAGCATTTAACAAACCGTTGGGGAAATTGCTTTGAGCGAGCCACATTCGAAGGCCTGAACGGTAAACCACGGAGATGGGTGGCCAGCGCCAAGCATGACCACCTTTGCCTCCCCAGGGCTGATGTTCTACCACGCTCCGCACCGAGGGCTCATTGAAGACCGAGTGGGTGTAAGCGGAGAGGGCCCAGCACTGGTTCAGCTTCATTGGTCGACAGCGGGAATTAAACTCGGATCTCAGGGGTTCGTAGCGCAGCGCAGCACTAACCGCTGCGCCACCGCTCCTCACCCACCCACCCACCCTACAACACACAAGACAAAGATTCCCAGTAAAGCCTCAACATACTTTTGGGACAAGTGCTGCTAGCGAGCACCTATGAAGGCCGGCATGGTACACGAGAGGGCGGGTGGCCAGCGCTAGCAGACTAACCACTGCGCCACCGCTCCCCAACCACGACACACACACAAAGACAAAGATCCCCCTAGTAGCCTTAACAGACCTTTGGAACAAGTGCTGCTAGCGAGCACCAATGAAGGCCGGCACGGCACACGAGGCGATGGGTGTCTAGCAACCAGCGCGCTAACCACTGCACCACCGCTCCCCACCCACAACAGACAGACACACTGATACACGCACACACACACTGACATACACATGCACACGCACGCACGTGCGCGGCTTTTATTCTGTCTCTCTCTTTCTTGTGACTCTGCTAAGCGCGGCGCGAGCAAGGGGGAAGAGGATGAGGCCACGCGACATTTCGGCACGGAGCTAATGAGGGCCCGGGCCTCGGTTCGTCTCTTGGAAGTTCCCACCCCACCGCCCCCACCCCCCTCCCCCCTCGGGGGGCAGCCACGCGGGGGTTTGCGAAGGGGGTGGGATGTGTAGGGTGGGATGTGTGGGGTGTGTGGGGTTTGTGGGGTGGGGTGTGTGGGGTGTGTGGGGTGGGGTGTGTGGGGTGTGTGGGGTGGGGTGTGTTGGGTGGGATGTGTGGGGTGGGGTGTGTGGGGTGGGATGTGTGGGGTGGGGTGTGTGGGGTGAGTGGGGTGTGTGGGGTGGGATGTGTGGGGTGTGTGGGGTGTGTGGGGTGTGTGGGGTGGGGTGTGTGGGGTGTGTGGGGTGTGTGGGGTGTGTGGGGTGGGGTGTGTGGGGTGGGATGTGTGGGGTGGGGTGTGTGGGGTGTGTGGGGTGTGTGGGGTGTGTGGGGTGGGGTGTGTGGGATGTGTGGGGTGGGGTGGGTGGGGTGTGTAGGGTGTGTGGGGTGTGTGGGGTGGGGTATGTGGGGTGTGTGGGGTGGGGTGTGTGGGGTGTGTGGGGTGTGTGGGGTGGGGTGGGTGGGGTGTGTGGGCTACGACGTTCCTTGGCAGGGGTTTGCTGCGCTGTGGGAAGCACTAATTGGTTGAGGTCAGAATAGGGCTCGATAAAATAAATAAATAACTTTATAAATAGATGTGTGCCCCCGACTGCCGTAACTGAAATGTGTAAAAAAAACAGTATAAACTAATATATAACTAAATAAATAAATGTCAAAGCGCAGCCTTGCAATTGCGTCCAAACTCCGCTGGTGTTGGAAGGAGCCGTGGGCTTTTATTGTTTGTTGTTGTTGCGCATGTGTGTGCGTGTGCATACATGTACATGTAGGGGAGGGGTGGCGCAGTGGTTAGGGCACTGCGCTACAAAACCCATAGACCCGAGTTCGATTTTTCACTCACAGCCAACATCGTTGACGGTTATCTGAGCGGGTTCTGTCTCTCCCCTAAAGGTCAACTCAGCCTTAAATGAGTACCTGGTGCGGGGTGTAAACAGCAGCACTGGGGGAGACAAAGGCGGCCGCGCGTGGTGCTGGCCACCCACGCCCTCGTGTGCCGTGCCGACCTTCAAAGGTGCTCGCTGACAGCACTTGCTCCAACAGTATGTTAAAGGCTATACGGGTGACCTTTGGCTTTGTGCGTACACATCACTACCATCATCATCATCAATCACCACTACCATCTTGATCACCGCCAGGTTGCTTCGGTTTCCTTCCACGTGTGTAAAAAAATATCTTAATATACAGAGGGCCGCAGAGCTTGGCCAATAGTTGGTAGCACAGGCTCGCCGCCTGCCTTTTGTTGCCTTGCAGCTCGTGCCTGTGGTGTCTCAGCGATTGTGAGCGATGACATTTGCACGAACAACGCGGCTATTTATAAAAAACGAAACATTATGTAAAGTAAAACATTGTTTAAAAAAAAAGCAAAAGCGATTTCCTGCTAGGATTAGCATTGTGGGAATGGGTGCTCATCTTTCTCGTACAATTCAGCCGAGCCAGTGGTGGAAATTCTCCATTCCTATGATGGGCAGTGGGAGATAGTTTAATCATAGTACTGTACAACCTCTATATCGACCCAAAAAAATAGCGCTACTTTTTTTTATCGACCCCGAACTAACGATGATGGGCTTTCATTCCAAGCACAATCGGCGAACGAAAACGGTGCGCCAACATTTTTTTCAACGGACGTACATTGCACTTCTTTCGCGCCGTACGTAGCCAACCGTGCTAATGGGGGAGCAGACGGCACGGCGGCACGGTGACACAGATGAACGGTGATAGGCCGAGAGCACGAATCTCTCACACACTCAGAAGAGGATTGAGCTCCCGGGAGACTCCGTTTATTATCTTCAATTACCCGCCTAATCGCCTCCCGATGTCCCACCAGAATTCCGTGCACCAAATTGCGCGTGCGATGAGCCTGCGCGCACCTCGACCTGGTTGTAAAACAAGCGCTGTGCACGCGCGCCTTTGTCTCTCTCACCGGTTCTTAGTGGCCTGTACGCGGGTATCGAACTCTAAGAAGTTCTTACCTAGCACACGCACAAAGACACGGATCACCCCGCGTCGCCTCTAACACATTGTTGGGGCAAGCGCTGTTAGCGAGCACCCATGAAGGCCGGCACGGCTCACGAGGTGGTCGGAGGGCAACGCCACGCCCGGACGCCTTTGTCTCCCCAAGTGTTGATGTTTACACACCGCACTCGTTTGAGGCTGAGTCGACCTAGGAGAGGCCCATGACCGATTCAGACAATCGTCACTGGTGATAGTGGCCGTGAACGTGGGGGGGGGGGCTCTTAGCACAGGCACGCGCGCACACTGACACACAAACAACGCGAGTGGCAGTCGGCTGAACATCACTTCCCATTAGTTACATCCAGCCCCATACGTCACGCGGGACCCCCCGCAGCCTATAGCCCCTCCCCCCTCCACATCCACCCTCTCCCCTCCAGGTTTCGCTGACATAGAGGGGCGGGTGGGGGGCGCCGGGGGAGAGGGGCAGATGGGGTTCACGTGACACTAGGTACACGCAGCAGAGGTGATCTATCACAGGCATTAACCTCGACCTTGGCACGAAGGTGAGCATGGGCAAGGTATGTGGGCGATCTTGTTAAGAGACAAACAAACAGGAACACACATCACGGCTGCTGAACAACAGGGCCCACCGAAGGCCCAAGACGCCACGCGGCTCGCAACAAACAGCACGACCGTTGAGCAATGGGAATCGAACTCGGGTCTCTGCCGCTATGATCCAATGCTCGACCGCTCAGAACCAAAGACAAAGATCCCCCGTATAGCCTTAAACAGACTGTTGGGGCAAGTACTGTTAGTGAGCGTCCACGAAGGCCGGAACGGGACACGAGGGGGTGGGTGGTCAGCACCACGCCCGGCCGCCTTTGTCTCCCCAGTGGTGATGTTTACACACAATGCACCAGGTACTCATTTGAGGCTGATTCGACCTAGGGGAGGCGCAGGACCGGTTTAGATAATCGTCACCGGTGTTGGCCGTGAGAGGGAATAGAACTCAGGTGGCCGGTTTCGTAGCGGTGCAGCGCGCTAACTGCACACACACACAGCACACACACATAACACACACACACACACATAGCACACACAAACAGCACGCACACACACACAAACATAGCACACACACATAGCACACACACACAAACATAGCACACACACATAGCACACACACACATAGCACACAGCACACACACACAGTACACACACACAGCACACACACAGCACACACATCGTAATTGTACACACCGATGCACAGCAGCAGCAATAATTGCAACAACAACAGCAGCAATAGCAACAGCCCAGGGTGAGCAGCGTCGTTCACACCGTAAGTGGTTTGCTGTTTCGACGTTCGCGCTGGCAAGGCCTGCGCCGTGTCACGGAAAACACCCACACGGCGACACGCGTGGGCACAGATCAACCCGTGCAGCATTCAACAGATCGCCGCTATTAGCGAGCACCTGTTAAGGCTGGCACGGCGCAGGCGACAAGGAGGTAGTGTGGCCAACAACACACACACACACACACGGGAAGACACACACACACATGGACAAAGATCCCCCGTATAGCCTTAATAGACTGTTGGGGCAAGTGTTGTTAGCGAGCACCTATGAAGGCCAGAACGGCGCACGAGGGGGTGGGTGGCCAGTTGCACGCCCAGCCGCCTTTTTCTCCCCTGTGGCGATGTTTGTATGCACCGCACCAAGTACTCATTTGAGGCTGAGTCGATCTAGGGGATGCCCAGGACCGTTTAGATAATCGTCACTGGTGTTGGTCCTGAGCGGGAATCGAACTCGGGTCGCCAGGTTCGCAGTGCGCTAACCTCTACACTACTGCCCCCCCCCCTACACTACCGCTCCCCCACACACGGAAATACATACACACACACACGTGCAGACAACACACAAGGATATTTGAAATACTGTTGGTCACCGCCACACTCGGCCGCCTTTGTCTCCCCGGTGCGGATGTTGCGGGAGGGCGGGGCGGGAGGGGCTGTGAACCACGCCTTAAATTGTCACTCGATGTTTTGCGGAACGCTTATATTAGCGACTGGCTTCGAGTAGCGACTATCGGTGTAAGGCACTACCACTATATTGATTACAAGCTACGTCGATCCATAATATCCCTCTACCATTGTAACTGTCTGCATTCCTACAACCCCACGTCAACAGAACAGGTTCATGATTTTTTTTTTAAATAACGAAGGCGAGGTGACTGAATGTGGAGTGAACAAAAAAAATTTCAGTCCCGAAGGGCCTTTAGCCAATTGTTCCCGACTCAAAATTAAGCACCGGGGGTTAAGAGACAGAGAGACACGGAGGCACACAGCGTAACCCCCTTTCACCTGCACCCCCCCCCCCATCAGCTCCCCATACTCCCCCACACCCCCCACCAACCCCCCTGCTCCCCCACACTCCCCTCCAACCCCCCTCGCTCCCCCACACCCACCACTCGCCAGCACGTGTCCCCTGGTTGTGACAGCCATTCCATTAATGCGGCCAATTAGCGTCGCCAGTACAATTGCGCGCTTCGCGATCGCCTCGCGCAATTTGAGCCGTTTTACCTCGAGGATAATGTTATGCCGGCACCATTTACCAGCTTTAGTTAATATAGGATAGGGAGACACACACACACATATATAGATAGTATCCAGTGGTAGAACGGGTGGCTCGCAAATGGAAGGTTGTGAATTCAAATTCTCGTTGGGGGTTGACTCAGCGCATCATCCTTCCGCGGTCGACAAAGTGGGGACTACTTAAAAAAAAAAATAAAGTTCGCAACAGTCGTTGTCCAATTGATGGGATACACTCGACCTCGTCGTAGGAATGTGGAATTTCCACAAGTGGATCGGGGCGGTAAACAAATGACGATGATCGTCATGAGCACCGATGATTCCATGCTTGATTGAGAAAGTGCTCACCTTGCCTTTAACGTATTTTTGCATTTATTTGTTCACGATGGTGAGGAGCCAGACAATGTGTGTCGGTGTGCATTCAAGTGGGGAGCGATGGAGGAGCGGTTAGCGCGCTCCGCTACGAACCTGGCGACCCGAGTTCGGGGGAGGGGTTGGCCGAGGGGTGCGGGGGGACAAGAGATGTATGAATAATATATTTACTTGGTTTGACACGTAGTAGACTTTCGCAAGTAATATTATCCGTAATAATACGTTTTTTTTTGATCGCGGAAATATAAATGTGTCGTTAAACCCTCCACCACCCGACACAGCCAATTAGTAAGGTTCGTCCCACAAACAAAACAACGCCAACTATTTATTACTTTAGCACACCGGCGTGTTTGAGAGTAAACTCGCAACATTTACATGTCTAGTACGACGTTTCGCCGGTGATAACAACAACCAGCTTCATCAGGCGATTAGCTAGAATTGTGAAGAAGTCCTCTTGTTACGGCCTGTAGTTTTTTTTCTCCCGATGAGAACCACATATTTGTATTATTATTATTATTATTATATTTAGATGTTTAATAATGAATGCACGGGAGGAAACCGGAGAACCCGGAGTAGACCCACGCCTTGCGCGAGGGGGAAACACTCTATCCCCCGTACAGAAGGGACAGATGGAACTACAGACCAGACACACTGCCGCTTACCGCCTTCTCCTGGCGAGCCTGGGGGGAGTACGATTCCTCTTCAACATTCACGCGGAACGGAGTTGCGCACAATATATGTGTGTGCGGTGATCCACCAACCCCGCTTTGCGACATCCACAACAGCGCTGGATCACAGCCAGCCACGTGCTGTTCAACATCGCACTCATTTGAGGCTGAGTCGACCTAGAGAAAGCCCAGGATCGCCACCACCACCCACATTTCAATACCAACATCAAAAATATTAACAATTTCTAATAAGCGAGCTGGCCACAAATGATAGCTCCTCAAAGTGGATTATCATCAAGTGAACATTCATAGCAGCCAAATACCCTAAACGCGTGACGTTGATTCTCACTGTGGAGAAGGGAAACAAATAACCGGAGGACCCGGAGAAAAAAATGCCACGCGACCATGGCGAGAGGGAGACACGCCGACCTTCCGGACACCTGGCAACGTAGAGCAACATCTCACCACCGCGGCGCCCGGCACGCGCGCAGTTTCACCTTCATTAGCAGCCGCGGGTTGTGCATTACAGAACCTGTGCGCGCAAATGAATGGGAGGTGCAGAGTCAGAAGAGAAGATCATTTTTTAACGCCGAGTAATAAACGCGCCGAGTCGCAGACTCCTCTAATGAGGTTATTATGCAGATTGCGCGGCTGTAGGAAGCCAACACGCACTCTAACCGCCTCTAATTACATTAGCGCAACACGGGGGGTCCCCACAGAGAACATCGCGCAGCAGTCAACCCTATACACTTTTAGAGTTCATGGGCTGATTATAATACATTGCATATATGCAAGACAAAGAGCCCCCATATAGCCTGTAACAGACTGTTGGGGCAAGAGCTGTAACGCGAGCAGCACCTATGAAGACCGGTACGGCACACGAGGGGGTAGGTGGAAAGAAACCACGCCCGCCCGCATTTGTCTCCCCAGTGGCGATGTTTAAGACATCGTACTGGGTACTCATTTCAGGCTAAGTCGACCTAGGGGAGGCCCAGGACCGCCACCTCCACCAACCCACATTTCAAGACCCGCATCACATGACCCGACCACCACGTGGGTCATACAACTGTCACATGTCCCTCGGTGGCAGCAGCGCCGACGGAAGATTTGAGTTGAGCCGACGGACTTTAAGTCTCGAACAGAAGCGAATTGTGCCATCGCCTCGTTCAGTGTCCATGTCGTCCCATGAGCCGACTTCATGGCGCAAACTATGGACGGTGCAGTAACCCGACCGTGGAATGCGCTCCTTAAATGCAGGAGGATGAATAATGCCACGTGGACTTTTTCAACTCCCTGAAACCTCGATATTTGGCATCTAGCACCGGAATGCATTGGCGCACGCAACAAGAAGACAGAGCTTACACAGCGACGTATAGACACATCGATGTATATATAGACACCGATATAGATACATAGAGATGTATTAAAGACATGTATGTTGGGCTTCTTTCGCACCGTACGTAGCCAACCGTGCTCATCGGAGGTGCGGGCGAAGTGTGATCGTGGCCATGCAACCAAAACAATGGACCGTACAGGAAACAACTGTGGTCTGTGATCCTTCAACGGAGGAGGAGCAGCATGAGGAGCAAATGTACCCTGACTCTATCAAGTCCCTGAAGCCCTCTCGTCGTGACGAGCAGACCTCGACATTGCCATCGAGCTCCCGAACATTTTGCTGCTCTTGACATTATGGAATCAAGAACAGAAATAGCATTGCACAAGCTGGTATCACTACAAACTGGTACCACTACAAGCTGGTACCGCTACAAGCTGGTACCGCTACAAGCTGGTACCACTACAAGCTGGTACCGCTACAAGCTGGTACCACTACAAGCTGGTATCACTACAAACTGGTACCGCTACAAACTGGTACCGCTACAAGCTGGTATCACTACAAGCTGGTATCACTACAAACTGGTACCACTACAAGCTGGTATCACTACAAACTGGTACCGCTACAAACTGGTACCACTACAAGCTGGTATCACTACAAACTGGTACCGCTACAAACTGGTACCACTACAAGCTGGTATCACTACAAGCTGGTACCGCTACAAACTGGTACCGCTACAAACTGGTACCACTACAAGCTGGTATCACTACAAGCTGGTATCACTACAAGCTGGTACCACTACAAACTGGTATCACTACAAACTGGTATCACTACAGGCTGGTACCGCTACAAACTGGTACCACTACAAGCTGGTATCACTACAAACTGGTATCACTACAGGCTGGTACCGCTACAAACTGGTATCACTACAAGCTGGTATCACTACAAACTGGTACCGCTACAAACTGGTATCACTACAAGCTGGTATCACTACAAGCTGGTATCACTACAAGCTGGTATCACTACAAACTGGTACCGCTACAAACTGGTACCACTACAAGCAGGTACCACTACAAGCTGGTATCACTACAGGCTGGTATCACTACAAACTGGTACCGCTACAAACTGGTACCACTACAAGCTGGTACCACTACAAGCTGGTATCACTACAGGCTGGTATCACTACAAGCTGGTACCGCTACAAACTGGTACCACTACAAGCTGGTATCACTACAAGCTGGTACCACTACAAGCTGGTATCACTACAAACTGGTACCGCTACAAACTGGTACCGCTACAAGCTGGTATCACTACAAGCTGGTATCACTACAAACTGGTACCACTACAAGCTGGTATCACTACAAACTGGTACCGCTACAAACTGGTACCACTACAAGCTGGTATCACTACAAACTGGTACCGCTACAAACTGGTACCACTACAAGCTGGTATCACTACAAGCTGGTACCGCTACAAACTGGTACCGCTACAAACTGGTACCACTACAAGCTGGTATCACTACAAGCTGGTATCACTACAAGCTGGTACCACTACAAACTGGTATCACTACAAACTGGTATCACTACAGGCTGGTACCGCTACAAACTGGTACCACTACAAGCTGGTATCACTACAAACTGGTATCACTACAGGCTGGTCCCGCTACAAACTGGTATCACTACAAGCTGGTATCACTACAAACTGGTACCGCTACAAACTGGTATCACTACAAGCTGGTATCACTACAAGCTGGTATCACTACAAGCTGGTATCACTACAAACTGGTACCGCTACAAACTGGTACCACTACAAGCAGGTACCACTACAAGCTGGTATCACTACAGGCTGGTATCACTACAAACTGGTACCGCTACAAACTGGTACCACTACAAGCTGGTACCACTACAAGCTGGTATCACTACAGGCTGGTATCACTACAAGCTGGTACCGCTACAAACTGGTACCACTACAAGCTGGTATCACTACAAGCTGGTACCGCTACAAACTGGTATCACTACAAACTGGTATCACTACAAGCTGGTATCACTACAAGCTGGTATCACTACAGGCTGGTATCACTACAAGCTGGTACCACTACAAACTGGTACCGCTACAAACTGGTACCGCTACAAGCTGGTATCACTACAAACTGGTACCGCTACAAACTGGTACCGCTACAAACTGGTACCGCTACAAGCTGGTACCGCTACAAACTGGTACCGCTACAAACTGGTACCACTACAGGCTGGTATCACTACAAGCTGGTACCGCTACAAACTGGTACCGCTACAAACTGGTACCGCTACAAGCTGGTATCACTACAAACTGGTACCGCTACAAACTGGTACCGCTACAAACTGGTACCGCTACAAGCTGGTACCGCTACAAACTGGTACCGCTACAAACTGGTACCGCTACAAGCTGGTATCACTACAAACTGGTACCGCTACAAACTGGTACCGCTACAAACTGGTACCGCTACAAACTGGTACCACTACAAGCTGGTATCACTACAAGCTGGTACCGCTGCAAACTGGTACCACTACAAGCTGGTACCACTACAAGCTGGTACCACTACAAGCTGGTATCACTACAAACTGGTACCACTACAAACTGGTATCACTACAAGCTGGTACCGCTGCAAACTGGTACCACTACAAGCTGGTACCGCTACAAACTGGTACCACTACAAGCTGGTACCGCTACAAACTGGTACCACTACAAGCTGGTACCACTACAAAGTGGTACCACTACAAGCTGGTATCACTACAAACTGGTACCACTACAAACTGGTACCACTACAAGCTGGTACCGCTGCAAACTGGTACCACTACAAGCTGGTACCGCTACAAACTGGTACCACTACAAACTGGAACCACTACAAGCTGGTACCGCTACAAACTGGTACCACTACAAGCTGGTACCGCTACAAACTGGTACCACTACAAACTGGTACCACTACAAGCTGGTACCGCTACAAACTGGTACCACTACAAGCTGGTACCGCTACAAACTGGTACCACTACAAACTGGTACCACTACAAGCTGGTACCGCTACAAACTGGTACCACTACAAGCTGGTACCGCTACAAACTGGTACCACTACAAGCTCGTATCACTGCATATCGGCGACCCTCGTTGGAGGTTCCAAATTTGGTCTCGAGCACCAATCTCCCACGGAACGTCCTTGGCTCCAGCTTGTTGGATGCACAGGTGAGGCACCTGCATCACACCTGCGTCGCACGTGCATCACACCTCCATCATACGTGCATCACACCTGCATCACACACAAATGCATTAAACGTGCATCACACCAGCACCATACGTGCATGACACCTCTATCACACCTGCGTCACACCTGCATCACACGTGCGTCACACGTGCGTCACACGTGCATCACACGTGCGTCACACCTGCGTTACACCTCCATCACACCTGCGTCACACGTGCGTCACACCTCCATCACACCTGCATCACACGTGCATCACACCTGTGTCACGCGTGCATCACACACAAATGCATTAAACGTGCATCACACGTACATCACACCAGCACCATACGTGCATGACACCTCCATCACACCTGCGTCACACCTGCATCACACGTGCATCACACGTGCATCGGGTTTAAAGTTCAGTGCGCTAACCACTGCGCCGCCATGGCTCAATGGCATTCCAGCAATAGTCCTGATTAACATCACATGGCGGCATGCAAACAATCATCATCATCACCATCCTGCCTCATACCCCACCGTCTCCACCATCACCTCCCCGCCACCCCCATGGTCCCCCCCTCCCCACAGCACGAAATCCAAGGGACCATCGCGACTCCAACACCATTACCTGCAAATCCAAATCATCATCAATCTCCGTTGCTCTCTCTCTCTCTGTCCCCACCTCCCATTGTTACCTCCCGTCTCTCTCTCTCTCTTCCTTTCGGAGCGCCTCTCCGGAGGTCACTTCCAGCACCGACGCTCATTTTCCCGTGAGAGATGCAAGCGGTGTGCAGCTGTGGGAGCGAGCGAGCGCGCGTGTACGCGTGTCTGCAGTGTTGGCTACCCCACCCCCTCGTGTGCCACTCCGGCCTCCATAGGTGCTCGCAAACAGCACTTGCCCCAAAAGTCTGTGCAGGCTTTGCGGAGGAACGTTGTCTTTTTGTGTGTGTCTGGGAGCGGTGGCGCAGCGGTTAGCGTGCTGCGTTACGAACGCGGGGACCGATCCCAGTGGCTATTATCTGAACCGGCTCTGAGCCTCCCTTAGGTCGACTCAGCCTCAAGCAAGTACCGGTGCGGCGTTTTAGAACATCCGCACTGGTGGTAGGGGAGGGGGGGCAAAGGGGGGGGGCAACGGGGAGAGGGGCAAAGGGGGGGGGGCAAAGGGTGGGGGGGGGTGCGTGGCCACCAAAAGTAGTCCGTCGTGTGCCGATTCGGTGGCCTCGCATGGAGGTGCTAAAACAACTAAAACAACCAAAACAAAGCTTTTACACTTGACGACGGACGCTTGTGTTGCGCCCGAAACGTCGTGATTTATTTTATTTTCTACCTCCGTGACTTTACCAAAAGAACCAAAGAGTATGGATTCCTGCATTCACGAAAGCTTCAAATCGAGATTCAACGAAACCAACTAAAACAACGGCACTTGCCTACGAATGGGGGGGGGGGGGGGGCACGTTTAGCTGTGCGCATGCGCAGTGCGCTCTGACAGCGCGCGTGGTTGGGGTGGGGGTCGGCAGGTGGTGGCGAGAGTTGCGCTCAAGGTGAGAGGGGCCAGCCGCACCTCGTTAACAATTGAGACGGCAATGCCAACAAGGTCTCCCACACTTTTTTTGTAGCTTGAAACAGCTGCGAATTACATCGAGAGAGAGAGGAACAACACAACGCGGGCGACAGAAGGTGGGGATAATTTGTGGGACGCACAAAGATAAAGTTCCCCCCCCCCCACTATAGCTTCGACAGACTGTTGGGGCAAGTGCTGTTAGCGAGTCGCCGCGAATATGAAGGCCGGCACGGCACACGAGGGGGTGGGTGGGCCAACACCACGCCTGGCTGTCGTCTTCGTCTCCTGAGCAGCGATGTGTAAACGTTGAACCCAACACTCTTTGTTTAGGCTGAGTCGACCTAGGGTTGGCCCAAAATCGGTTCAGATAATCATCGCTGGTGGTTGTGGCCGTGAGCGGGAATCGAACTCGGGTGGCCGGATTCGTTGGACATACGACCGCTCCCCACTCGTTCGACACAACAACCGCCATTCGCCACTAAGTAGCGGGGACGTCACCACGACGCTTGTGCCAGGCTAGGTGCACCTTGAAGCCACGTGAAGTGTCGAACGCCCGCTGGCAGGAGGTCACAGGGCAGACCCAGATGCCACGGGTCGACTGACCGAGATGACTGAGATGACTGGCTGATGCACCATCTGTGCCCCCTACTGTGCCAACTTGCTGTGCTTTAGCCACCCGGCGCGCCGCTCGTTGTTGTGAGCGTCGCTCCTCTGCCCTCTGTTGTTGTTGGAGGGCAACACACGCACGTAGACATACGCACGCGTTCACCCACGTGCAGTGACCAGCGTGGTGAGGTATGGTCAAAGCAATAATTAAGACCATAACTCCCACGGCGAGGGGATACGCTCATCCAGCAGTGGATCGGTAAAAGGGCCAGACACGTTTGCTATGTATGAGAACAAGGGTGGCTCTAACCGTCTAACGGATGCAGTTTAAAATTAAGTCAATGGTATATTTGTCATTCGCTTTTCAGTTCCACTCGTATGCTGAACTTCTTTCGCACCGTACATAGCCGACCGTGCCAATCAGAAGTGCCGTGTAAGGACAACAAACTAAACACAACAAAACAACATAGCGAGAGAGTGAAGCGTTGGTAAAAAAAAACCTTGAATAAGTGAACACTTTTTAAAAAAACGTATCAGCTTTCGCCTGGGTTTATCGAAGGCGAAACTTTCACAGACAAAAAACAGAGTCCCCGATGGGATTGAATAAACCAAGTCAAAGTTTAAGACCCCAGGTAGCCAAATGAGCCCCGAAATCGTGAATTTTGTGCGCCAAATATCTTCTGGATCTCTCCTCATCCTCGTAATAATAATAACAACAACACTGTCGTTCTAAACAACAACTCGATCAATGTGTTTGGGTAAATGTAATTCATCTATTCATCTGCTCACTTCACGCAAAAAAATCTCTGACGCAGAAAGCAATTTACTTTATTTACCCGAGTTAGTCTCATTGTGTGCATGACCGTTGATCAGTCGTGTCACAGCAAGGACCACTGATTGCTATGTTGTTGTTTTAAATCTTTATCTCATTTCAGTAATCACTAGATCTGTTACGTCCACTGTGAATGCAGCAGACTGCACTTAGTATTTTTTTGCTTAATACACAACTCCGCAGTATTAAACAGGGCGGCCCTTGGGTTGGAACCGCGAACTTCGGAAACAAGCTGCAAACGAGCTACTGCTTGTCACCACCACTAACAACAACAATAGCAACAACCACAATCAGCCAACCATGCCACCACCACTAACAACAACAATAGCAACAACCACAACAGACAACCATGTCACCACCACTAACAACAACAATAGCAACAACCACAACAGACAACCATGTCACCACCACTAACAACAACAATAGCAACAACCACAACAGACAACCATGTCACCACCACTAACAACAACAATAACAACAACCATATATAGCCAACCAAACAAACCGCCCACTGAATGACATTCAGAACTTCGTGTTAATAGAATTCATCATCCGAGGGTGGCTGCCGCGCTGTATCTCTGAGCAACGCTGGCTGGACTTGCAATCCAGACATCGCGGGTTCTGTCCGCGATCTCCCGGTGCGGCATTTGTAGCAATGGATAGACACGTTTGCTGACCCGCCCCCCTACTGAACATCGGTGGAAAATGAGCTTCATAGCTCATCGGATTCCTCCAGGATGAAATGAAGATTTTGATTCTGAAATCCCCTTCAGCCCTCTCTCCGTCCTGCGGTATTGACGGGTACAACCACAGTCGGTTGGCACGTCTCGTGTGGTGGTGGTGGTGGTCGTGGTGGGGGTGGTGATAGTGTGGTGGGTAGGTTACTCACAACTCTTTCAAGACGTCTGGTGCAGCGTGGAAGAGTAGGCCAAACATCACCCTCTGGATTGGAGGAGCAGGCAATTGTGGAGGGATGCACCTATTAATTTATAGGGGAACAACATCGATTGACCGTACGTTAAGCGCATTTAACACGCAAAAAAAAAATATTTTTTTTTATATCGGGACAAGGCAATTTCATTTTGTAAAGTGGCTGTCGGTACACAGTGCACTCACTGCCGTCAGTATATTTCATCGGCTTGCTGAATTATTAAACCTTGGCCCGTAACGGAGAAATAAAGACGTGGTGGTGCTGCTGGTGGTAACGCGTTCGGGGTTTTTTTTTGTGTTTCATCTCGTTCTGTTGCCGGCATAAAGTTCCGGCAATGAACACAAATCTTTCCGAGTTTATTTATTTATTTATTGGGGGGAGGGGGGGGGAGGTGCTGGGTGGGTGATGGAGATGCGGGGTGGGGGGGATGAACCACACACACACACACACGAGGTATGCACGTGAGCCGATGCTCGATCGCGACACGGGCGCAGCACGGGCTGGAGACGAGATGGAGCTGATGCGGCACGCGAGAATGTGGAGCTGATTTAGACTTGCCAATGACCTGTACCAGCGGTGGCAAGAATCGGGCTCTGTGGAGGAGGAGGAGGAGGTTCGTGAAGGACGCATCTGGAAGTTCGGAGGCAGTCACCATGCAGATGCAACGGAAGGCCGAGAGGAAGCACAGTGGGGAGCACAGTTGGTGCATCTGCCAGTCATCTCAGTCAGTCGAACCACGGCACCTGGGTCTGTGCCATGCTAGGTGCACTTTGAGGTCACGTGAAGTGTCTGAGGCGCGCTGGCAGGTTACAGGACATACCCCAGTAAAACACAAATAATGTTTAATAATTGTAATAATGAATCGAGTTTAAGATATACAAATGGGCAAGCAGTGGAGCACATTGGCCTCCACAATTACCCAAGGAGGAGGGGGATTTACACAAATTGCCAGAATTTAAAAGACGAATGTTTCTCCATTCTCACTCACTGAGTCATAAAGTAATTTACGGAATGCAATATGTATTAAGCACATGTAGATATACATAGCTTGGTCATGAATGATAAAAAAGCATTTCTACGGATATACATTCACTTAATATTTGTCATATGGAATTCCCGAACTCATTTTTGTACCGGACTCCAGACACCACATGAGCGCACAGCCATATTCTTAGGTTTTTTCGGAAAAGTCACGTAGGTAAAAAATTTAAATTAATAAAAGTCAAATAAAAATAAAATTGTGCTGTGACGGTTCCACCTGAAGACGGAAGCTTGTGTTGCCTCCGAAACGTCGTGATTTTTATTTTATTTTTATTTTACTTTTATTAATTTTATTTTTTTACCTACGTGACTTTACCGAAAAAACCTAAGAATATGAATCCTTGCAGTCACGAAAGCTTCAAATCTAGAAGCGCACAGCTAATTACAGCATCGCTTCAGGTGAGTGACGGTTGGTTCGCTACTGCACGTGTCACCGGTTCGATTCCATTTTGCCGACGCGACAATTATGCAAGTTTAATAAATGTGCCCCCCCCCCCCGCTGCAAACACCCCCCCTTACCCCCCTCACCCCCCACCGAGCCCGCATCCCCTTTGCCTCCGGCTCTGTCCATCCAGCAGTGTTAAGGGGCTAAACCGCAGCGAGTCCATCCATCCATCCGTTCTCATAAAATGTCTCTCCCATTCTAAACGAAGCATCGTCATTTATCCACGATCCATTACGACCAGATAATGGGTCGCGTCATCTTAATTTGCTAGACAGATAATTTTCGTTCTCAACTAATCATTTTGCGTGTTAAAGGATCACCATTAATTAATTAGTTCCCTATTGGTGAATGTTGAATAATAGATAATTTAATCATCGTCATTCTCGGCTAATGAATGCATTATTTAGTTGTCATCTTTCATGTCCATTCTCGATCTACTGCTGGATGACGCAGCACAAACGCGTACACCGCCGTCGATCAGCGGATCGCATGTGGCGGGGTAAAGTGTGGGTGCCACCACTTCTTAGAATGTTTTTTGTTTATCACATCGATTGCACGGCCACGACTCAACGTCGGTGGCAAGTGACACCCAAAGCGGTCATTGTGTCACTGACCATTAAGAACTAATCTGCGGTGACCAGCGCGGTGAAGTATGGTCAAAAGCAACACCCGCGACCGACACGGGCGTGCGGAGGGCTGACAAACGGCCCACAAATCATCCGTCACCTTTATTATCTGCGGCTTTCTCTTTCTGACCGGGCCTTGTGTGAGTCCCATACACTGCACCCGGTACTGGGAAGATAACGTCTTCACCTTGCCTGGGTACATTCGTTGAATTATCCCCCCCTCACCCCACCGTGTAAAGCAACGCGCTTCTGTCTCGCCGTCTGTCTGTTCGCCTGCCGTGCTGTCCACGAGGAACTGTGCAGGGAGCAGTGCACCACGCTGTGTGTGTCAGAGTAAAGTCACGTAGGTAAAAAATTAAATACAAAAATAATACAAGTAGTAATATAAATAAAATAATAATCACGACGTTTCGGAGGCAACACAAGTCTCCGTCATCAGGTGGGACGTCACAGCTAGATTTACTTGATGCAGTAATTTTAGCTGTGACGGTCCCACCTTATGACGGAGACTTGTGTTGCCTCCGAAACGTCGTGATTTATTATTTTATTTTATTTCTATTATTACTTTTATACATTTTTTATTTTATTTTGTACCTACGTGACTTTACCGAAAAAACCTAGGAGTATGAATCCTTGCAGTCACGAAAGCTTCAAATCTAGATCGACACGTGGCACCTGGGGTCTGCCCCGTGACCTCCCGCAAACGGGCGTTCGACCACTACACGTGGCCTCAACGTGCACGTAGCCTGGCACGAGCGCCGTGGTGACGTCACCGCGATTGGCGGTTGTTGTTATTGTTGTTGTTGTACGGCTTCTGCAGGGTGACGTCACAGAAGTCTTCTTCTGCGGTCCCTTTAATTGCCGATTATGCACCGCCCCCCCCCCAAAAAAAACCTCTTGATTCTCAACGCCACCTCCCCCTCACCGTCGCCAGCCCCCCACGCCCCCATCTCCACCCCCCCACCACCACCCCCGCTGCCGCCCCCATAATAATCCAACCCCTCCCCTACACGCACCCCCAATAACTCAACACCTCCCCCTTACCCTCCCCCACTCCCCCTGGCACTCCCAAACATTCAACCGCTCCCCCTTGCGACCGCAAAAATCCAACCTCGCCTCCCTCCCCCCCCACCCACCCACGCTGCCCCCCTCCCCTCACACCCGCCACTCGCTCACGCATCCTCAACAATCCGTACTGATGGCTCCTGCACTTATCCGTCAGTCGCCTAGGGGGTAATTGCACGTCGCAAGGAGTATTCACAGGGGGGTGAAGACCCCCTCACACCCAACCCCAGCATTCCCGCACCGCCACCGCAACTTCCACTGCACCCCACCCCCCGCCCCCCTCTCCCCATCTCGCATCGCCTCCTACTGCCACAACGACGAACTTCGAGACGCCCTCCGTCGCCAGATGCACAACACGGGGAGTGCAGCAGCAGAAGCCGCGGAAACAGCAGAAGCAGCAGCAGAAGCAGGAGAAACAGAATCAACAGCAGAAGCAGAAGCAGCAGAAGCAGCAGCAGCAGAAGCAGCAGAAGCAGCAGAAGCAGCAGCAGAAGCAGAAGCAGCAGAAGCAGCAGCAGCAGAAGCAGCAGAAGCAGAAGAAGCAGCAGAAGCAGAAGCAGCAGAAGCAGCAGCAGCAGAAGCAGAAGCAGCAGCAGAAGCAGCAGCAGCAGCAGCAGCAGAAGCAGCAGAAGCAGCAGAAGCAGAAGCAGCAGCAGAAGCAGAAGCAGCAGAAGCAGCAGCAGCAGAAGCAGAAGCAGCAGCAGCAGAAGCAGCAGAAGCAGCAGAAGCAGCAGCAGCAGAAGCAGCAGAAGCAGCAGAAGCAGAAGCAGCAGCAGAAGCAGCAGCAGCAGAAGCAGAAGAAGCAGCAGAAGCAGAAGAAGCAGCAGAAGCAGAAGCAGCAGAAGCAGCAGCAGCAGAAGCAGCAGAAGCAGAAGCAGCAGAAGCAGCAGCAGAAGCAGCAGAAGCAGAAGCAGCAGCAGCAGAAGCAGCAGAAGCAGCAGAAGCAGCAGAAGCAGCAGCAGCAAAAGCAGCAGCAGCAGAAGCAGCAGCAGAAGCAGCAGAAGCAGAAGCAGCAGAAGCAGCAGCAGAAGCAGCAGCAGAAGCAGCAGCAGCAGAAGCAGCAGGAGCAGCAGCAGCAGAAGCAGCAGCAGCAGAAGCAGCAGAAGCAGCAGAAGCAGCAGAAGCAGAAGCAGCAGCAGCAGAAGCAGCAGCAGCAGAAGCAGCAGAAGCAGCAGAAGCAGAAGCAGCAGCAGCAGCAGAAGCAGCAGAAGCAGCAGAAGCAGCAGCAGCAGAAGCAGCAGCAGCAGAAGCAGCAGCAGAAGCAGCAGCAGAAGCAGCAGCAGCAGAAGCAGCAGCAGAAGCAGCAGGAGCCGTCACTCACGACTAAGTGGCGGTAACGTCAGCGCGGGGCTGAGTGACAGATTTGCGGGAGACAGACCGAGGGAGACGGGGGGGGCGAAGGAGACAGGGGGGGGGGGGGGGGCGAGAGAGACAGGGGGGGGGGGCTGACGGAGACAGGGGGGGCGATGGACACAGGGGGGGGGGGATACGGGGGGGGGGGAGACAGAGGGAGGCTGTTTGTCTGGGCCACGCACAGATAACGACAAACACTCTCCCGTATAACCTCTAGCAGACTGTTGGGGCAAGTGCTGTTAGCATGCACCGATGAAGCCGACACGGTAGACGAAGTGGTTAATATCAGCACCACGCTTGACCGCCGCCTTTGTCTCTCAAATTGCAATGTTTACACACCGCACCAGGTACCGATTTGAGACTGAGTCGACCTAGGGGAGGCCCATGACCGGTTCAGGCAATCGTCACATGTGTTGGTGGCCGTGAGCGGGATTCCAACTCGGGTCGCCGGGTTCGGAACGCATCGTGCTAACCGCTACGCCCCTCCAACACACCCGCACTCACAAACAAAGACAAAGATCCCCCATATAGCCTTAACAGACTGTTGGGGAAAGTGCTGTTAGCGAGCACCTATGAAGGCCGGAACGGTACACGAGGGGGTGGGTGGCCAGCACCACGCCCGACCGCCTTTGTCTCCCCTAGTGGCTATGTTTACACACCGCACCAGGTACTCAATTCAGGCTGAGTCGACCTAGGGGAGGCCCAGGACCGGTTCAGATAATCGGGACTGGTGTTGGCCGTGAGCGGGAATCGAACCCGGGTCGCCAGATTAATAGCGCAGCGCGCTAACTGCTGCACTACCGCTCCCCACACACGTACACACACACAGATACAAAGACACACACACCCGTACACACTCACACACACTCTCACACACGTACACACACACATACAAAGACACACACACCCGTACACACTCACACACTCACACACACTCACATACACGCTCACACACGTACACACACACATACAAAGACACACACACCCGTACACACTCACACACTCACAGACACTCACATACACGCTCACACACGTACACACACACATACAAAGACACACACACCCGTACACACTCACACACTCACACACACTCACATACACGCTTTACACACGTACACACACACATACAAAGACACACACACCCGTACACACTCACACACTCACACACACATACACACTCACACACCCGTACACACTCACACACTCACACACACTCACACACTCACACACACTCACACACTCACACACACATACACACTCACACACCCGTACACACTCACACACTCACACACACATACACACTCACACACCCGTACACACTCACACACTCACACACACATACACACTCACACACCCGTACACACTCACACACTCACACACACTCACACACTCACACACACTCACACACTCACACACACATACACACTCACACACCCGTACACACTCACACACTCACACACACATACACACTCACACACCCGTACACACTCACACACTCACACACACATACACACTCACACACCCGTACACACTCACACACTCACACACACTCACACACTCACACACACATACACACTCACACACCCGTACACACTCACACACTCACACACACATACACACTCACACACCCGTACACACTCACACACTCACACACACTCACAGACCATCACGCGGCGTGGCCCCCATCCAGCAGTGGATTGGCAAAAACCTTTGTAAAGTATCGTGTCTCGATTTAAAGCTTTCGTGACTACAGGGATTCATCTTCTTGGTTCTTTCGGTAAAGTCACGTATGTTATGTTATTTTATTATTTTATTTTATTAATTTATTATATTACATTATTTATATAATTTTATTGTATTATTATATTATTCGAGTTTATTAAATTATTTTATTATATTATGTTATTTTATAAATTTATTATATTATTTTATAATATTTTATTGTATTATTATATAATTTTATTATATTATTATATAATATTATTTTATTATGTTTTATTTTTATTATTTTATTATTTCCCTTCTACGTGACTTTTACCGAAAGAACCAAGAAGAAGTATCGCGTCCTATGCGATGCGAGGCGAAGGCGTCCACCGTCCGTACCAATGATCAAGGTCCCCCGTGTAGCCTGCACATGCTGTTGGGGGCAAGTGCTGCTTATTTGACGCCGAATTAAAGCGCGACCACCGCCTAATGAGACGGGCTCACGTGGACAAGGACGGCCGCCAGCCGCCTTTGTCTCCCCGGCGGTTTACGCATCGGACCTTGGGGAGGAGAGATCTTATTACCCGTGTAGGTATCACTCACCCAGTGGCGGTAGATACGAGAAGGGTGGGGGGTGGAATGGGGGGGGGGGCATGGGGATGTCCCCCCCCCCCACCACCACCTCTGGAAACTCCCGGGAAAAAATATGTTATTGATATTTACTCAACAATATATATTTGTTTTTAATATTAATGTTGGGGACCTATTAGCAAAAAAAAACATCCTGAGATTTCGGGAACCACCCCCCCACCCCCCAGTTCACCTCCCTCCCCCATCTCGCCCCCCCCCACCACCACAACCAACACCTCCCCCACACCCACTCCCTTTCCTTCCATGCGGAGATCGTAGACTCGCCTCTGCTCTGGCCACTGATGTGAGCCGTGGAGCCAGCTCAGATTGCAGCATGCTCAACAACAACGACAACCAGCGCCGCCGCCGATCATCACTACTCGGCGGTGACGTTACCACGGCGCTTGTGCCAGGCTAGGTGCACTTTGGGCCCATCACTTGAGGTGTCGGAAGCTCGCCGGGAGAAGGTCACGGAACAGACCCAGGTGACGCCATGGGTTGACTGACCGAGATGACTGGCAGATGCACAACCCGTGCCCCCCCCTCCCCCAACACTGTGCCAACTCGCTGCGTGTTGTATGGATGTTGAACTTCTTTCACATCGTACGCAGACAAAACCGTGCTCATCGGAGGTGCGTCTGCTGGTTGGATCGTGCGAACCACTTCATAGGTGCTCGTGCACAGCACTTGCCCCGACAGTCTGTTCAGGCTATACGGGGGATCTGTGCCTTGTTCAAACCACTGCGCCTCCGACCACTTCACCTCTGGTGAATCCTTCTTACTACACACGTCTTCCCCCTACCCGCCCGCCCCTGTAGTATCGTATTGTATATTGGGGGTATAAATCATTTATTCGTGAAAAATGTCTCGTTGGAGGCCACGTGCGTGCAATGCGAAATGTGTTTCTCGCTGGGAGCTTCGGGTCACGGGCGGCTGCTCGCGGGGCGACATCACAATAATTCACGAGGCATTAGGGCGAATAAAAATGACAGCGAGGTGATGTAGCGTCACGTTACAACGCCTGTGTGCGTATCCACACTGTGTGTGTGTGTGTGTGGAGGGTGGGGGGGGTGGTGCTGGCCACCCATCCACTCACACCCTCGTGTTCCGTGACGGTCGGCCTTCATGGGTCTTCGCTAAAAGCACTTGCCCCAAATTGTATGCTAAGGCTACACGGGTAATCTTTGTCTCTGCTGGCCACCCACCCACTGACACCCTCGTGTTCCTTGACGGCCGACCTTCATGGGTGCTCGCTAACAGCACTTACCCAAAAAGTATGTTAAGGCGATACCACCACCTGCCCCACCCCACGGTGAACAATCCGTTGAACTTAAATTCCATCGCTCCATCTCCTCTCACGACGTCCACCGTGGAGACAGAGGGACGGAATCCGTTCGTGAGTAGATGCTGGGGTAGATTTTTCCCCCATCGTGGGTTGGGAAAAGCCTTCATCCAGCAGTGGATTGACCATGTCTCTCACGCTGTCTTCTAACACCGAGAAGTTTTAGTGAAACAAATCGTTGTAAAAGGTGCATGTCAAAGCAGGTGACTTGGTCAGAGCAACAGTTTGAAGAGAATTATTGTGAAAAAAAGTTGTACTGTAGACGTTAATCCATTTTAATATGATGAACGGAGATAAAATGTTAACAATCGCTCATTTGCGAGCGGCGCAGTCGTTAATTCGAACAATTGATGGGGATGAACCACAGGAGAATGATAGAATTGCTTCATGAAGAATGCTGAAGTGGGGGGGCTCAAGAAAAAAATATTTGTGGAACAAAAAGCCACGCGTCTCTCCTGCAGGTTCACTCGACGACCAATGGAGATCTATGTCGGTAGCAACGCAACTGTTAAACACGAGACGACTTGGGGAGGCGTTCATCTCACAGTGGTTTGATCACCCACGATAGAGGTTGTTTGGTTAGATCGCGATCTAACCCAAAAACCTCTATTATGGATGATGTTGGTCGCGAAAGCCTACGTGTTAAACTGGTTCGATCACGGCTGATGATGATGATCATTAATATCGGGACAGATGGCCTTAAATAAGCCTTTATCCAGCAGTTGATTAATCACTGCTGATGATGATTCAATAGGATTTGTGTTTTTTTTTTCATGGTCTGGGCGTATACACACCTACAACTCCTCTTCTTGTGTGCAGGGGGATAGAGGCGTGGGAGTAGGCGCATCGTGTGTGCTTATTTACGATCATTAATTTGACGCGCCTTCTTCCGAAGAGCGGACCAGAGACCATGGAATGGTTAAACAGACTAAAGATGTCTCTCTCTCTCTCTCGCCTCCCCCAGCCGGAGCCACTTTCTCGGTAAATCATCGGCCGGGGGCCGTGTCAGAGTCAGCACCCTCCTCGGCGGGGAATCCGGGAACAAATAATCCTATTAGGGCTGAGCCGGAGACTCGCTTCCATCGCAGGGCACCAGCTCGCTTCATTAGGGCTCACTTAGCCCCGACTCGAGCCATCGTCAGCCAGACCCCCCCCCCCCCAAGTCCACCAAAACCCCACCCACCCCTTCACGACCACAATCGCACCTCGCCCACCCATTACAATTCACCCTCGGATCCTCTACCCCCCCCACCCCGTCCCAAACTCCACATCCTCTGGTCTCTGGCTCCCTCCTTGCCCACCTGCACCACCCCCCCCCCCCATTGTTAAGTCTTTGCGACACCCCCCTGCGCCCCCCACCGATTACCCGAACCCCCCCCCCCCCCCACATTTCCCCCCCCTTCACAACCCACCACCACCTGGCCTCTGCACCCCCCCCCCGCCCCCACATTCTCCCACCCGTTGAACTCGAACTCTGGCCTATGACCTCATCGCCACCCACTCGCTATGCCGCTGTGCACAGTCCCCTCCACCCTCCACCACGGTGGCTAGGAGATGTTGACTCCCTCACCTGGTGTACAGGAGGTCGTGGGTTCGATCCCGACCTTGGCACCCGCTGTATATCTGGAGTTTTCGTGTTTCTCTCTCTCTCTTCATCATCACCAAGGTGGCTAGGAGATGTTGACTCCCTCACCTGGTGTACAAGAGGTCGTGGGTTCGATCCCGACCTTGGCACCCGCTGTATATTTGGAGTTTGCGTGTCTCTCTCTGGCTCTTCCCGTGGTCGCGTGGAGTTTTTTTCCGGCTTCTCCTGTTTCCCCCCCCCCCCCTTCCACATTTAGAACCAGCGTGCGTTTAGAATATTTTTTTCTGCTGATATACATTTCCACACGATGATAAGCCACTCCGTTGAGCTATCATATGTAATAGCCAGGCCCCTCCCCACTCACCCCTCCCACCCATCCCTCAACACCCACCCACCCCTACCCACTCACTCCTCCCCACCCACCCCTCACCACCCACCCACCCCTCCTCACCCCACCCCTCAACACCCACCCACCCCTCCCCACTCACCCCTCCCACCAACCCCTCACCACCCACCCACCCCTCCCCACTCACCCCTCCCCACCCACCCACCCCTCACCACCCACCCACCCCTCCCCACCCCTCCCCACTCACCCCTCAACACCCATCCACCCCTCCCCACTCACCCCTTCCCACCCACCCACCCACCCCTCCCCACTCACCCCTCCACACCCACCCCTCCACACCCACCCCTCCACACCCACCCCTCACCACTCACCCCTCACCACTCACCCCTCCCTACTCACCCCTCCCACTCACCCCTCCCACCCCTGCCCTCTGCCACCCCCCCCCCCCAGTGACCCCACAGCTGACTCCCTCCTCAACCCCCGCCCCCCAAAAACCGCCTTCAATCCCCCACCCTGACCCCACCGCCTGAACATTGGCTGGTATTAAAAAAAAATGCAACAAGTTCGTCAATAACACTGCGCTATGAAGAAGTGTCATTGCCCGAAACGTCTCCTGTTATACATTTTCCTGATTTAGGACTACAATATGAACGTTTACATTTTTGTTTGTGGGTGAGCGGTGGCGCAGTGGTGAGCGCCCTGCGCGAACGAACCCTGTCAACCGGGATCCAATTCCCGCTCACGGCCACCGCTAACACCAGTGACGAATATATGAATCGTTCCTGGCCCTCCCCTAGGCCGACTCAGCCTTAAATGAGTACCTGCTACCCTGTGTAAGCATCGCAACTAGGGAGCCCAAATGCGCGAGTGCGTGGTGCCGCTCTTCATATGTGCTCGCTAACAGCACGAGCACCACAAGGCTATACAAGGGATTGTTGTCTTATCTTTGTCTTTATGATAAAGACAAAGCGCCCCCGTATAGCCTTAACAGACTGTTGGGGAAAGTGCTGTTGGCGATCACCTATGAAGGCACACGAGGGGGTGGGTGTCCATCATTGCGCCACCGCTCCCTCTGTTGTCTTTATAAACACACACACACACGCGCGTGTCTGTATGTATGTATATATATACGCGCGTGTGTGTCTTTGTGTGTATTTTCCCTCCCAGCAAATGCATTTCCATCGATTCTTCCAAAGCGTCCCCTTCGCGTAGCTGCTTAGCGGGACGCACTCCATGCCGCGTTAAAAAAAAAGAGAAAACGCATTTGTGGGTCGCAGGAAGAGCCCTGGAGTGGGGCCGCACAAAGGCGGATTTATATATTAAAAAGCAACGACGCTTTCCCTTCAGCACTGTAAAGGGCACTTTCTCTCCCTCTCTCTCTCTCTCCCTGTCTTTCACTTTCGGCACAAAGCAGTGCAGTGGAAAGCGAGGAAGCACACAGCTCCAGGCAATGCGTTGCTTGGTTATTTTCTGTACGTGTGCGTGTATATGCAACAGCTCTCCGATGGGTTGTATTGTTCGGCGTGGTGTCCGACGTTTTGCGCCCCGTATGTATGTGAGTTTAGCCTTAACAGACTTGCTCTTTCTCTCACACAGGCCACTCTCTCTATCCATCTCTGACACTCCCTCCCACCCGCTCTCATACAAAGACAAAGATCCCCTGCATAGCCTGACTTGACTGTTGGGGTAAGTGCTGTTTAGCGAGCATTTATGAAAGCCGGCACGGTACACGAGGGGGTGGGTGGTCAGCACCACGCCCGACCGCCTTTGTCTACCAAGTGGCGATATTGACACACCGCACCAGATACTCATTTGAGGCTGAGTCGACCTAGGCGCGGCCCAGGACCGGCTCAGATAATCGTCACCGGTGTTGGCCGCGAGCGGGAATCGAACTCGGGTCGCCGGGCGCGCAGCGCAGCGCGGCACGCTAACCGCTACAACTCCACTCACGTTCGCACACGGACAAAGATAACCCCGAAAAGTGACAGACATTGAGTGAATGGCGGAGTGTGTGTTTTTGTTATCATTGGACGAGGCGACGCGAGATGTTTGGGATTGCACGCCAATCATTGTCCACATCTACGGACGGTGCCCCCCAGCAGTACGCGAGATGACCGCCAAAGCGAGTGCGTGACTCTATCCATGCAGCACCCTACTTGAGCATCGTGGGAATCAAGATCACAATCCAGTTTTCTCCATGTCAAAACAGCCACTGATCTCCAACACACCGCACACACTATTCCTCACCGCCTTGCCAGATGATCCATCACGTGGTGGTGCTAGTTTGTGGATGGCACAAGACACCAGGCCGTATCTACCGTCCCACTCAACTCTGAGAGAGAGATTCGTCTGCCTTCAGTCTTCGACAGATTATCCAGCGTCTCGCCATTCGACTATGAAAACCATTGGTCTCTGAGCGCCTCCGCTGTCTTATTATATCGTCAGAAGAACAACAACAAAAATAAACAGCCGCCAATCGCCGCTGAGTGACAGTGGCATCACTGTGAGGCTATCACGAGAAGTGTCAAAGGCTGACCTTGCAGGGGGTCAAGAGCCAGACCCAGAAGTCATTAGGGGTTGACTCCCGTGCCAGGCTAGGTGCACTTTGAGGCTCTCACGTGAGACGTGGATGGCTCGCTGTTGACAGGCGGTCACGAGACAGAGCCATGCGTTTTAAGTTGACTGACACATGCACCACCTTTGTCACCTCGCTGCGTTTTAATCGCCTGGCGCTCTGCGCGTTGTTGTGAGCTTCTCGCCTGCGCCTTCCATTGTTGTTGCTAGAGGGCGACGTCCCAGCAGCGTCCTTCACGAGCCTCCTCCACAGAGGCCGATCCCGACACCACTTGTAAGTTGAGCGCATCGGCTTTCGCGACCGATGTTATTCATGATCAAGGTGTTTTGGGGGTGAGATCGCGTAAATATAGAAAAGCCTCGTTAAACCCGCCACCACCCGACATAGCCAATTAATAAGGTTTGTCACTAAAACACAAAAAAGAGTTCCAATTGGTTAGAACTTCAGCACACAGGGTGTGTTGTAGAGTAAACCCACGCCAATTTACGATCGGAGCACTACGACGTTTCGCCGGGCGATAGTCCAGTCCTCCTCTTTCTTGTCTCAAATACAACGAAGGCGATTCCATCACTGTGAGCCTATCAGGTTTTGTCATTTCGACAATGAATGCGCGGGGGGGTGGGGGGGGGCACCCACACACCCTCGCTAAGACCACAGTAGGTTTGGTGTGCGTTTTATACTCGAGGTTTCGTGGATGCCACTTGGATGGAATTCCCTCCCCGTGTCACGGACGAACAACCACCACGTGCTCTGACCGCCGGTCAACGCAGTAACTCAGAGTAAATGTGACCGTGCACACGAAGAGAGAGATATTACCGCTTCCTCATTAAATATTAAGGAGGGGGGGGGAGCGAGTGGGTGGAGGAGGGAGGGGGCGCAAGCACCCGTAGCTTAAGCTTCCTGCTTCGTGTTGCAGCTGTAATGTAGCTGCACATTTATTTATTATTTATTTATCCACCGGCTTTGACAGGCGTAATAATTTTCAATTTGTGCGCGTGTTGTACGCGTGAGTGTTTGAGGTTTGGAGTGTGTGTGTGTGTGAATGAGTGTGTGTGTGTCTGTTCGCGTGAGATTGTGCGTGCTAGTGTATGTGTGTGAGTCTTCCCGGCCACAGTTATGCACTCCCTTCTCGACGCTTGCGAAACGTGCGGCTCTCCAAAGGAACATCTGCGCCGATTTTAAACATTCAGACCGGCACTGCCTACGATCCGTCCTGGGTTTAACCAGGCTGGATATCCTTGAAGGATCTGGATACAGTTCCATCAGTGAACTCCTCCGGCAGGCGTGGATGCGTTGACTGGGTCATGTAGCCCTCATGCCCAGTTCCCGCATGCCCGAGCAGCTTTTGTTTGGCCGGTGATAAACAGACGCGGCACGGGCTGGAGAGGAGATGGACTGATGTAGTGCATGAGGATGTGGAGCTGAGTGGACTTTCCGATGGCCGGTAGCAATGGTGTCAGATCGGCCTCTGCGGAGGAGGATGCTCGTGAAGGACGATACTGGGCAGTTGGATGCAGTCGCCCTCCAACAACAACCTCCCCCCTCTCTTCCGATTGGCACGGTTGGCTACGTACGGTGCGAAACAAGTTCAACATATATACATACGAAGAACAGACGAGCAACGCTCACAACAACGAGCG
Source organism: Lampetra fluviatilis (assembly GCF_964198595.1). NCBI lineage: Eukaryota > Metazoa > Chordata > Hyperoartia > Petromyzontiformes > Petromyzontidae > Lampetra > Lampetra fluviatilis. Next base: position 2,387,246 of record NC_136291.1, on the reverse strand, counting down.
GAGCACAGGGCAGATAAAATACGATAAGTTGTCACAAATGGTGCATCTGCCAGAATTTCAGTCAGTCAACCCATGGCACCTGGGTCTGTTCCGACACTTCACGGGGCCTTTAAGTGCATCTGGCCTGGTACAGGCGCATCGGTGACGTCACCGACACTTAGTGGCGAAATAGGGCCGCTGTTGTTGTTACGTGCGTGATAGGCTAAAGTGGCCCCATGCGTTAGGGTCATTATTATAATAGGTGATTTTAATGCCTGGTTGGGTCATGACGCCAGCACCTAAGCCGGAGTGATCGGAAGGCATGGGTCAGATAAAGCTCATCAGTAACGAGAGGAGACCACGAGACTTCTGTGCAGCAGGTGGGGCTAGCATTCACCAGTCCGCTGTTCCAGGTATCGGCGCATCCGCAACAACATCACGTGTGCACGCCGGGTGCAAAGCGAGAACAGCTGCTGGACTATGCAGTGATGCAACAGCGAATACGGGAAACCGTGTCCTTGACACCAGCAAATTCTGATGTGTCCACTAACCATCGGCTTGTCATCCGCAAAGATGCGCCTGCCATTATTTCACTGCGTTGGTCAGAACAGGTCTTAATGTCAGCCAGCTCCGTCTTGAGGAGGATATTTGGACAGCGTGATCGTCCGTCAACGAATGCAACTTGATGACCCGTTGAGTGGCATTGTGCGGTGTGCAAGCATCGCCATGAGGGAGAAAAAGGCGGCCGGGCGTGGTTCTGGCCACCTCACGCCGTCGTGTACCGTGCAGTCCTTTACAGGTGTTTTGCCAATAGCAGTTTACCCCAACAAAATCTGTTGAAGGCGATGCGGGGGAATTTTGTTCACTTAATTGTTTGAGCATCAATGCGAGTCGATGGGGTCGCCGTTGAAGTCTGTAGACTTGTTTTGGGTTGAACACGTAGACTTTCGCGACCAATATCATCCATAATAGAGGTTTTTTGGGTAAGATCGCGTAAATGTATAAATGTGTCGTTAAAACCCGCCACCACCCGACGCAATGATGCACAATTCAATAGGGCATTGAATGCCACAACCAAATCAAATAACACGAGCATTGAAACTGCCCAAGTAATTAAAACGATCAAAATACCGTACATTGCGGGAGTAACTGATAAACTAGCCAGATGTTTGGAAAAACAAAACATTCGAGTCAGATTTGGCACGGTACATAAAATACCGAAGCTACCAATAGAAGGTGTGTCTAGGATTAACTGCACGTGTGGTAAATGTTATGTTGGGCAAACAGGACGAATGATGAGCACGAGACTAAAAGAACATCAGATAAATATTAAATTATCCCAAATAGATCTGTCAGCAGTAGCAGAACACGCGTGCCAACAAAGACACAATTTATGTTTGATAATGTTAAAGTGCTGTGCAAAACTAGCTACTCCTGGCGAAGACTAATTAGATAATTTATCGAAATTGAAATAATTAAATACAAGTTTAACCATTCGGATAGCTACCGCCTTAGTGCTGCGTGGAAGCGAATCATCAAATAATATATTACTTAAATGCATGCCTATCTATAAAGAGCACCATACTTCAATAGGGATTACCGTTGGCACGGATATCTTAATACACACAATAGGCAGGAAGGACAAGGCTTGCATAATGCACATGCATAATGTACGTGGCCTCAGTAATCCCCCCCCCCTCTTTGCGCAAGAGCGCAGAAGCGTGGTCACCACATCTACGCCTCTATATAAGGAACGAAACAGGTGGACTTCTCCCCAAATCTGGCTGTCGCCTGATGAAGCTAGTTGTATTTACTGGCGAAACATCGTACTCAGATTCTAAATGGTGTGGCTTGGCTCTCCATAACACCGGCTATGCTGTACTAGTATACTACACTATACACTACACTATACACTAGTGCTGTACTAGTGACGAATTGGCACGTTCTGTTTACGTGACAACCCTCACTAGTTGGCTGTGTCGGGTGGCGGCGGGTTTTAAACGACACTTTTATATATTTACGCGATCTAACCCAAAAAAACCCCTATATTATGGAAGACTTTTGTTTGTTTGTTTGTTTAGTCATTGATGGACCGACCCGCCTGAGACCCGTCAACACAACGTCGAATTGTATCCACACGCGCGGTGCGGGCTGGGCTGCTGACACCGCGTGCAGTATTCGAACTCAGGAATTTGAACCCACCGGGCTTAAGCCTTCGCTGACCCGCTGAGCCAACCCGAGGGCTACGTAACAACCTTCTCTTTGCCGGCGTACAAGACAAAGGCAAAATATCCTCATTATCGCCTAAAAAGACCGTTGGGGCAAGTGCTGCTAGCGAGTAGCACCTTTGAAGGCCGGCACGGCACACGAATAGTGTGGGTGGCCAAAACCACGCCCGGCCGCCTTTGTCTCCCCGGTGGCGATGTTTACACACCGCACCAGGTACTCATTTGAGGCCGAGTCGACCTAGGGGAGGCCCAGAATCGGTTCAGATAATCGTCACAGGTGTTGGTGGCGGTGAGCGAAAATCGAACTCGGGTCGCCGGGGTTCGTAGGGGTGGCTGCACCACCGCCATCCACTCCCTCCGCTAACCGGCGCACGCACGCGAGCGCACACATCATCCATCGTTGCCGCTGTTGAACCCGAGCCATTCATCCGTGCAGTCGAATGCTCCGATAATCAGCGCCTGCAATTACGGGTGGGTGGATGGGGGGGCGTGGTGGCGGCGGGCAGCAGAACTTTCAGAATGCGCGCAAATTGGCTTAATTAAAGCTCACATTCACATTTACGAACGCCGAGATCGCAACGCAGCGGCGCCAGTCAAAAATGGATTCACCACTGTCAGAGCGTGAACAGTTCCTCGAGAAATTCTTGAGAATGTAAATAAATATATATATAATATAGCGGTATCTTTTGTTTTTGTTACACGTATATTTAATGCACGTTGAAATGTTTTCTGCTCTTTCAGTTTCTGCCTCGGGCGAAATCTTCCTCGAGGATGGCTGCAGCAGGCGTTAAAAGCCAGGAGCGCTTCCACGCAGCGGCGAAGGCGGCGATGTTTTGATGGGAATCGTCAAAAGCGCCCGGCTCTAATGAACGTGAACTTGCACCTTTTTGTAAGATCGAAAGCCGAGGAACATTTGCATAAACGATATTAAATATGCAGTCGTCTCGCAGAGCCACAACGTTGGGTTACACGTGTGTTGGATGCGCGCGCGCCTGCGTGTGCGTGCGTGTCAGCCTTGGTCTTTGGCGAGCGGTGGTGCAGCGGTTAGCGCACTACGTTATGAACCCGACCACCAAAGTTGCATTTCCTGTTCACGGCCACCAACACCACAGTGATCTGAACCGGACCCCGGTGGGCCTCTTGTAGGTCGACTCGGCCTTGCATGTGTACCTGGTGCGGTGTATTAAACGTCGCCACTTGGGAGACGACGGCTGCCGGGCGTGGTGCTGGCCACCCACTCCCTCGTGTGCCGTGCCGGACTTCATTAGCGGCCAAAGCCGCTTGGGTAATAATTAAAGATCCTCTCTGTCCGACAAAGTTCAAGAAGCCACGCATTATAGCAGCAATATCGCAACTACGTACGCCATGAAAGAAAAACAATAACGGTACGAGTGTATTCTTGGTTCTTTCGGTAAAGTCACGTAAAAGGGAAATTATAAAATAATAAAAATATAAAACAATACACATTCTCACGACGTTTCGACTGCAACACAAGCAATCATCATCAGGTGTGAATTCCACAGCAAGAAAATTTGAAAAAAGGTGGCGGTTTTTCCTGACGTCAGCACCACGGACAGCGATTTGGCAGTTGGCCAGATGGACGAGTCTATCTATGTTCGGAAAAGAGGAGGGGGGACAGGAAAATGGAATGCGGTCTGAAAGTCACCGTAAGCGTGAACACAATCAATTAAGACCCGAAGTGGTTTATCAAATCCTTAGAATGATTGCTAAGCCAGAATCCATCTTCTCGGTTGAAATTGTCTCTGTGTTTGTATATGTGGATAGCCTCATGAACGAATCTCTCATGGTAGCCAGATGGCTTGCATAGAACCTCTGTCTTGGAGAAATCAATGTCATGTGAGCCCACTGAATTATAACAGTGATCTGTTAAAATACAGTGAACTGCCAAATCGCTGTCCGTGGTGCTGAAGTTAGGAAAAACTGCAACTTTTTTTCAAAATTTCTTGCCGTGGATTCCACACCTAATGATGATTGCTTGTGTTGCAGTCGAAACGTGGTGAGAATTTTTATTGTTTTATATTTTCATTATTGTATTATTTCCCTTCTACGTGACTTTACCGAAAGACCCAAGAATATGAATCCCTGCAGTCACGAAAGCTTTAAATCAAAATTTGGTACGAGTGTAGTTTGTATGCGTTCAATAAAATTGCATCAAAGTAATAATAGCAATCGTCATCAGCACCGGCCGTGATCTATCCCCTGTCGGGTGAAAGCCTTGACAATCCACGTCAGTCCACCACCACGCTCCTGCGGGGAGTCCTCCGCTTTGCTTGGCAATTCCGCGTCGATCTTGCAATCGTAAACAAACAAAAAATCCACCGTTAGCCATGATCTATCCACTGCTGGACGATAACGTCTCTCGCCAAGCCGTCCCCACCTCTCTTGCGCTGCAGCAATCGGTGGAGAGCGTTCCGCTCAAGATCCAATTGCAAACGCCCTCGCTGTGGAGTCCACACGTTTCGACGGTTTGGTGCAGAGGCCTTCGTTGGGCAGTGGCTAGACAATGCCTTCTGATGATCACGATTTAATAACCGATTGAATGTGTGAATTATTTACGCGGTGCGACAGGACGCGTTGATGCACACAAGCGCGCATGAATCCGCGCGTGCAATACGAATGCAAGAATGAATAGGTGCATGCAATAATGATTGTATTATTAAATGTATCGTGCCCATACCAGTGAGTGAATGAAGGAAGGGAACGACTGAATGAACGAACGACCGGATGAACGAGTGCAATTGATCGGTTCGTGAATGCCCGCAGAGTGAAATAAAATGAGCGAATGAGTGAACGGACGAATGCGAGGAATGCATCGACGAATACATTAGTGAATGAATAATTTTTAATGAACGAGCGCGCGAGAATGTGTCGCTGTTGCAGTACCCTACATAACCCCGGGGGGTTCAGCCGATTTCCATATGAGAGCTGTCATGGCCAATCGCCTTGAGTTGGAAATTACATCAGAGGCTATGAAAATCCTCCGCGAATTCGCTCAGAACCGGGTCCCTTCAATGACATCACAACGCAAAGCAACGCGGCATTTACACACAAAGACAAAGATCCCCCGTATATCCTTAACAGACTGTAGGGGCAAGTGCAGTTTGCGAGCAGCACCTATGAAGGCCGGCACGGCACACGAGTCGGGTTGGGTGGTCAGCACCACGCGCGACTTTATCTGTCTCCCGAGTGGCGGTGGTTTACACATCGAAATTTGAGGCCGAGTCGACCTAGGGGAGGCCCCACCAGGGCCGCATCAGACAATCGTCACTGGTGTTGACCGTGAGCGGGAATCGAACTCTGCTTGGCGAGAGTTCACGGCGCAGTGACGCGAACCGCTACACCACCACTCCCGACACACAAAGGCACGAGAGTACATCGACATTTTGAGACGGATAAACGTGGTTAATATACAGACATTTCGAGTGTAAACTATAAGCTGGCGACTAAACGGTTCCAATTTATGATTAAGTCAAAACAAACTTAAACAGCTCAGGAGTCTCAACTAAAGTACAAAATATATATTTTATTTTACCAGGTTAGGAACACTGAGCAATATGGCTCTTTTTCAGAACCCCCCTTGCCACAAATGAGAGCTCAACCAAGTGGCCTATCACGTGGACATTTATCGCAGCCAAATACTCTAAACGCACGCAGATTCTAAATGTGGAGGAAAAAGAACGCGACCACGGGGAAAGAGAGAAACACGCAAACTCCACATATACAGCAGGCGCCAGGGCCGCGATCGAACCCACAACCTCCTGCATACCAGGCGAGGTATTTTACACCTCGCCACCGAATCAGAAATACTGAGCCGCTGCGTTCAAACTCGGGTAATAGCTGTCATGATCAATCCACTGCTTGATGAAGGCCCAACCCTTAGCCGCTGATGACTCGAACCCTGGGTATGTCCTCCAATCCACGTCCTCCTGGTGTTCGTCTCTCTCAACGCACGCAATGAAATGCAAATCCTCTCCGCATTGCTATTTCACTCATTCAAATGTACTTTTGCTCAGCCCATCATCCCTCCTGGAGGCCCGTTAGCGTGGCTGTCCTATGGATATCCTAGCCCCCCGCTACGACAAGGTGGACATCCCATCACTGCTTGTATAGCTTCAAAGCTATACATAGGAGATGAACATCGCGAATGAACGCTAATTTGGCCAGAACACCACCGAAGTTTTCTTTGAATCTGTCTCGCGCGCTCTCTCTTTCTCTCTCCCAACTGACTCACTCACTCACTCACCCCCTCGTTACTCTCTCCACGTCTGCCTGAAACTTCCTCTACATCCCCCTCCCACCTCGCCTCCCGTCTCGAGCTCCCACCTCGCCCACATCTTCCTTCCATTCATCGCGAGCAAAAAAAACCCACGTGCTTCGGTTAATTAAAGGTTTCCGGTGACTGCGATTTTGAACGACGTGTTTCAAATGCCGTTACCGTGAGCCCGACGCGTTGTGTCCCTTAGAGAAAAAGTTGTGGGATGTGGCGGGGGGGGGATAGAGGGGGAGAGGGTTAGGGGGGGGGGCGCCTCGCCAATGCCGTGTGCCCTTGTTTTGAGACGTGACAGGTGATAATTAATACCGCACCAACAACACCAACAACAAGAAGACACCTTCTCGAGGATGGGTGGTAGGGAGTGATGCTTCGGTATGATGGGCGGGCGGGGGGAGATCTAGTGGGGGTTGAGGGGAGGAGGGGACACAGACAAAACGCGGCTGCTGAAATTTTAAATAAAACTAATTGTACCAATTACGGAAAAGCTTTACAAATTAACCCCCGCGGAGAGGCAGTATCGCCATTGGCTTTGTGGATTATTAAAAGCAGATTGTTGAATAAAAGCACAACGCCATTCCGTGTTTAAGCATGTGTACATACACGAGAGAAGATATATTTTTGGTATTTTAGTCCATCAGCCCGCGTGCTTTCGCAGCAGCATTTTGATTCCACCAAGTCAAATATCCCGCGACGTCATTACCAGACGAGTTTGGTTATTCTGGGCAACTTAAAACCAAATTTCATCGGATATCTGGCAAAAAAAAATTTTGATTCGAGTGCAGGAATCGCGTGGCAATTGTCGCACACCGCTGCGTAACGTGAGCAGGACCCTCTTGAAAAAGAGTCTTGAGACTCAGTAACGGGTCATCATTATTATTATTAGTATAACCATGTGCGCACGCGTTACTGGGTACACACGCGTGAACACGTGTAGTGCATACCTATTAGGAAGCTACTGGAGGAGCTATGCACTTTTAAATCAAGATCGGAAACGCATTCCTTTAAACACTGCTTTTCGTGTTTGGTTTGTTGTCCTTCCCGCGCGCCACCGATTAGCACGGCTGGCTACGTACGGTGCGAAAGAAGTTATACATACTGTACATACAGTGTAATGCGGCACGACAATGATAGCAAACTAATCATCTCACTCTGTCTCTCCTTTTCTCTCCGTGATCCACCAGCCCCCATTACATTTCCCTCTACGGGAGACGCGACCTCGGCTCCGTGCGCGGTGTCGTGACTTTTGCTCGCAACGCGCACGCACGCACGGAATGGCTGACAACACGACGATCGTATCTGGGAGACGGAGCGCGACTTGAAAAAGGGGGGCTAAGCTCCCCCCCCCCCCCCCCCCCAGAGCGTTTTGCGGATCTTTCTCTCGGCCCTAATGAGAGCAATTAAGCTCGCCCTCATTTTTGGTCATTAAAAAAAATCGCAGGGAGCGGAGCGCCGAGCTCGATGCGCCGAGCCGATCTATCCCTCGCCGTTCGCCAGCCCAGCGGCGGCGATGTCGCCACGGGCGCTTGTGCCAGGCTAGGTGCGCTCCGAGGCCACGTGAAGTGTCCAAGGCTCGCTGGCAGGAAGTCACGGCACAGAGCAAGCTGCCGCCATGGGTTGACTGACTGCACGCTGGCAAAAGGCAAAGATGCCCCGTATAGTCGCGAGCGGACTTTTGGGGCAAGTGCTCTTGGGGAGTAGCACCTAATGAGGTCGACACGGCACACGAGCAGGTGGCCACCGTCAAGCCCTGCGATCTTCATTTCCTGAGTGGCGATGTTGACACACACCGTGCCATGTACTCATTTTAGACTAAGTCGACCTAGGGGGAGGCCCAGGATCGGTTCAGATATTCGTCAGAGGTGTTGGTGGCCGCAAGCGGGAATCGAACTCGGGTCGCCGGGATCGTAGCGCAGCGCCACCGCTCCGCACCGAAGACAAACATCCCACATGGCGCCCACGACAGACCGTGAACGCACGGTTGTGATGGCACACACGCACAGACACACACACACACAGACACACACACACAGCCAGACACACACACAGACAGACACACGCACAGACAGACACACACACAGACACACACACACAGACAGACACACACACAGACACACACACACAGACAGACACACGCACAGACAGACACACGCACAGACAGACACACGCACAGACACACGCAGACAGACACACGCACAGGCGACACACACGCACTCGGCGAGTAGCGCACAGCGAGAGTCGCTTCGTTAGCGGCTCTCGCTTGGGAGAGAGAGTGAGTTCGGGAGAGCGAGTGAGAGAGCGAGCGAGTGAGAGAGAGAGAGTGAGAGAGAGGGTGGGAGAGTTCGGGAGAGCGAGTGAGAGAGCGAGCGAGTGAGAGAGCGAGCGAGTGAGAGAGAAGTGGGAGAATTCGGGAGAGCATGTGGGCGGGAAAGGGGGGCAGATGAAGTTCCAGCAGCAAAGTTCGGGCGCTCCTCCTCCCCCCTCCCTCTCTCTGCGTCAATCTCTCATTTAAGCGACGCTCGTTGCTTGCGCGAGAGGCCGCGGTTCGTATCCAGCCGGCCGCCCCGGCGACACATTGCCGCGGCGGTGTGGCATGAACCGAACATTATTGAAACGCGACGTACAGCTCGAAGGTTAACGTCGCAATCAGACGATGTGGCTATGCCGGAGAAATCCGATGACCTATGCAACTTTTTTTTTTCTACAGATGCCCAATCGTGACAACGTGCGCACAACGAGTAAGCCATCATTGCGGGTTCACATTCGGAAAAAAAAAATCTGAAGTCAAAAATTACAACCGCGAATCGCTCAATTTGGCTCACACACACAACAACAGCCGCAACATACATGTCTCCCCAACCCCCTCTCTGTGAAGCTAGCGCAGGCTGGGACTGTGAAACACCAGCGGATGCCATGCAGTGGTTAGTGCACCGCGCTATCAAGTTTGGTTTCGCGTGGGTTCTGAGCCGCCCGGGACCCCATACAACTTGCAATTTCCCCGTTTGGTGAAGTATGGTCAATCGACACCGCACAGGGAGACCTTCATCCAGCAACGGATTGAACATATTATAATTAGTAGTAGTAGTTTTATTAATGTCGTTTATCATGAAGTTGCGGGCGTTTGGGCAGGCCACGTGGCAACGGGAAGGGATCTTGATGGTGGTGGTTGATGTTTGTTGGTGGTTGATGATCGATGGTCATCAATCACCACCACCACCATCACGACGGTGTGCCCGACCAATGAACGGGCCGCGTGTCGCGAGACACGGCGGCCGTGAAGATTGAGCGACGAAACTCAGTCGGCGTCTACAGGGTGCACTGTTACAATGCAGGATCGTCAGAGGTGGCACCGGCCGGGGGTTCGGTGAAGGGAGGCCTTCGTCCAGCAGTCGATTGAGCTGCGGCCGCTGACGATTTGATGTCGAGGGTGATTGCAGCCGTCGCCGTTTGCTTTCTTGCAATTCTCTGAGAAGTGCCCCACCACCCACATTTTGTATTTCTCTCTCTTTCTCTGATTTTTAAACAAAATTAACTTCCGCGCGTCACTTGCTGTCGAGGACGCCCTACGCCTCCCGTCGCCCCCGGTTAGCTTCTGAATGGTGGGTCTCTGAGTGGCTGCTAAAAATGTTTCATGAAGAAAGGAATGGAGAAATGGGGTAGGGGGTGTGGTGTCTAATAAATAAATAATACATTCATAAGCCCCCCCACCCACCCGCCCCCCTCCCATGCCACCACCCCCCTCGCTTCCACCCACCACCACAATCTTCACTCGGACCCCCACACAAAGACAGAGAACGTTGGCCGCAGGTTAAAAACATGTCAGGCCACACAAAAGGGCGAGAGGCAGCCACACGCACACAGAGAGCGAGAGAGAAGGCGGGGGGAGGAATTGGCGAGCTTTGAAGAAAACACACACGCACGTAGACACACATCCAAAGACAAAGATTTGGCCCGGTATATCTTCAACGGGTAGTTGGGACAAGTTCTGTCAGCGAGTAGCATCTATGTATGCAAGTATATGTTGAACTTTTTTCGCACCGTACGTAGCCCAACCGTGCTAATCGGAGGTGCGGCACACGAGTGGGTAGGTTTGGCCGGCAAAAAATAAAACCACGCCCGGCCGCCTTCGTCTCGCCAGTGGCGAGGTTCACACACCGCATCAGGTACTAATTTGAGGCTGAGTCGACCTAGTACCGGTTCAGGATAATCGTCACTGGTGTTGGCTGTGAGCGGGAATCGATCTCGGTTCGCCGGGTTCGTAGCGCAGCGCGCTAACAACTACACGACCGCTTCTCCAGCACAAACACACACAAAGACAAATATTTCTCGTATAGCCTTAACAGACTGTAGGGGCAAGTGCTGTTAGCGAGCACCTATGAAGGCCGGAACGGTACACGAGGGGGTGGGTGGCCAGCAACCACGTCCGACCGCCTTTGTCTCCCCAGTGGCGATGTTTACACACCACACCAGGTACTCATTTAAGGCTGAGTCGACCTAGGGGAGGCCCAGGACCGGCTGAAATAATCGTCACTGGTGTTGGCCGTGAGCGGGAATCGAACCCGGGTCGCCAGGTTCGTAGCGCAGCGCGCTAACCGCTCCACCACCGCTCCCCCGTCCAGCACACGTACACCCACACACACACACGTACACATGTATGAGCCGCGGGTGTTGAGTCCACAAACGTGACTCCACGTGTTTCAGCCTCGGCGCCGCTGTCATCTTATCAGCCCGGAGAGTCCTCCCCCGGCTTCGTTGCATTGAAGTCCCCCGTCTATTCAACATCTCTTCGACTCTAGATCTTCTCTCTGTCCCACTCTCTCGCCCCGCCGTCTTTGTGCGTGGGTGTTTCTCGCTCTCTCTCTCTACTCTCCTTTAACTCTCTCTCGCTCTCGCTCTCTCGCCCGCCTCACCACCCTCCTCTCGGGCGAATGCGCCTACTTCGCTTTGAAAAAATAAAATTCTTCATCCCGCGAGTATTTGCTTGCGTAATATGGACGCGGGGTAGTCAAGGTCCTTGTGGGTTGACGGAGAGATTCGTAGCGAGCTATACTTTTTGTTTAAAAATCCCCTCTTAGAAGAGGGCTCTCCGGCACCTCCCTCGAGCAGATTGCCCCCTTTCCGCCAGTAGCGGCGTGAGCGAGGAATTGCAGGACCTGCGCCTTCAGCTCATCGCGAGCCAGTGGTGACGGGGAGTGGAGGAGGAGGCGGTGAGATGGACGGAGGCGTGCGGGAGCGAGGAGGGCGAACGGATGTCCACGTCGCCTCGCAATGGAAAACTTCTCAAGGGATTGCGTATTTCAAGGAAGCTGCCACGATGTGGCTACACTGTGGTGCAATGGTCAGCAGAGACACGGCACGATTCCATCTCCCGTCGCGGTAGGAGTTACTATAAACCTACGAAGCATTTGTTTTACATCACCAGGTAAGGCCCACTTAGCTATACAGCTCTTTCTCAGAAGCGCCATGGGCACAAATGATAGCTCAATGAAGCGGCTCATCACGTGGAGATTTATAGCCGCAAAATATTCTAAACGGGGAGGGAAAACCCGGAGGCACCGAAGAAAAATGCACGCGACCACGGGGATAGAGAGAGAGAGAGACACGCAAACTACGAATATACAGCAGGAGTCTGGGACGGGATCCAAACCCACGATCTGCTGCATACCAGGCGAGATAGTTAACATCTCGCCACCCTGGCAATACACAGTGGTGTAGTGGTTAACAGCGCTTCACCGGTTCGATTCCGATCTCTGGGCGCGGCAGTTGAAACAATGGGGCGAGTTTTTGTAACCCCCCCCCTCCCTCTTACACAACTGCCCCCCCCCCTGCCACAACTCCCCCATCGTACCCCACCCCCTCAATCCACCCAGCAATAAAGGGCAGCAGAGGGTAGGGCAGCAAAGTCGCTTTGTTGTTCTGTGCTCCTATGCTTCCACGTCTGTGCTGACAGTACGTGTGTTGAACTTCTATCGCACCGTACGTTGCCAACCGTGTTAAACGGAGGTGCAAAGTATGGAAAAAAAACATCACCCCCCCCCCCCCTCGTCCTACCCGCCCCGCCGTACCGCAAGGCGTGGAGATGTCCTCATTCAACAGTGGAATGATCATGCCCGATGAACGAGTACATAGTCTAAGTCGAGTCAACCACCGGGTTACATAGCCCAGTGTGCTAACCACTACGCCACCGCTCTGCACACTCCCCTTCCCGCACCTTCACCACCACCTCCACTTCCTCCACCTTTACCTGCCCAGGCAGAGCGCTTAATACTGATAGGAACCTCCTGGTTACACCAGCCCACAGGGGGTTATTGTGTCCGTCTGTCCGTCGTGCAGGGAGGAACTGGGTGGGGAGGGAGGGGTTGGGTGGGGAAGGGAGGGTGGGGAGGGGCTGGGTGGGGAGGGTGGGGCTGGGTGGGGAGGGTTGGGAGGGGCTGGGTGGGGAGGGTGGGGAGGGGCTGGGTGGGGAGGGTGGGGCTGGGTGGGGGGTGGGAGGGGTGGGGCTGAGTGGGGAGGGGCTGGTCACCCCGTGGTGCCCTTATAAAACTCAACGTTTAACCTACTCACGCCGGCTTGTGCCCGCCCTCACAGTCGGGAATATTTGCGGAATACACCACGCCGCCGTTGACCCTGGCCATTGACCGAGCAACCCAACGTTCCTACCAGCTCCCTCCGCAGGAATGTGTAATGAACACATTCATGAGAGAGAGAGATAGGGTGTGAGATCGGGACTGATTTTTTAGTGAATAAACATAATTCGTGAGCAGGGGCTTGGTTGGTTGTGGGAGGGATGAGGGCCCACTCTCATCTCGGTGCAGCACCGTCACAAAAGCAGAGCTCCCTCTGCGAAAAATATTATTTTTATTTCGTATTTGTTAATAGGCTGTCCCCACCCCCTCCCTTTATTCAGCCCGGGGGTTGATGGACAGCGTGTCCGAGATTCCTTATCGCCCTCCCAACCACCAACTCACCGACCCGCTCTCTCGCTCCCTCACTCACTGGATGGCTTGCTCATAAAGGAACCCGGAGCATGCTCGAAAAAAAAAACATACCGGGAGACAGTTTGGAAATTGTGAGAATTTGAAAACCAAACATTGCTAGGTGTTTGTGTGTATGGGTATGCTACCCGTAGTGTGGCGGTTAAGCACAACAGTCTGTTGAGGCTATAACAAGGATCATTGATTTTATGGGGGGTGGAAGAGGGATGCTACGATTTGTTCATCAAGCCGCACTGACCAGCGTGGGGAAGTATGGTCAAATATCTATCACGACCGCGCAATCAGCAGAATTGGAATCACACGCCGTAGCCGTGATGCAGTGACCACAAATGCAAGGAACCCCCAACAGAGCCTGAACATACTCTTGGGGCAAGCGCGCGCACACACAACAACAACCGCCATTCGCCACTAAGTGGCGGCGACGTCACCACAACGCTTGTGCCAGGCCATTTGCACCTTGAGGCCACGTGGCAGGAGGTCACGGGGCAGACCCAGGTGCCACGGGAAGACTGACTGAGATGACTGGATGATGCACCACCTGTGCCCCCTACTGTGCCAACTTGCTGTGCTTAAGCCACCCGGCGCTCCGCTCGTTGTTGTGAGCGTCGCTCCTCCGCCCTCCGTTATTGTTGGAGGGCGACTGCCTCCAACTGCCCAGTAGTGTCCTTCACAAGCCTCCAGAGGTGTGGACTCGAGTCACACCTCTGCAAGCCTCCTCCATAGAGGCCGATCTTGACACCGCTGGTACCAGTCATCGGCAAGTCCACTTAGCTCCACGTCTTCCTGTACCACATCACTTAATCTCTTCTCTAGCCCGTACCGCGCCCGTTTAGCCCCCTCGATCCGGCCGAACAAAAGCTGTTTAGGCATGCGGTGGCTGGGCATGCGGGCTACATGACCCAACCAACGCAGCCTTGCCTGCCGGAGGAGCTCACCGATGGGACTTTGCCCAGATCTTTCAAGGATTTGTGAGCTCCTCACACAATCCAGCCTGGTTAAACCCAGGATGGATCGTAGGCAGGCCAGCCTAAATATTTCTAACCGGCGAAGATGCTCCATTAGGGGGGTCCACGTTTCGCGCACACACGCACACACACGCGCACACGCGCACACGCACACACGCACACACGTACACACACAGGCCTTCATCCAGCAGTGGATCGATCATGACCGATGAAGATGATTACCCATGATTATCATCATCATCATCATCATCGGCATCATGAGGCGTGGTCCATCCGTGATTAAACTCGTCTAATTATTACTACAATTATAAGTACGCCAGTTAATTATGAATCATTAACGACTTTAAATGGAAAACTGCATTCAGGTTTTCCGCTCGGTTAAATAAAGCGTATTGGACAGAACGAAAACAACTGTTCGCGTTCCAATTATTCGTTTTGGCGACGGCAATTATCATAGCCGGTAATTGTTGGAGATGTTTGGACTTGTATGTTAATCATAATCCCCGGCGCGGGAGTCACTCCACTGCTGGATTAAATGTCTCCGCTCGTAACGTCGGTCAAGGCGGTTGTTAGACCAAAACTTCGCCATGCCGGTCAGTGCGAGGTTGGGGAAAGGGGTTGGGGGTAGTTCGATAGTCCAGGACCTGTTATAATATTTCTAGGGTATAACCACTCGCCATTGATGTTTTAGCTGTGGCCTGGAAATCGAAGTTAGCTCAGCGGGTTTTGTAACGCAGCGTGCTAACCGCTGCGCCACCGCTCCGTCCCGAAATGAAACTAAACCATGAACAATTGTTTTGTTTGTTTTGTTATTTTAACCAGGTCAGGCACGCCGAGCCACATTTGAACGCGCAACGGAGTGTGGCTTATCCCATGGACATTTCTAACAGTAGCCAAATACTCGTGTGTGTTTCCATGCATTCCCCCCTGCCCACGAACCCCCCACCCCCTCTAACGCCCACCCCCCCACTGCCTCTGTCTACCGGGCGATATCAATGGGCAGACCACTTCCGTCGTGAAGTCGATCGGCACGCCGCGTGTGGGTGCGGGACAAGTCGTGGGTGCTCGCGTTTCTCCCAGAGACGTCTCGAGGGCTCGTTCTCGTGGACGCTCCGTCGCCAGCAGTGGCGTGAGCAAGCAATTACAGGGCTGCCCCTTTACCCCTTGAAAACATATACGCGCTGTAAATGAATGTCATTGCTTTTTTCTTTAACCGTATTTTATACAAATAAATAAATAAATAAAATCTGCGCATCGTCTTGGCCCAAGCAACCAAGCAACCCCAAACTCTTCAGAGACGCCGACTATACTTAGTTTAGTTCATTTAGCAACTGATACAAAATGCACATATTTACGCAATATAAAACTGCACGCAGCTACATGAGGGTCACGCAATATGGCGGGAGTTTCTAGAGCTAATTCGCGATCATAATTATTGATATGTTTCTCAGAAAATAGAAATTTTCCGCGTTAATTGAGCATGCAAACTAATTTTTTTTAGGTAATGCACTGGAAAGGCAAAAAAAAAACATCAACCAACCTATCTATGCTATGTAAGATTATACACACAGAGGTATTTCAGCTTGGATAAACTGTTGTTAGGAAGTCAACCTCCGTCCCATTCAACCGCAATGCGTCCGACTCGCATCTCGTTAAATCTCCGAAGAAGCTAAGCAGTCTGGAGACTGGTAAAGCAGATGGTTGGGCGAACACCACGGCGATCAATGAAGGAGGGTGTTTACAGCAGCTCGCTACGATTGTTGATCGGTGCTGTCCGATCCACTGCTGCGCTGCACGTCACATGCTCCTCCGCTGTTGCGCATCCGATCGCATTGACTGACTCCAGCGTGGTGAAGTATGGTCAAATATCCCTCTCACACTCACCCCCCCACCCACGAGCCGTATAGCACGCAAACTTAGGTGTAGGTAGGTCATCATCAATCATCATCCAGCAGTGGATTGACAAAAACGGATGTACGGGTACACGTTGTATATGCAGGATGGGTTCAGTGATGTTATCGTTCGGTCGGCCATCCAAAGATCGGTTCAAAATCCTTCTGGGCATCTGTGAAAAGAGCTTTAGAGCTCATCGGATTCCTCCAGCGAAAATAAATATTCTGATTCTGAAGTCGAGAACCACACACAGACCCCCCCACTTCCCCCGGCCGTGTAACATTTAACAGCGCAGTTAGCGAGCACCTATTAAGGCCGACAGAGAGGTGTGGGTGCGTGGCCGGCACAACGCCCGGCCGTCTTTGTCTCCCCCGCCCTCCAGTTAGCCCAGACCGGTACAAAATATCACTCGCTACTGACGTTAGCGGAGTCGCAGCGTTACCCACGCGAAATGGATTCAGTGTACTGTGAGATACAAAGACAAAGATCCCTAGTATAGCCTTTACACTGATTGTTGGGGCAAGTGCTGTTAGCGAGCACCTTTGAAAGCGGGCAGGATATATAGGAGATAGGGTGGCCAGCACCATGCGCATGTTTTTACGCACCGCACCAGGTGTTCGTCTAAGGTTGAGTCGCCACTGTCACTTGGTCGCAAGCGGGAAACGAACTCAAAAGTTAATAGCGTAGGGCACCATTCGCTACACGACTGCTCCCCCACACAACAACAACAGCCACCATTCATCACGGCTCGGTGCACTTCGAGGCCACGTGCAGCGTCGAAGGCTGGCTTGGCAGGAGGCCATGGAACAGATCCAGGTGGCATGGGTTGACTAATTGAGATGACTGGCAAGTGCACCGCCTGTGCTCCCTACTGTGCAACCAAAGCTGCGTTTTATTCGCCCGTCGCTCCCGCTCGTTGTTGTGAGCGTCGCTCCTTCGCCCACGGCTGGAGAGCGACTGCCTATAACTGGGCCAGGAGCGTCCTCTTCACGAGCCTCCTCCACGGAGGCCGATTTTGACACGGTAAGTCCACTCAAGCTCCACATCCATATAACCCCATACCACTCCCGTTTCGCCATCTCTATCGGTCCAAACAGAAGCTGTTTTGGGCGGTGGCTGTGCATGCGGGCTACGTCATCCATACACACAAAGACAAAGATCACCCGTATAGCCTTAACACACTGTTGGGGCAAGTGATGCCAGCGGCACACGAGGGCCGCCTTTGTCTCCCCCAGTGGCGATGTTTAAACACCGCACCAGATACTAATTTGAGGCTGAGTCGACCTAGGGGAAGCCCAATGACCGGTTCAGATAATCGTAGCTGGTTGTTCGTAAGCGGGAACCGATCCCGGATCGCCGGGTTCATAGCGCAGCGCGCTAACCGCCACACTACCGCTCTCCACACACACACAGAGCCACACACAACACACTCACAGAGCCACACACAACACACTCACAGAGCCACGCACGTAAACACAGAGAGTGAGAGAGACAGAGAGGAAACAATCACATTGAGTGGATATTTTATGTAATCCCGCAGAAAGCATGCAAATCGCTCGCTGCGATTTCTCTGTCTGCACAAGAACTTACGAATGTTTAAAAGGCCTCGCTGAGTGAGGATGATGATGGTGGTGGTATTGAGGACTACACGACCCATTCCACTATCGCCCCATCACCGGCGAGGTGTTTGTTGTTGTTCTTATTTCAAGTGCCGAGGGGAATTACTGAACCGTTAGCCCCCAACACCACTACCCATGCGAGTGCTTTTAACGTTCGAAGCGCAGCTTCGTTCATTTGTTACTTCCTTCGCTTGTTGAGTGATTGCTCCGTCCGAATCTCTTGCCTGTGGTTCCACTCACGAGTTCTTGTTGTTGTTGTTGTTCTTCTTCTTGTTTATTTAACCGGGTGAGAGCTCACTAGAACAGCGGGCAATGTAGGAGCGTCGTTTGCATGAGCGGCAAATTCAAGATCATCAGAATAGCAAAAGCACATTAAATATATGAATGAATGAATGAAAGTTCAGCATGCACGACAACCATTGAAAATGACAAAACAACACCAAAGCTTTTTTTTCTTCTTGGTTATTTCGGTAAAGTCACGTAGAAGGGAAAGACCTGTCCACCTGCAGACGGCTGCTTGCGTTGCGGCCGAAACGTCGTGAGAATTATTTTATTATGTTTTATTTTTATTATTTTATTACTTCCCTTCCACGTGACTTTACCGAAAGAACCAAGAAGATGAATCCCTGCAGTCATGAAAGCTTTAAATCGAAACACCAAAACTGTCTGACAATCGTACGTCTACGCATGTAGGATTACATTGAAGTGGAATAATGACAACTTGCTATATTTTAAACATAACACATATATAGTGTTATGTTTATATATATACAAAAACAAGGACCTCCCCGTATAGCCCTAACTAGACTGTTGGGGAAAGTGCTGTTAGCGAACACCTATGAAAGCCGGAACGGCACACGGAGAGGTTGGGTGGCCAGCACCACGCCCGGCCGCCTTTGTCTTCCGAGCGGCGATGTTTACACACCACGCCAGCTACTCATTTGTGACTGATTCGACCTAGGTGAGGCCCAGGATCGATTCAGATAATCGTCACTGGTTTTGACCTTGAGCAGGAATCGAACTCGGGTGTCCAGGTTCCTAGCGCAGCGCGCTAGCAGCTACGCAGTGGCGTAACGGTTAACACACACACACACATATATATATAGCTACGCAGGTATTCGCGGTTGTGATGTAGATATATCATTATTTGGGTCGTGCCGCGTGTTGTTACATTGTTCGACACGATGTACGACGTTTCGCCCAAGTGTCGGGAACCTATTTCATCATGAGTGACAAGATAGGATGATCTTAAGCGCATTGCACGGGTGCGTTATGCATTCATCATGATATAATAAATACGTAAATAGATAAGGTGATAGGTACGAGGAACGAATCGTTGGACATCGAGCCGAACAACACGCAGTACAACCCGAAACTCCATAGGAGAGAGAGAGCGCTATATACGGGGTGGTCCAAAGGTCAGGTCACAAAGGGTTGTTTCATGGCATTTATCTATTGTCATCATCAACAGCCATTTCTTTCTTCACTTTCAGACGAACGAATTCAATTAGCGTGTATGCATGCTAAAGAAGGGAGCTGTAATCTTATTTGATTCAAAAAATTATAATCTTGAATTAATTTAAAGAAGCGGCCTCGCAATTCCGTGCTCATGCCACTGCTGACGAACGGGGCCTCCACTGTGTACAGCGTCTTGACCCGCATCTGCATCTGTACCGACGGCAGTGCAGCAAGACACATTGTCAAGAGTACTATAATACTGGTAGGAAACTCCTGGTTACACCAGCCCACAGGGGATTATTGTGTCCGTCCGTCCGTCGTGAAGGGAGGGGCTGGGTGGGGAGGGAGGGGCTGGGTGGGGATGGGAAGGTGGGGAGGGGCTGGGTGGGGAGGGTTGGGGTGGGTGGGGAAGGAAGGGTGGGGAGAGGCTGGGTGGGGAGGGTGGGGAGGGGCTGGGTGGGGAGGGTGGGGAGGTGTTGGGTGGGGAGGGGCTGGTCACCCCGTGGTGCCCTTATAAAAATCAACGTTTAACCTACTCACGCCGGCTTGTGCCCGCCCTCACAGTCGGCCATATTTGTGGAATACACCACGCCGCCGTTGACCCTGGCCATTGACCGAGCAACCCAACGTTCCTACGAGCTCCCTCTGCAGGAATGGGTTGTACACAGATAAAAAATCCCCTGCATAGCCTTAACATACCCTTCACCCCTTTCGCCAGAAAGCTAAACATTTGTTTGTTAAATAATATAGAATGAGTGTGCTATGTTCCGCACCAATATTCACCAACTTTAACTGACTAATTTGGTGAAGTATGGTCAATGAACCTAGAGAAGGCCTTCATCCAGCAGTGGAGTCATACGAGGCTGTCCTGTAGATGTGAAAGGGACACTGCCAACGCAAGGGAGTTTCCACTCTGGGTAGAGGCCCTCGATATAGAGGGAATGTGGCCTACTCCTGCACGCTGGTCAGACGCCTTGGAATAGCTGGGAGAGTTACACACAAATGTGTTTCCCCACCGATGCTACCTGCCGATAGACTGCGACCATGGCGGAATGATCCGCTCGGCTGAATTTTTTTAACCGCAACTCTTCCGGAGCAGATGCGCCCCGCTCAGCGTTCGTCAGACAACGGCCCCCGCGGAAGCGGATATCAAAGAACTGCATCTGAGATCCCTTCAAGTGACAATCTCGAGCCGGCTGAGCAGCTGCGCGTCAACACTCGCGGAGCTCTGCTCGCCGGCCGCCCGGTGGCTTCAAAAAACAAAACAAAATAAATCTCCAACCCTTTGAACGTGATCGACCTCGCATCTCTCTCTCTCTCCATCTCTCTCGTCCGAGGCATGAAGGGAATGCTGCATGCATGTAGCATAGCCGCGCCATCGCAGCTGAGATGCCATCGATCAAGTACGGCAACACATCCCTCCATTAAACAAGCAGATAGCTCTATATATACACACAAGTCTATTTGTACGTGTTTTAATACGCGATTTGTTTACCTTTTATCCTTTGCACTCCGATCGTGTTTTACATTGATTGTTATTGGAACGTTCTGACCCGCCCCTATGGGACGTCTGTGGAAAAAAAGAGAGTTATGGCTTATAGGATTTCTCAAATATTCGTGAACATTACGATATGTAAGTACATAAGATTAGGCAAAATAAAATAAAAAAAAAACGGTTACGCTGGAGAAGGGCCCGGTGACCGAGTCAGTCACCATAACGTCTGTCTATCAAGCGGAAGAGAAGACCTAAATAGCACATAATGGCACACTCTTAGGGCAGTTCTATATTACTCTACGGGTAATTGTTTTTTTACCCTTCTATCTGGCAACAAAACTGACACCTTTTTACAAGGAGTCAAGTTTGCATAGACCACAATACCTGCAGTCATAATGCAAACAAAAAACATAATTCTGATAATGTGCACTGTCCTTGATGTTGATTGGTCCACACCCGAGACAGCTTTCCTTAAAGCCTAGTCTCACATGGGTTGGACCAGATGACGCCAAAAGGCGCACAACTCAAAGACAATGCACCATCAGAGTATGAGAGCTCGGGGCAAGCATCTACACTATGGGAACCTCATTTGCCAGTAAAAATATGATAATTGGTTTTTTACCCTTCTATCTGGCATACTCTGATGGTGCATTGTCTTTGAGTTGTGCGCCTTTTGGCGTCATCTGGTCCAACCCATGTGAGACTAGGCTCTAAGGAAAGCTGTCTCGGGTGTGGACCAATCAACTTCAAGGACAGTGCACATTATCAGAGTTATGTTTTTTGTTTGCATTATGACTGCAGGTATTGTGGTCTATGCAAACATGACTCCTTGTAAAAAGGTGTCAGTTTTGTTGCCAGATAGAAGGGTAAAAAAAAACAATTATCATATTTTTACTGGCAAATGAGGTCCCCATATTGTAAACTCTACGGGTGTCTATGGGATTATAATCTGTGGGTCTTCATGTGAGTCTCTGGGTCTATATCTAAGTCTATGGGTCTGTATGTGAGTCGATGGGTCTGTCTTTGATTACATGGGTCTGTGTTTGAGGCTATGGGTTTATATGTGAGTTTATGTGAGTATGCGGGTCTCTGTTCAAGCATGTGGGTCTGTGTGTAAGTCTGTGGATCTGTGTGAGTTTATGGGTCTCTGTGAGAGTCTGTGGGTCTATGCGTGTCTGTGAGCCTGTGTGAGTCTGTGGGTCTGCTTGTGAGTCTATGGGTCTCTATGTGAGCCTATTGATCTGCGTGTGAGTCTATGGGTGTCTGTGTGAGTCTATGGTTCTGCGTGTGAGTCTATGGATCTCTGTGTGGTGGGAGACTGTGCAGTAGCAGCTGCAGGATCTACTGAACATCTGTGAAAAAGAGCTTAATAGCTCATCGGATTCCTCCAGTATGAATACATATTTGGAGTCTGATTCTGATCAAACATAGCCGCTATATTCTCTCACTTTTGTTATATAACCTCCGGTATCGCCGTTTCTCTATGTGTCTAATTATTGGTTCACGTGGGAGTTTGTCTGTACGTTCGTATTTTATTCATGGCGTGCGTTTGCGTGTGTTGTTTCATTTAAACATAAATATAAAATGAGATAAGATTGTATTGTATTTTGACTGACTCGAGTGTGATGCCCAGGATATGATCAAAGGGCAGGCTTTGCTAACACTGCCAGCGCCCCGGGTTTAATCTTGTCCGGATCCTATCCCAGATCTCACCGAGAGGTGAGGGTGGAGGAGGTTTGTGTTGGGGAGTGTGGCGTGGGGGGAGGGGTTAGTGTGTTGGGGGGGGGGTATGGGGTGGGATTTCTTGATTGTCAATCAACACGTGTCCCCCACGTGGCCTGAAATAAAGCCCATAGCGCAACACTCGATGGTGTTACAATTCGAGGTATGAATACGTTGTAGTTTTTTTACATGCACGTGGATTAAGTTGGTATTTTGCTTCTCATTTACAGAGAGAGAGAGGGGGATAGGCTATCGGGTGAGTTATTGGGTGGGTTGCTTGGGTAAGTGAGTGAATGAGCTGATGGGCGGGGAGGTTACTGAATGGGTGAATTGGTAGTTACATGAATGAGAGCATACGCAATTGTGAGTAAGTGATTGGGTGAGACAGAGGATGGATGGTTCGGTCGGTGCGATTATGGGAGGTTGAGTGAATGGGTCGGTGAGTGAATGGATGTGTAGGTTGGTGATTGAGAAAATTAGTGGGTGGTTGGGTGAGTGAATGGGTGGATGATGGAGTGAATGGGTGGGTGGGTCAGTAAATGGGTGAGTGAATGGGTCGGTGAGTGAATGGATGCGTAGGTTAGTAATTGAGAAAATTAGTGGGTAGTTTGGTGAGTGAATGGATGTGTGAGGGAGTGAATGGGTGGGTGGATGGGTAAGCAAATTGATGAGTGAATGAGTGGGTGGTTGAGTGAATGGATAGATGGGTCGGTGAGTGAATGTGTGGGTGAGTTAGTTAATGCGTATTTGGGTGACTGAATAAGTGGATTCGTGAGTAAATGGGTGGTTGAGTGAATGTGTGGGTGGATGGGTGAGTGAATGGATGAGTGTGTGTGAGTGAATGGACAGGTAGATAGATAATGAGTAAGTGTATGAGTGAGAAATAGGTTGTTGAGTGAGTAAGTAGGTAAGTTGGTAGATAAGTGAGTGTGTGAATGAGTAAGGGAACGAGTCAGCAGTTAAATGTGTGAGCGAATGATTGTGTAATGGAGTGTGCGACTAGGTAAGTTGATTAGTGAGCAGATGAGACAAAGGCGGCCTGGTGCGGTGCTGGTTACCCCTCGTGTGCCGTTTTGGTCTTCATATGTGCTCGCTTACAGCACTTGCCCCAACAGTATGTTAAGGTTATACGGGGGATCTTTGTCTGTGTACATATATACATTGCGTGGAGTCATTAAGATGTGTAAACGTATCTCAAACCATGCAACAAAATACATAAGCATACCGTACGCCTCTTCACGTAATCAGGCCTCTCCAAGAAAAATAATAATGAAGCATGCTTTGATAAAACATTTTTACCCTTTTATCTGGCAATAAAACTGACACCTTTTTTACAAGGAGTCATGTTTGCATTGACCACAATACCTGCGGTCGGAATGCAAACAAAAAACACAACTCTGATAATGTATGCACTGTCCTTGAAATTGATTGGTCCACACCCGAGACAGCTTTTCTTAGAGCCTAGTCTCACATACTCTTAGTTCTTTCGGTAAAGTCACGTAGGTAAAAAATGAAATTAAAATTAATAAAAATAAAATAAAAATCACGACGTTTCGGAGGCAACACAAGTCTCCGTCATCAGGTGGGACCGTCACAGCCAGATTTGCTACATCACCTGATGACGGAGACTTGTGTTGCCTCCGAAACGTCGTGATTTTTCTTTTTATAAATTTTAATTTCATTTTTTACCTACGTGACTTGACCGAAATAACTAAGAGTATGAATCCTTGCAGTCACGAAAGCTTCAAATCTAGAACCTAGTCTCACATCCCATCAGCCCCCACGGCCTTCTGCGGGTCGTGCAACATTTCAGCCAGCAGTGGTTCAACGCACGCGACAAAGCCGAGGAACGTGGCTTCGACATTCAGCGTCTCGTCGGCAGGGGCAGACAGGGCCTGGCTCGCGTGTACCTATGCCAGCGAAGGGCCCAGACGCACAGGCGCACGTCACCTCGACCCGTGCGGCTCAATGTATTTGGAGGGCATCCCGATCACACGCAATCGCTGCGGTCCGGCGCCTGAAAGCAGTCTCCGCAATAAACATGAGGTCCTTTACAACAGGGGGCTGGGGGAGAAGCTAATTCACTTAACCTCCCGTGTAACGCGGTTACTCGGAATGTCACCGATGGATGTGACTGATTTGTAAGTTGCTCGGAGTCAATTTCACCCGGGGAATTTGCTCTGTAATTTCTGGGTTTTTTTTATTATTTCAAAATCCGACTACCGCCTTCAAACCACAAGACAAAGATCCCTCCACATTAAGCAAACACCGCCTCTGTGGGGTTTCCGCTCCTCCTGCAAGGCCCACTTCTTCTCCATGGCCCATCGTTCCCTCCATCCCGAGGCACCCCCGTAATTCCTGTACCCACTAACCGCCCTCCCTATACCCCGTCCCGTATCACTTTAAGTTACCTAAATTTTACCACTCGTTTCCCTTGTAAAGCGCCTTGGATAAAAGCGCTATTTAAATAAGATAATATTAGATCCTACCCCCACCTCCCCCCGTATAGCCCTAACAGACTGTTGGGGCACGGAACATATTTCAGGCTGAGCCGACCTTCGGGAAGCCCCGGGACCGGTTCAGATATCCGTCACTGAGTTTAGCAGTGAGCGGGAATCAGCCGTCGTGAAATTCGTAGCGGAGTGCGCTAACCACTGCACCGCCGCTCACCACACACAAAGACTAAGATCCCCCGTATAGCCTTCACAGACTGTTGGGGTAAGTGCTGTTAGCGACTAGCACTCTATAATGGCCGAGGCGGTGGGCGGACAGCACCACGTCCGACCGCCTTTGTCTCCCCAGTGGCGATGTTTACACACCGCACCAGGTACTCATTTGAGGCTGAGTCGACCTAGAGGAGGCCCAGGACCCGTTCAGATAATCGTCACTGGTGTTGGCCGTGAGCGAGAATCGAACCCGGGTCGCCGAGCTCATAGCGCAGGGCGCTAACCGCCACACTACCGCTCCCCATACACACTCACACCGACCCCCCCCTCCACCACCGCCACTAAATCATCGCCTTCAGTAACAAACACAATCATCGCGACAAATATCGCGAACGCAGATTCGTCATTGTCATGCTAACTAAAGTGAAATTCATTCTTAATTAAATACGTCAATCCAATGCTGGCTCGCTCACCCACCGCGCAATGGGCGTGGCTATTTTTGACCATACTTCACCACTCTGGTGAACGCGGGAAACAACACAGACGAGATACGCTAAGAACGAGACCAAAACATTATGCGCGGTACGTGACATAACCGCAGGAAAGTCTGACACGCACGCGCGCGCATCTGCGTGTCTCTTAGGAACGAACATTGCTGGGTTATAAACATTTTTTTTATTTTTGTTTATAGCAGTATAGAGGAGGCGATCGCACAAGAATAAGAAATAAATACGTGTATATATATTAATAATGATAACAGATGAAATATTATCTACAACAATGTAAACAATTACGCGTTTTAATGCCCCTGTTAAAGTATGCGGAATAAGCCCCACGTGTCCTGGGCTATTGGACCACCCTGCACAAGAACAACACTCGTGGATTGTAAACATCGCCCAGCCCCGAATCGTTCATTCAACTCGAAATGTCTTAAACCAAGATTTATTTGCGCTTATTACACCTTCATTAAGAAAACCTCATTAATCTAGGCGTTAAACAGTCAGCTGCATATTAACAAAAGCACGCGCACACATTGACACGCGCACGCAGACACAACACTCGGGAGCGTCATTAGTCACTCCACAACGGGACACTATAATTGGCTTAATTGGCCAGTTTCGCATAACCAACTCATCAGCGCTCCGGTGCGAGACGAGAGGGGTCATCCGAGGTGAAGTTAGGCCGGTGGGGGGGGGGGGGCGAGAAAGGTCATGACCTTCCACGACCTCTCCCCAACTCTCTCTCCTCTCCCTCCCTCCCTGTCTCCTTTCTTTCAGCACCACCACCACCAACCACCACCAACTCGTCACGAACGCTGCCTTCATTCACACCTCGCAATCGGCGCCGATGAATTTGACGTCCGTGACAAAAAAAAAAGTTTGAGCGACTGTCTTTGGCTGCTACGATTAAGGAATTTGTCCGTTATAGAACTCCCCAGCCCACCACCCCCGCGGTGTCCCAGAGATATTGAGCTCCGATCCATCTAAGCATCTCGGATCGGCTCGGTCCGAACGCGTGGCTTAGACTTGCACGTGGATTTACGCATGCTATTGCAAGCACCGCGAATGATGCTTTCATTCGCACAGTTGGCTATGTACGGTGCGAAAGAAGGCCAACATTCATACATGCAATGAATGCATGCATATACTGCACTTTGGCGGGAGCACTGCTTGATGAATGGATTAATATATATCTCGTCTCGATGTGCCATGGAGGTTGTTTGGCCATACTTCACCACGCTGGTCAGTTGGTGCGGGGAGGTGGGAGGGAGCAGTACCTGATGAGATACAGGACATGACAACGTCACTGATGTTCGCCGTTGCCTGGAATCCAACTCACGTTGTCGGATGCGTGATAGCGCAGCGCCGCTAACCACTGCGCCACCCCTCTCACAGGTTTAGCTGCGGGCCGAGACAACACAGCAACAATAATGACGACGATCACGAATTCGATTTATTGGACACGATCGTCGCAGCTTGCTCCCTAAACAAGTGTCGTAAATCACTTACGCTGGGTATTGTGTTCTATTCTAAGGTTAAGCAAGTTTAAATACAGTAATCGCGTTGTGGTACCTGCGCTGGCCGTGGCGTTTAAGCGTGCGTAACCACTAAATAATTCGTCACGAACGCTGCGTTACCTATAATTATTACACAACAAGCGACGTTTCGGGCAATGGCCCTTCTTCATAAGCAGAGAAGAAGGGGGTGGGGGGGGGGGCTGAGGCGAGGAGTGGGGGGGGTGTGTCGAAGTTGAAAAGAAAGAGCTATCTGACCATGAATTTGGACCGTCCCCAGAAACGTCCCCTGGTGGTCAATGTCTTAATGACGTGAGGTCGCAGCGGCGTTCTTGACGGACGCGTGGCGCTCGTCCTCCAAGAAGCTCGCTCGGCATCCCTCGCACGCGCGCGGAGATTCACGGAGGGACATCGGTGTTGTCGTTATCGTGGTGATGGTAATGATGGCGGTGGTGGTGATGATGTTGGTGATGGTGGTGATGATGGTTATGATTGCGATGACAGTGATTATAGTGGTGATGGCCGTGATGGTGATGATAGTTGTGATGATGGTGGTGATTGTGATGATAGTGGTGATGGTCATGATGATGAGGATGGTGGTGATGGAAATGATAGTGGTGATGGTGGTAATAGTGGTGATGATAGTGGTGATGGTGATGATGGTTGTGATGAGGTGATGATTGTGGGGAGCGGTAGAGTATCGGTTAGCGTGCTGCCAAAACAAGTGACGGTCATCTGATTCGGTTTTGGGCCTTCCCTAGGTCGACTCAGCCTTAAATTAGTACTTGGGGCGGTGTGTAAACATCGCGACTGGGGAGACAAAGGCGGTCGGGCGATGTGTTGGCCACCCAACCCCTTGTGTGCCGTGCTGGCAATCATAGGTGCTCGCTAACAGCACTTGCCCCAATAGGCTGTTCAAGTTATACGGGACATATTTGTCTTTGATGGTGGTGATGGTGATAATGGTGATAATGGTTGTTATGGTGATGACAGTGGTGATGGTGATAATGGTTGTGATAGTGATGATAATGATGATGATGGTGGTGATGATGATGACAGTGGTGATGGTGATAATGGTTGTGATAGTGATGATAGTGGTGATGGTGATGATGGTGATGAAAGTGATAGTGATGATAGTGGTGATGGTGATGATGATGATGATGGTGGTGATGGTGATGATAGTGGTGATGGTGATGATGGTGGCGATTGTGATGGTAGTGGTGATGGTCATGATGATGATAGTGGTGATGGTGGTGATAGTGGTGATGGTGGTGATAGCGCTGATAACTGTGATGGTGATGATGATGGAGATGGTGATGATAGTAAGTAATGACAATGGTGGTGGTGGCGATGATGAAGAGTCGTACCTCACTGCCGCGCGGTGGTTATCACTCAATTGACAATGGGCCACAGAGACACCGCTCACCGCGTGGTGAGCGGTGAGTGACGCGCGGCTATTTAAAGTGTTGCGATTGACAGGCGCGGAGGGGTGGAAGGAAGGGAGAGGTGGGGGGTGTGGGGGAGGCGTGAGGTGGGGGGGGGAAGGGAAACGGTAGTGTAGTGGTTAACGCGTTGCGCTACGAACCTGGAAACCCGAGTTCGATTCCGGCTCACGGCCACCACCAGTGCCGGTCCTGGGAGTCTCCTAGGTCGACTCAGCCTCAAGTGAGTATCTGGTTGTGATGTAAAAAAAAATCGCCACTGGGGAGACAAAGGCGGCCGGGCGTGGTGCTGTCCACCCCACCACCTCGTGTGCCGTGGTGACCTTCATAGGTGCTCGACGACAACACTTGCCCTGACAGTCTGTGAAGGCTATGCGGGTGACGATCTTTATCTTTGCACGGGGGAGAGTGGATTGTGCGACAAGACAGCGGAGGAAACAATAGAAATACGAAATATCGGGGAAGCGTGGAGGGGAGGGTAGCGATAATACGTGATGGGGTGGGAGGGGGGGTAGATTCTGTGATGGCAGTTGTTGAGGGGGGGGGGGGTGTAGACGGGTTTGGGTGCTGGGGGTGCGTTGAGTGGGGAGGGGGGGTTCGATTATGATGGGGGGGGTGCGAAGGGAAATAGAGAGTGCGTTAGAGAAGCGCGGGTGGGTGGGGGCGGTGTGGGTGGTGGGTAGGTGGTGGGTAGGTAGTGGGTGGGTAGGTAGTGGGTGGGTGGGTGACTCGGGGCGGCGGTTTGTGGGTGGTGGGTGGCGAGAGATGAAATCTGACAAAGCGGGAGAAGAAGCAGAGAGAGAGAGAAAAAGAAAAAGAAAACATTATATATATCCGTCTCCGGATGACACTTTAAGGAAAATGTCAACTTTATACACAGCATTGCTTTCTGAGCGCCGTGTCCCAAGAGTACAAATTACGTATTGATTCGAGCCGCCCTGCGTTTGGCACGAGAGCGGCACCGCGAGACGGGATAAACTCAATATGTCAGCGGGGAGACGAGACAGTTTTGTAATAAAACAATCGTGCAGATGCGCCTGCCTGTGGAAAGCAGTGGAGGAGGAGGCGGAGGAGGCGGGACGGTGGGTGGTGCCTGGACAGGTGTTGGGAGGGAGTGTGGGGATGGAGTAGTGCGGGGAGGGAGTGTTGGGAGGTAGTGTTGGGAGGTAGTGTGGGGATGGAGTAGTGTGGGGAGGGAGTGTTGGCAGGGAGTGTGGGGAGGGAGTGTGGGGAGGGAGTGTAGGGAGGCACTAAATGGAGGAATTTCAATGAAGGAGTGTGAATAAAAATCACGGAGGGGTGGAGGCAAAGAAGTTGGGTGAAGGGAGGTATGGGGGGTAGGGGGTATGGGGAGTGGGAGGTATGGGGGGTGGGAGGTATGGGGGTTGGGGGGAATGGGGGGTAGGGGGTATGGGGAGTGGGAGGTATGGGGGTTGGGGGGAATGGGGGGTAGGGGGTATGCAGAGTGTCTCGAATCAGGCAGGGAGGGAGGGAGTTGGCTTGTGATACGCGCTGGGTGCCGAGATGATGAGTGCAGTGAGTGAGTGAGCGTCACGGTCCTTGGCGACTCGCCCAGACGACAGCCGTGAAGTCCTGTCTGGTGATACCAGTGCCAGAGTGGGGTCGCTCTGGAGGTCATAATGCCAGATGGACTTTCATCATCATCATCATCACCATCATCATCACCATCATCATCATCATCGTTGTGACCACTGCCATTTTCGTTGTAATGATGGAGCAACAGCAGAAGCAGCAACATTGCTGCAGTCGTATTCATCATCATCATCATCAATGTCGTCATTATTAGTATTGTCCTTACAAATACCATGATCATTGTACCTTCATTGCACCATGATCATCATCATTGTTATCATAATCATCAGTGTCATTATCCTAATCATCGCTGTCATCATTGCCATCCTGGTATCATCATTGTGTGCATATCATCGTCATTACCAGTGTGTCATCATAATCATCGCTGCCATCATCGTTATCACTCTGATACTTATCATCATTGTTCTCATAACATCGTTTTCGTCATCACCACCACCGTCATTACTGCTGTTCCCATGACCTCTTTGTCACGAGGTGAACGCAAAGGGCAGGACTGGTGCCGCTCATCCAGAAGCTTAAACGTACGCAATTGAAAACAAAGGGCACTTGCAAAGGGGTAGAACCGACAGAAGCAACTACCGATGCAAACATTTATTTCGCGTGCGAGACCACGGCAAGGATCTCACGTAAAATGTGCCGTTGAGTCCCCACACCACCCGACACGGCCAATTCAGCTCACTCACCGCCAAAGTGGAGGAACAATTCTCAAAATCGAACGCAGCTCAATTAGATCCGACGTTTCGTTTGAAAGTGCGCCAAGCATCGCCAGGAGGACACGAAACAAACACGAGGGAACAACAAGGCTGGAAATGAGAATGTACACGTGAAGAATGCATTAGGTTGGCCGTGTCGGGTGGCGAAGGGGTTTTAACCACACACAAATTTGGTCATTTCATTACGTGGACACCTAACCCCCGGCGCACCCCCAAATAAATAAATTGTGAGTCGTAATTAACCGCTGCGACAACCTACCACGTGTTAAACACATTCCTGCGGAGGGAGCTGGTAGGAACGTTGGATTGCTCGGCCAATGGCCAGGGTCAACGGCGGCGTGGTGTATTCCGCAAATATGGCCGACTGTGAGGGCGGGCACAAGCCGGCGTGAGTAGGTTAAACGTTGAGTTTTATAAGGGCACCACGGGGTGACCAGCCCCTCCCCGCCCTCCTCTCCCCACCCAGTCCCTCCCTCCCCACCCAGCCCCTCCCTGCACGACGGACGGACACAATAATCCCCTGTGGGCTGGTGTAACCAGGAGGTTCCTACCAGTAAAAAGCAACTACTGTAGCTGTGAACCGTAACATGGCCCGTCTGTAATAGGGCGATGGGTCTGGCGAAGTGGCACAGTGAGTGGCAAGGCGGAGAGCCCCGGCTCCGAGTCTCAACTCGGGCGCCGTTTCGTGTGGTCATTGTGCGTCTGCACTCACCGGTGGCACGTGGCGTTATCGCTGGATGTCTGGCTTCCTTCCACAACTAAAAAAACAACAGATCAAGCCCCAGAATTCGGTGTGACTGGTCTTGGGGTAATATCCCTTCTTCAACGACTCTTCATTTTAATGCTATTATGAAGGGTTATTGCCCGAAACGTCGTCAGTTATATATGTTTTTTTTTATTTGAAGGCCACAGTGTTGTTAACGAATGTGATGAGTATTTTATGTATTATTATTATTATTATGAAAAGTGTCTGTACAAGATGGTGGTTCTGGGCCTTCCCTAGGTAGACTCAGCCACAAATGAGTGCCTGGTGCGATGCGTAAACATCGCCGCTCGAGAGAGACGACGGCGGACAGGCGTGGTTCTGACGAACCAGCAGCCCCTTTGTGCACAGTAGCGGCCTTCATCGGTGCTCGCCAACAGCACTCGCCCCAACAGTAGATGAAGGCCATACATATGCAGTTACTGTATCTAATTTAAACTCCTTTCGCACCGAACGTAGCCGACCGTGCTGATGGGAGGTGTGGGGGAAGGACAAACAGACAAAACACAAAACATTTACGTGGGATCTTTGTCATGTTTTTTTTTTTTGTGACGGTTGAAAAGTTGTGGTGGGTGGATGGGTGGGTGTCTGGTGGAGGGGGGAGGCGCAGAGCGAGTGAGGCGTGGATGTGCCGTGAAGGATGGATGAGTGGCTTGATGATGAGGGATGCGCGCTCGCAGCACGGTGCAGGGATGTCGCACGCGTCTGTGCCCCCGAGTGAGCTGGCCCGGTAGGCGGGGAGGGGGGGGTAGGGATTCATTCCCACGCCGAGTCGCGCTTGGCCAAATGCTGGTGGGCACCGGCGCCAAAACAACAAACAAAAATCGTCGCTCGAACGACGCTCGCTCGCTCGCTCCGGCGTAACGACGACGGGAATTAAGGATGTTATTATTCTCTACGTCTCAATCGGCTCAAGCCTGGCGTGAGTCACGTGACTTCTGTGTCGCAACTAACTTGACGCCAAGAGCAGATGGGGAGAGTCCGAGAGCCGTGGCATCGTCATCGTCAGCTACGTCACGATGATCATCTTGATGAACTCGACCGACGTTGTCGTCATCATCATCATCATCTTTATAATTAACGATGATGCCTCATTCATATAGATCGCCGTGTGAGTGTATGTGTCTCAGTGTGAATATATAGATCTCTGTGTGAGTCTGTGGGTATCTGTGTGAGTGTATGAATCTCTGTGTCAGTGTATGGGTCTCAATGTGAATCTGTAGATCTCTGTGTGAGTCTATGGGTATCTGTGTGAGTGTATGAATCTCTGTGTGAGTGTATGGGTCTCTGTGTGAATCTATATATTTCAGTGTGAGTCTGTGGGTATCTATGTGAGTGTATGGACGTCTTATGTTTCTTGAGTTTTGACAATGATTTTATTGAATTCGCTAAGTATTGCGCAGATTTCCCAATATTGATGTTATGCATGAACAAGGGCCCGATATGAACTTCTTCTTGCATCAAGTGATGCTAGATTGGATTATAAGTCGAGGTCACAATGGTGGGTCCTGTATTGCACACCCAGCGCATTGAGTCCACGTTACGAGTTCCACGGTTCTGTTCTGTGACGTGTCCCACAGTCGCCGTATACACTTCCCGGAGAGCTTTTTAAATTTTCTATTTGTGCATCATCATCACCACCACCACCGCCACCACCATCATCATCAAAGTATAACCACATCTGCTACCGCCATGGTTTGTGCAGTTGATGCGGTTGGGGGCTTTGGCCCAGAAGCTTCGTGGGAGATCGAGGCCAGGAGCTAGCTTCTGCGTCGACATCGTGAACAGAACTCGCAACTGTTGATTGTTTTTGTATTGTTTTTTTTTAGAACAATGGCCCACACCACGGGGAGTGCTTTTGTGTGTCGAGTTCGTTGTCCTCCCCCCCCCGACACCTCCAATTAGCGCGGTTGGCTACGTACAGTGCGCAATAAGTTCAACATATATATACAAACAACACGTGGCCCCCATTTCTCGATTCTCCCCCCCCCCACCCTTTCTGTCTAATCGTCGTGACTCTGTACCCCCAACGCCGGATCAATAAAGCGATGCGGGCGCTAGGTAACACCGGATAGTCTCGGAAATCACCCCAAAAAGCCCAGCGCCTCGCTAATTAGCAATTAGCCGAGCGATTAATTCCATTTACTTGCACGGTTACATTAATTCCCCGTGTACCCTCGATGGCCAATTAGGCCTTTTGCAATTTGATGGGAGCGAAATCCCATTGGCCAGTTGGGTTACACGCCATGAGGGAGCATTATAACCCTACCTTGTAGGAAATTTGACTACCATTAATGCTTCGCTTCAAGACAATTTGTTATCGGAGGGAGCGGTGGCGCAGTGGTTATCCCCCCCCCGTGTCATGTATATGGTTGACCCCACCCCTCCCCCCACACGGCCTTTACCCGCAACTTGACCAACTCGCACTGACCGGCATGGTTAGTCATGGCCAAACAATCCACTGCTGGATGAGAACACTATCCGACGTTTGAAGTGACAATGGGGCAACTTAACACGATGAAGGCTTTCGTGTGTACATTATGTGGACCTTCTTTCGCACCGTACTTAACCAACCCCGGAATCGCACTCCTCATATTAGGCGTGCGCCACCACTGCTAATACGAGGAGTGGTGGCGCAGTGGTTAGCGCGCTATTTTGTTCACCGAGAAACCCGAGTTTGATTCCTAGCCACGACTGACATCATTGACGGATGATATCTGAATACTTCCTGCCCCCCCCCGCCCCCCCATCCTCCTGCACGACCCCGCATTGACCATCGTGGTGAAGTATGGTCAAATAACCCCCCCGCCCCCCACCCATAATCGACACGATGATGAGAGAGATGTTAATCTAGCAGTGGATAGAGACCGCCCAGTAAATATTATTAATTGCGCGCGGTCACTTAACGCAATAATAACGATTTTAATTCGGCTGAATATTTAATGGTATTTCATAATTAAGAAAGGGGTGTTATTAGTCATTGTGTATTCTCTCGTTGCTATTTGGGTGCTATTTTCATGAATATTGCTCCTCTCCATTGTTGGGTTTAAATGAAGGGCCATGTGTCAGCCCGCTGCTTGTAGCCTGCGTCTTCGTCTCTGTCTGTCCGACGCCCTTCGTGTCTACCCGCTCACGTCTCTCTGTCTCTCTGTCTGTCTGTATGATTAAAAAATTGTCCCTCCGTCCGTCGACCTGATTTCATATTTGTGTTTCCATCTGTGTATATGTCTTTTCGTCTGTCTGTCTTCCTCCATATCGGTATCTCCACCCGTCTCTCTGTCTGTCCCTGCGTCTGTCTGTCTGTCGTTCTGTGCGCCTGATTTTATTTTATTTCCATCTATGTCTCTGTCTGTCTGTATTTCTTCATATCGGTATCTTCACCCGTCTCACTATCTGTCCCTGCGTCTGTCTGTCTGTCCTTCTGTGCGCCTGATTTTATATTTCTTCTCTCTCCACGCGTGTCTCCCCGTCTCCCCTCCGCCTGTCTTTCTGTCTGTCGGTGCCATTTCATATTTGCCCTTACGCCGACCGTCCGCATCTCGTCCACATCTGAGCGCAGGGGCCAAGGCTACAACACCACCACACCCTCGCACCTGGCTGTGAATGCGAATCGACAGAGAGCGAGGTCGATTGCGCAAAAAAAACCGCTGCCCACCACCCAGCCCCCCTTTGCCCCCCCCGCCCCCTCCCCGCTTCATCCCCCACCCCCCCAACACCGCCCTCCCATCTTCTCGCTTCCTTCAGCTACACGGCACGATATCGACAACACAACATAAAACGTTCAAGGTGGAAGACCTCCACACAAACAGAAAAAAAACCGAAATAATAACATATTTTACAACCCTGGCCACATCACCCCCCCCCCCCAACATCGCTCAAATCCCCCAAACATCCATCGCGCAACCACAAACCTCACCCCCCCCCCCTTACTACCCCCCCCCACTACCCCCACCTCACTACCAGCCTCCTCCCTGGTCGCTCCACGCTGACACTAAAGCTCCCCTGGAGAAGCAAATCCTCCTCTTCGTGTTCATCAAAGTTGTGACAGAGGCGACGGAGCGGCCAAGGGATGATTGAGAGGAGAGAAGCTTGCAGGAGGGGGGGGGGGGATTGGGGGGGGGGGCTGCTCCCCCCCAACCCCCCTCCCTTCCTCCAACTTCAACATCACAACGTACTTTTTTTTAAACACGTGTCTTCGTTATTGCTTGATTCCTTACTTGCAGACTTGCTTTGCTGGCTGGTTTCTTTTACTATTCATACGTTTACACATCTCAGACGTGGACATGTCTTTGTTTATTTCCACGATATCGTCGACGTCACGCCATGAACAGACGCAGATGTCGCGGTGAGCCGGACGCGCCTGTCTGCACAGAACCGTCACTTTCTACCCAGGAATTGTTGTTAGTTGTTCTTGTTTGTAGTTGATGTTCAATGCCGAGGCTACGCCGGATTCGTGTGTGAGTAGTGGAGTGAGTGGTGAGCGAGCTCCGTACGGAAAAAACCCGGCGAGAATTTAGATCATTTAGATGATTTGGCCGCTCGGTATTCACACGTGATGATCAGCCACTTTGTTGAGTTATAATTTGTGGCCAGGTCGCTTCTGAAATACCTCGGTGGGATTTACCTAGTAAGATACAAAAAATACATTTAAGTTTTATTTGTATATATTACCTTTCCTAGAATTGGCACTCCGCTCGTGTGTTTGTATCGTTTGTTGCTGTATCGTTCCGAACCAGTGCCCCTATCTAGATATCTGCGTAAAAGAGATTCATAGCTCATCGGATTCCTCCTGGATAAACATTCTGATTCTGAATCCCACTGACGGCCACGATCAACAGCAGATTAAATTGAACCGGTCCTGGGCCTCCCCTAGATCGACTCAGCCTTAAACAAAATTAGTACCTGCATTAAAATACTGTTGGGGCAAGTACTGTTAGCGAGTATCACCTGGGAAGACCGCCATGGCACACCGGGGATGGGTTGCCAGCACCACGCCCGGCCGCCTTTGTCTCCCTTGTAGCGATGTTGACACACCGCACTAGATACTCCTTTGAGGCTGAGTCGACCTAGGGGAGGCCCAGGACCGGTTCAGATAATCGTCACCGGTGTTGGCCGTGAGTGGAAATTGAACTCTGGTACCCGGTTCGTAGCGCAGCGTACTACCGCTACTCATTGTCAAACACACGCACACACACACGCGTCCTCTCTCTCTCTCTCCAACAGCAATATTCAAACAGCCGCATAGGTGCTTTATTGGCTGCACTGAACACCAATCACTCGCAGTTTGCCCTATAATCCATGCACATACCCAGCACACTAACTACACATCAGCGTTCCCGCCCGAGACGACGTTATTCCTTGACGCACAGCGTCTTGTCTTTGCAACAAATAGACAACAACAACAACAACAGCAACAACAACAACAACAGCAACCTCAACGGGTTTGGGCGTAAATCAGACCTCATGGGGCTATTGCAAAAGTCGAGGGGAATAAACTTTGTGTATGGTACGTGACTGTCCCCGGAAGCCATTCAGGCGCTCCCATGAACCATAAACACAAATAAGGCAGCCACCCTCTAAGTGCCGGGACACTTTAATGGCGTAGTCGCCTCTCGACCGAGGCTCCACACCGCCCAGTGTTTACGATCCTCGTAACGTCTTTAAGAATCGCAAATCAAAAAAATATAACATTTTTTTTTGACAGCGGGCGATCTCACAGCAGAATGGGTGGCGGGTTGCTGCAACCATAGCAGCATCAACAAAGTCGCGTTGTGGTTGGCTGACTGTTAATTCATACTCTCGATGCACCAACCCACCGCACCCCGTCACCCAAGCGATAGGCGCTGCTTTCTGCAGATGGTCGCGGTTAGATTCCCAGCGACCGCCCTGGTTAGCATCACTCTGTAGTGTGTTGTGTGTGAACCGCAACGGAAGAATAATTTTAGACCGGAACTACGCGCCGTCTGCTTCATGCACACCGTGCACGTTAAAGACCCCGTGACGTTAGTCGCAAGAGCAGGCTATTGTGCGGTCCAACTTTTGCCACGTTAAAAGACCGCTAATGAATACATTGGGGGTTACAGAAAGAGCGACAGAGCAGTAATCATCGCTCGCCCTACTACTGGCAGCAGACTCATGCCCTCAGGTCCCTCTTGCAACTGCTACGCATCCTCGTCTGGTGCGTTCTCTCGCAAGTTCAGGCGCATTCAACAAAACATGTTGCCCTTGAATGTCACGCCACTGCCGATCGACTAACCGTGGTTGTTCACAATTATTGGCGGGTGAGTGCGGAGCGGTGTCGCAGTGGTTAGCGCTACGCCGCGTTACGAACCCGACGACCCGAGTTCGATTCCCGCTCACGGCCACCAACACCCAGTGACGACTATCTGAACCGGTCCTCGGCCTCGCCCAGGTCGACTCGGCCTCAAATGAGTACCTGGGGATGCATACTCTTTGATTCTTTCGGTGAAGTCACGTAGATATAAAATGAATAAAATCACGACGTTTTGATTGCAACACAAGCAATCATCATCAGGTGGGAAAACCACACCAAAATGTATTATTGCTGTGGCTTTCCCACCTGGTGATGATTGCTTGTGTTGCAATCGAAACGTCGTGATTTATTTTATTGTATTTTATACCTACGTGACTTTACCGAAAGAACCAATGAGTACATGGGGTAGACGTCGCCACTGGGAGAAACAAAGGCGGCCGGACGTGGTGCTGGCCACCCCACCACCTCGCCTGACGTTCCGGCCTTCATAGGTGCTACTTGTTAACAGCACTTGCCCCAACAGTCTGTTCAAGGCGATACGGGGGATCGTTGAATTGGGTGAGTGGATGCAGAGGAGATTTGATTAACTTGCCCCATTGTTTAAAAGTAACACGTGGGACCTATGCCTCTAAGCTCGAACCTTTACTTAGTTTACTTGAAACGGCAATTAATTGTAAACGGAAACATGAAGCCTCATTATGCTACAAAGTACAACACTCAAGACCAATAACACGCATTGTACGGTGGCAATCAGGAGACAGCGTCACATCATCATTATTAAATACCCGTCGCAGTTCAGGAATGAATGAAAATGAAAACTATCGCTAACAAGATCTCTTTTCCTCCAGCAGGCTCTTAAAAGTCTATCGGGGAATATTTATACGTGTGAGTGCTGTGCTGTCACACTCGCACGGTGATAGCAGAGAGCATAGATGGTGGTGGGGCATTTGCCCAGCCATCAAATGCTTTTTTTTTCCACTGGCACATCCGAGCCGAGCCAGTGAGCGGCACACACGCCGTATATATACATGTCGTGAGTGGCGAGATGTTATCTGTTATCTGCCTCGACTGGTACGGAGGAGGTTCGTGGGTTCGATCCCGACCCTGACGCCTTCTGTATATTTCGAGTTGGCATGTCTCTCTCACTCTCTCTCCTCGTGATAGTGCGGAATTTTCTCCAGGTGATCCGGATTTCCCCTCCACATTCATAAACATGCTCTTAGAGTAGTTGGCTGCTTTACATTTCCACTTGATAAGCCACTTCGCTGAGTAATCAGTTGTGGCCAGGTCGCTTCTGAAAAAGAGCAATACAGCTCAGTGGGCCTTAATTGGTAAAACATATATATATATAGTTTTTGTATATACAAGTTTCCCTCGCTTCATGCGGTAGTAGTTTCGTTCCAAATGAAATGGGCACAAAGCAAAATCACGTAGCATGCATCCGCATGGTAACCCAATCCACAATGCTCCACACGAGGAGACAGCTGCCTACCTAGCAACGTGCACAGTACACCCACAGTGCTGTGTCTCTGTGTTTCTCTGTGTGTGTATCTGTGTGTATCTCTGTGTTTCGCTGTGTGTGTATCTGTGTATATCTCTGTGTTTCACTGTGTGTATCTGTGTGTATCTGTGTGTATCTCTGTGCTCCTCTGTGTGTGTATCTGTGTGTATCTCTGTGTTTCGCTGTGTGTATCTGTGTGTATCTGTGTGTATCTGTGTGTATCTCTGTGTTTCGCTGTGTGTATCTGTGTGTATCTGTGTGTATCTCTGTGCTCCTCTGTGTGTGTATCTGTGTGTATCTCTGTGTTTCACTGTGTGTATCTGTGTGTATCTGTGTGTATCTCTGTGTTTCTCTGTGTGTGTATCTGTGTATATCTCTGTGTTTCACTGTGTGTATCTGTGTGTATCTCTGTGCTCCTCTGTGTGTGTATCTCTGTGTGTTAGTCAGCTGCCTACCGAGTTACGCACACGGTACACACAGTTCACACACACACAGTACACACGCATAACATCACCTGAGTGAATTCAATCCGCATATAGCGAATTTTGTATAGATTTAGGTTAGCCGCATGTAGAGCGCGAACTCACACAAACCCCAACCCGTTTAAAGCGATAGAAACGTGTAGCGAATACAGGCAGGACTCCATTTTCTCTCCAAAAAATTTAACAAAAATATGGTTTAGTCGAGTGTCCTTCACTAATGTTCAGAGAAATGGAGGGCACTTTCGCCGATAAGACATCATCATCAGTGTGTGTGAGGACCGCCACGCATGTGAAACCATTGGGGGTTTGACAGCAGCACAATGATGATGATGATGGGTGGTGTGTTCACTGTTTGTGCATTGTCATGGGCCGCACTAAAGGCCACAATGGGCAGCCAATGGCCACGGCCTTGCTGATTTAGCCCGTCAGCCTCCTGGCTTTCAAGACGAAGGTTCACCCAGCGGCATTTTGTTGATGCCAGCAAACTCCGGACCGGCGGTTTCCACCTCCCGGGTCTCATCAGCAGAGCCAGGGTTGTCAACCTGCAAGGTTACGAGACGTTATTGGCCATGAGTGCTCCATATAAACTACGAGAGCCGGTAAAACGCACAAAAATAATACCGACATGCATGCATATATATAAATCAACAGAATGGTTATATATACACACACACACAGTTTATATATATATATAAATAAGTCCCTGCTATTTGTCCTTTAATGCGCACGAAGGCAACATTAACCCCTTCACTGACGCACGCGTCGCATGCGGCAGTGAAGCTGCCTGGGAAGCCAGCGAGCGCCCTACGCTGTTGTCTCTCCACACGCTGTGTGTCTGTGAGTCTGTGTGTCTGTGCGTGTGTGTGTCTGTATGTCTGTGCGTGTGTGTCTGTGAGTCTGTGTGTGTGTGTGTCTGTGCGTGTGTGTGTCTGTGCGTGTGTGTGTCTGTGAGTCTGTGAGTCTGTATGTCTGTCTGTGTGTGTGTGTCTGTGCGTGTGTGTGTCTGTGCGTGTGTGTGTCTGTGTGTCTGTGCGTGTCTGTGTGTGTGCGTGTGTGTGTCTGTGCGTGTGTGTGTCTGTGAATCTGTGTGTGTATGTCTGTGCGTGTGTGTGTGCGTGTGTGTGTCTGTGTGGCTGCGCGTGTGTGTCTGTGCGTGTCTGTGTGTCTGTGTGTCTGTGTGTGTCTGCTTGCGGAGCCCCAATGCGGTTTCAGGAAAGGGCGGTCCTGCACAGATGCCATATTTTCTGTCCGTCTGCTCCAGCAGAGGTGTAGGGAATTCCAAAAAGACCTACATCTCTGCTTTATTGACCTGGTCAAGGCCTATGATACCATCAGTAGGACTGGGCTCTGGGTTGTTCTTCGTGCTTTCGGAGTCCCTGACCCTCTGCTCACGATCATTAAGGACCTTCATGATGGTGAGCGGGCCCGGGTAAAACTACGTGGCCGGGAGTCGGAGCCTTTCCCTGTACACCTTGGGGTGCGACAGGGATGTCCTCTGGCTCCCACATTATTTAACATCTATTTCGACTGCGTAGTTCGTGCAGCCTTCAATAGCTGTACCGGGGGAATTACCATTTGGTACAGATATAATGGGAGGCTGATCGACGCCCGGGTGCGATCAAGGGATGGCTCCCTATTGGTCAACCACGTTATGTATGCCGATGATTTGGTAATAGCTGCTCATTCAGAAGAGGAGTTGGAGACGCTGCTGCTGAGACTGGAGCGTGCCACTAAGAGGTGGGGCCTTACCATCAGCCCCACCAAAACTAAGCACCTGCCTGGGTATTTTGTACCATCGGGCACTCCACCCCCACAACTCCCAATCGGTGATGGGGCAGTTGTGGAGAGAGTGGAGAGTTTCCCATACCTGGGCAGTGTGCTTATGACCGGCTCCAGTTTATCAGCAGAGGTCTCACTCCGAATCAGTCGAGCGGCAATATCTTTTCATCGGTTGCGTAACGCTGTGTGGAAGCTACCTGGTCTGTCGCTCCGCACGAAGCTTCAGGTCTTCTCGGCCACGGTCATTCCCTCCCTTCTCTACGCTTGCGAAACATGGACCCCCCTAGTGGAGCATCTTCGCCGGTTGGAAACATTTAGGCTGGCCTGCCTACGATCCATCCTGGGTTTAACCAGGCTGGATTGTGTGAGGAGCTCACAAGTCCTTGAAAGATCTGGGCAAAGTCCCATCAGCGAGCTCCTCCGGCAGGCAAGGCTGCGTTGGCTGGGTCATGTAGGCCGCATGCCCCCCCACCGCATGCCTAAACATCTTTTGTTCGGCCGGATCGAGGGGGCTAAACGGGCGCTGCACGGGCTAGAGAAGAGATGGAGTGATGTGGTACAGGAGGACGTGGAGCTGAGTGGACTTGCCGATGACTGGTACCAGCGGTGTCAAGATCGGCCTCAATGGAGGAGGCTCGTGAAGGACGCTACTGGGCAGT
This sequence comes from Lampetra fluviatilis, assembly GCF_964198595.1. Lineage (NCBI taxonomy): Eukaryota > Metazoa > Chordata > Hyperoartia > Petromyzontiformes > Petromyzontidae > Lampetra > Lampetra fluviatilis. The sequence goes on along the minus strand of NC_136291.1, from coordinate 2,344,694 downwards.
TGGAGGCAGTCGCCCTCCAACAACAACAGAGGGCGGAGGAGCGACGCTCACAACAACGAGCGGAGCGCCGGGTGGCTAAAGCACAGCAAGTTGGCACAGTAGGGGGCACAGGTTGTGCATCAGCCAGTCATCTCGGTCATCTCGGTCAGTCGACCCGTGGCACCTGGGTCTGCCCCGTGACCTCCTGCCAGCGGGCGTTCGACACTTCACGTGGCCTCAGGGTGCACATGGCCTGGCACAAGCGTCGTGGTGACGTCACCGCCACTTAGTGGCGAATGGCGGTTGTTGTTGTTGTTGTTGTCTGTGTGTCTGTTCGTGTGTGTGTATGTGTGTCTGTGCGTGTGTGTGTCTGTGCGTCTGTGCGTGTGTGTGTCTGTGTGTCTGCGCGTGTCTGAGTGTCTGTGTGTGTCTGTGAGTCTGTGTGTCTGTGCGTGTGTGTGTCTGTGTCTCTGTGAGTATGTGTGTCTGTGTGTCTGTGTGTATATGAGTCTGTGAGTCTGTGCTTGTGGTGTAGCGATTGCTGCGCTATGAACCCGTCAATCCGGGTTCGATTCCCGCTCACAACCAACACCGGTTACTATTATCTGAACCTGTCCTGGGCCTCCCCTCGGTCGACTCAGCCTCAAATGAGTACCTGGTGCGGTGTGTAAACATCGCCACTGGGGGAAACAAAGGCGGACCGGTGGTGTTGCTGGCACACCCACCCGTTCGGTTGACGTACCGACCTTCGTAGGTGCTTCTCGCTAACAGCACTTGCCCGCAACAGTCAATGTAAAAGGCTATACGGGGGGAGAAATCTTTGTCTTTGTATGTTAATGAACGATGTGTGCGCGCGCGTGTGTGTGTGTGGTTACATACGCCACGTGTTATTTACGCGCAATTAAAACCACAGCAACGTCTGGATTTAGCCGCCTGGCGACGCCTCCTTCCACATTGCGGTTAAACATCTTTACGCGTGGCTCCATCCCGGGAGGAGGGCTGTGGTTGCTGGTGGCAAGGAGGGGGGCTGTCATGGGGGGGGGGGGAGGTGCAGGTTGGGGGGGGGGCGATGATGATGATGGAGGCGATGGTACATACGTAAGTCAAACTTCTTTCGCACCGCACGTAGCCAACCGTGCTAATCGGAGGTGCGGGAATGAGGTTGATTTGGCACGTGGAGGAGGTCTGGAAGGGGTGAGTGTTGATATGAGATGGTTGGGGCGCGAATAATGAGAATGATGCGGTATTTTTTTGAGGGCCAGTGTGAGGATGATGTTCGATAGTCGGGGAGCGGGGCTAGGTGGGGGGGGGGGGTGTGAGGATGATGTCGAATCGTAAGAGGATGATGTGCGATGTTCTGGACACTAGAGGTGTTAGGGGCTGGGGGGGGGCAATGGGGGTTGGCGGAAGTCGTGGTGTTGTGGGGGCGAGTGTGGGGAGGGATGGGGGGGCACGCCAGATCTTTGTGTGAGCTCGCAATATGCGGCAAATTGCTTCCGTGCGTGAATTATTTACAACTCACACACACACACACAATGGCTGGCGACTCGTGCCTCGCACACACACACACAAAGACAAAGATCCCCCGTATAGACTTAACAGACTTTCGGGCCAGGTGCAGTTAGCGAGCACCTATGAAGGCCGGCACGGCACACGAGGGGGTGGGTGGCCAGCACCACGCCCGGCCACCTTTGTCTCCCCAGTGGCGATGTTTGTGCGCGCCGCACCAGGTACTCATTTGAGGCTGAGTGGACCTAGGAAGGAGGCCAAGGACCGGTTCAAATATTCGCCACTCATTGCTCGTGTGGGGCAATCGAACTCGGGGCGCCGGGTTCATAGCGCAACGCGTGAACCGCTGCACTGCCGCTCCAAAGAAAAAGATCCCCCATATAGCGTAAACAGACTGTTGGGGCAAGTGCTGTAAGCGAGCATTTATGAAGTCCGGCACGGCGCAGGAGGGGATGGGTGGCCAAAGCCCCGCTCGGCCGCCTTTGTCTCCCCAGTGGCGATGTTTACTCACCACAACAGGTACTCATTTAAAGCTGAGTTGACCTAGGGGAGGCCCATTACCGGTTCAGATAATCGTCACCGGCGTTGTTGGCCATGAGCGGGAGTCGAAGTCGGGTCGCCGGGTTCGTAGCTTGGGGCGCTAACCACTGCGCCACCGTTCCCCACCACCACCTTTTGGTCAGCGTGGGGTTGGTGGACCACGAAGGTTGTTGTGAAGTGACAGATCGTGGTGTTAGCGTCACCGCCAAAGATCCCCAGTATAGCCTTGACAGACTGTTCGGGCAAGTGCTTTTGGCGAATAGCACCTCTGAGGGCTGGCACGGCACGCGATGGGGTGGGTAGGTGACAGCACGCCCTGCCACCTTTGTCTTTCTCGTGGCGTCACCGCCACCGCCACCCTCCACCGCCAGGGCTGCAATCATCAACAAAACCGTCACCTCGCACGAAAGTCAAACGCGGCAGCGTGCATCGTTCACATTTCAATTCGTCCTTGCGGTGTCACTGCTTCGGTGCGTGTGGGCGTGGGTAAAGTGGAGGGGTGGGTCGGGGGCAGAGGGTGGGGGACAATGTAAGAGGGGGGGGGGGGGCTGGGTGGGGGGGAGAGGTGCAGTGGTGGGGGGCGGTACAATCTGCCCGGTACTCATCATTAAGTGGCTCCCCTGAGTGTCTGGATGAGACTCGGGCTGGTGATGGTGGTGGTGGTGCTGCTGCTGCGTCGGGGTTGTGTTTTTTCATTGTGCTCTCAGTTTTGTTGTAAAGGGCACGGCATCGCAGGGGGTGTCTCCGCTCGCTGAGCGCGCCGGAGAAGTGAGGGCAATGTTGGGGGGAGGGGGAGCGGTGGAGGTGGTTATTGTGTATGAGGAGGGGGTGGGGGAGGGTAGAGAACTGTAGAGAGAGAGAGAGATCGGGGAGTGGAACCCGTGGTTTGAAAATTCAATTGCTCGCACGGACCGCGTGACATTTCGGTGCGCTTTCATAATATTGCTGACGATCATCTGACATGGGGGGGGGGAGGGGGTCTGTTTGGGGTTGGAGGGGGTGTGAGATGTAGCGGGGGGGGGGCGGAGTGGGAGCTAGGGCAGAGAGAACTGAGAAGTAATAAAAAGGACGGAGAGATGTTCAGTGGTTTTGATTTGAGTGAAAGATTCTCTCGACACCTCAAATTAGAATCGGGGCGTTTTGCAATATCCACGCCGAGACGGCGCGCCTTGGGGTGCTGTGGAGGTGGTGATGGGGGTTGGGGAGGGAGCTGAAGTGGTGAGGAGAGGGGAGGGAAGGGAGGAGAGGGGAGGGAAGGGAGGGGAGGGAGAGAGGGAGAAGCCTCGATCCCCCTTGTCTTTACATGTGAGAAAATAACGTCGCGCCTCCGAACATACCGATGGACATGGAACAACAACACAACAACAACCGCCATTCGCCACTAAGTGGCGGTTACGTCACCACGACGCTTGTGCCAGGCCATGTGCACCTTGAGGCAACGTGAAGTGTCGAACGCCCGCTGGCAGGAGGTCACGGGGCAGACCCAGCAGGTGCCAAGGGTCGACTGACTGAGATGACTGAGATGACTGGTTGATGCACCACCCGTGCCCACTACTATGCCATCTTGCTGTGCTTTAGCCACCCGACGCTCCGCTCGTTGTTGTGAGCGTCGCTCCTCCGCCCTCCGTTGTTGTTGGAGGGCAACCGCCTCCAACTGCCCAATAGCAGCGTCCTTCACGAGCCTCCTCCAAATCGAACACACACACATACACACACGCCACTCTAACCACAATTTCCCCACTCCCCTCGCCACTCTGCACACCACCATGACCACAACCACCGCTACCCATGACCATTCACTCACCACTAACACTGCAATCACACATTTCACACGCACGTCGTTCAGTCATCAAAACCACAACCGCCACCATCACGAGACATCGTTACCCCACGGTTACGCACACAAGTCCCACCGCCAAAGCCAAAGATCCCCCTATAGTCTTAACAGACTGTCGGGGTAAGTGTTGATAGCGAGCACCTACGAAGGCCGGCACGACACACGAGGGGTTGAGGGTAGGGGGGGGGGGCAACACTACGCCCGGCCGCCTTTTCCTCCCTACTTGCGATGTTTACACACCGCACCAGGTACTCGTGTGAGGCTGAGCCGACCTAAGGGATGCCCAGGACCATCACTGGTGTTGGCCGTGAGCGGGGTTCATTGCGCAGAGCAATTAACCACGACACTACCGCTCCCCCCCAACACACACACACACACGAGAGCTCGCGTGCTGCATACATCACAACACGCTGAGATTGGTAACAGAGTGAACATCTCGATTTAAGGCTGTCGTGACTGCAGGCATTCATCTTTTTGGTTCTTTCGGTAAAGTCACGTAGAAAGGAAATAATACAATAATAAAAATAAAACATAACAAAATAATTCTCACGACGTTTCGGCCACAACGCAAGCAGCCGTCCTCAGGTGCAGACCAGGTCTGTTGGGGAGACAGCGCTGTCAGGTGAAGACCAGGTCTGTCTCCCCGACAGACCTGGTCTTCACCTGAGGACGGCTGCTTGCGTTGTGGCCGAAACGTCGTGAGAATTGTATTTTATTATGTTTTATTTTTATAATTTTATTATTTCCCTTCTACGTGACTTTACCGAAAGAACCAAGAAGAGTGAACATCCAAAGAGGTGGCAGAGAGGATTGCTTGTGTCGCTACGCCTGATTCTCACTTCGTGTCTCTCCTCTCCCTATCAATATTTCTATCTTTCAGTTTCTCTCTCTTTCTCTCTTCCTTTGTGTCTATGCTTCTCCCACTCCATGTTTGTGTGTCTCTATCTATCTGTATATCTCAATGTATTTTTCTGACCATGTCTGTCTCTCCCCGAGTTCCTCTCCATTTCTATGTCTCTGTGTTTCTTCCCGTGTTTCGCTCTCTCTCCGTGTCTCTATCGATATGGACATCTGTCTGTCTGTCTCTCTCTCTAACCCCTCTCCGTTTCTCCCTGGATTATTATCTCTCCACATATATTTTGTGTCTACGTCTGTTTTTTTCCCCGTGTTCCTCCCTCTCTCAGTGTATCTCCATCTATATGTATATCTGTCTCTCTCTCTCTGTGTGTCCCTCTCCCTGTGTTGCTTTCTCTCGACATACATTCTGTCTCTCTCTCTCTCTGCGTAAACATTTGCGACGCTCTGGCACACACACACAGCAACGAGAGTAACGCATCGCGGGGCAACAATTACGCGTGGGGAAAGGTGTTAGACCTGGGGAGCATGGCGTGGGGGAGGGGGGTGGCATGTGTTTTCGGAAAATCCGGTTGCTCTAAACGAAGCTGTGATACCGTCTCCTCTCTCGAGTCATTCACAGCCCCGCGCACGTTCGCCCAATCACTCGCCCATTCATTCACTCGTTCCCTCGCTCATTCGCCGACTCATTCGACCGAACGCTCACCCGGCAGCCCACTCGCCTGCTCATAAATTCACGGGCGCGTTCACTTTACATCGCCCACTCGAACCGATCGTTCACCCACTTCACTCACATTTTGCTCACCCCAATCACTCACTCACTCACTCGTCCGATCGCTCGCTCACTGTAACACTCGCTCGCTCGCACGCTCACCCACTCACCATCTCACCATATTGCTCCATATGTCACATTACCCCGTGATAATCACTGCACTAATAATAATAATGACATCTTCCTTAGCGCCGTTACATGGCACGCCATCGCCAATGACTCACAGCACACCACTGCAACCACCAATAAATGACACTGCACCACCCCTACACACCATTATCACCACTACCAATGTTGTGCATCATTCCAACTGTACTCATACCACAAACATAAGGCAAAGATTTGAAGTTTTCGTGACTGTAAGGATCCATCCATACTCTTTGTTTTTTCGGTAGAGTCACGTCGGTAAAAAATATAAAATAAATGAAAATGAAAAAAATAAAAATAAATCACGACGTTTCCGAAGCAACAAAAGCCGCCGTCACGTGTTGCTTCCGAAACGTCGTGATTTACCTACGTGACATTACCGAAAAATCCAAAGAGTATAAGAAAGAGTATAAGGCAGAGATCCCCCGTATAGCCTATAACAAAACTTCGATTTAAAGCTTTCGTGACTGCAGGGATTCATCTTCTTGGTTCTTTCGGTAAAGTCACGTAGAAGGGAAAGAATAAAATAATAAAAATAAAACATAATAAAATACAATTCTCACGACGTTTCGGCCACAACGCAAGCAGCCGTCCTCAGGTCAAGAACAGCGTCTGTCGGAAAGACAGCGTCTGAATGAGCACCACCTAGCTCATTCAGGGCAAGTGCTGTTAGCGAGCACCTACGAAGGCTGGCACAACACAAGAGGGGATTGTGTGGCAAACAGCATGCCCGGCCGCCTTTGTCTCCTTCGTGGCGATGTTTACAAATCGCACCAGATACTCATGTCGAGGCTGCGTCGACCTAGGCGAAGCCCAGAACCGGTTCAGATAATCGTCACTGATGTTGGCCGTGAGCGGGAATCGAACCCAGGTCGCCAGGTTCGTGCTAACCGCTACGCCACCGCTCCCCTTACACCAGTGCTCATGCCACTACCACTACATTACAAACACACCCCACTTCCACCACTACCGCATTCGCACACCGCGCAAACCACTCGCATCACTACTACGCCATTCACACACCACGAGTTCATTCACACCCCACTCACACACACACCACTCACATCACGAACCCGAGGCCGTGTCGCGTGTCTTCCCAGGAGACGTACATCGATTTCCCTTGTTATGTCGCCATACCTGTGCGAGCGAGGACTAATTAAATAAGTACAAGATACAGCTCCCCCGTATAGCCTTGCCAGGCTGTTCGGGAAAGTCCTGTTAGAGAGCAAATTTGAAGGCCGGCATGGCACACAAAGGGGTGGCTGGCCAGCACCACGCAAGACGGCGTTTTCCTCCAGAATGGAACTCATTTGAGGCTGAGTCGACCTAGGGGAGGTCCAGAACCGGTTCAGATAATTGTCACCCGTGTTGGTGGTCGTGAGCGGGGAATCGAACTCGGGTCGCCGGGTTCGTAGCGCAGCGCAGTGTGCTAACCGCTGCGCCACCGCTCCCCAAACCCGCGCACGCTTTCACACTGCCAAGACAGTGTTCAACACAGGATGACTCTGTCCTAGTTTCTAGATTCTGGGTCTCATCAGCAGTAACGAAACCAGGTCTAGAATTTGCTTGCTTAAACAAATTCTTAGAAAAAAAAATGGTTCGAAAAGCCACGAGTCCAGGGGTCTGTAACCAAACTAACACAAGAGAAGACAGTTTTTTTGTTGAATGGAATTCAGTAAAAAAAAACTTCAATATTTCAAGATCCGCAATGCACTGTGTGGTGCACACGAGACGGCGTGGTTCTTAACAAATAACGTCACGAAAGCGGTCCTTGAAGAGCCGCGGGTTGCCGACTCCAGCCCGCGGCTGATGGAAGTGAGAACATTGAATTCGCACGCGGTCGCAGACACGTGGTCGCGTCGTTCCCACAATGCGCTGCGGCGATGCATGCTGGGTATATGACCAGGTCAAGGTGTTTGGGGGAAAACGCTCGGTCAGGGAAGGATGCGGCGGGGAAGGCGGACGGACGGTTGGGAACTGCAGCAATACCCCGTAATAGAGTTTTTTTTTTGTAAATGTACGTAAATTTACGCGATCTAACCCAAAACCCCCTCTATTATGGATGCTATTGGTAGCGGAAGCCGACGTGTTGAACTGAGCGATACTCCGGTTTACGTCGGGGATGCGTACCTGAAAATGTGCGACGGCGAATATTGAAAACGACGTCAATCGAAGCAAATGTACAATGGTGCGGTGGTGGAGGCGAAGGCCGAGAGGCAACGGGCAACCAGAAATGACGGACGGTGCTGTCGATCAAACGACACATGTGCGATCACACGCGCATGGGAGTCGCACCTGCCTGATTCTTTATGAGCTGTAACACATGTTGCGTGTCGTCCCTTCTGTCCCCCCCCCCCACCAAAGGCCCACTTCGCCCCAGAGGTGTGTGATGGTGAGTGATGGGTAGCGGTTAGCGCGCCGCGCTACGAAACCGAATACAACTTCCTTCGCACCGTACGTAGCTAACCGTGCTAATCGGAGGTGCGGGGGAAAAACAACAAACTAAACACACAACGTAGTTCGATTCCCGCTCGTGTCTAACACAGGCGACGATTATCTGAACCGGTCCTGGGCCTCCTCTAAGTCGACTCAGCCTCAAATGAGTACCCAGTACGATGTGTAAAACATCTCCACTAGGGAGACAAAGGCGGCCGGGCGTGGAGCTGGCCACCCACCCCCCTCGTGTGCCGTTCCGGCCTTCATAGATGCTACTCGCTGTCATCGCTTCCCTGAAGTCTGTTAAAAGGCGATACGGGGGATCTATGTCTTTGTCCTTGTTAACATGGCATTAGTTGGGGGGAGCGAGAGGGGGGAACGAGAGGGGGGGCGAAAGAAGGGGATGAGAGGGGGGGCGAGGGGGGGCGAGCGGGGGGCGGAAGAAAGGGGGGGGGGGGAGGGGGGAGCGAGAGAGGGGGGGGGGGAAGCTTCTGTTTATTCTCCACGAAGCGTTCATCTTCTGGGTGCCGGTGGTGAGATTTAAACTGGGTGGTGTTGATGGTGTTGATGATGGCTGTGCTGATGTTTCTGTGAATACCATCGATGGTGCTCTCTTTGATGCTGTCATCATGATCTCTATGGACGAGCGGTGGCGCAGTGGTCCGCGCACTGCGAGATGAAACACATTCCTGCGGAGGGAGCTGGTAGGAACGTTGGGTTGCTCGGTCAATGGCCAGGGTCAACAGCGGCGTGGTGTATTCCGCAAATATGGCCGACTGTGAGGGCGGGCACAAGCCGGCGTGAGTAGGTTAAACGTTGAGTTTTATAAGGGCACCACGGGGTGACCAGCCCCTCATCACCCAGCCCCACCCCTCCCATCCCCCACCCAGCCCCTCCCCACCCTCCCCTCCCCACACAGCCCCTCACCACCCTCCCCTCTCCACCCAGCCCACCCCTCCCATTTTTGGATCCACGACGGACAGACACAATAATCCCGTGTGGGCTGGTAGAACCAGGTGGTTGCGACCAGTATAACGAAACCCCGAGTAATACATTTGTTCAGTTCGATTCGCACTCACGAACAACTTCGGTGACCGATATCTGAACCGGTCCTAGGCCTCCTCCTAGGTCTACTCGGCCTCAAATGAGTACCGGGCGCGATGTGTCTACATGGTCATTAGGGAGCCAAAGGCGGCCCGGTGTGTCACCCACCCCTTGGGTATCATTCCGGCCTATAACGGCGCTGCTTCTCTTTAACGGCACTTGCCCCAACACTCTGCAGAGGCTATGCGGGAGGAATCTTTGCCGATTTGCCCACCACAGACATCTATCTGAATTTTCGATTCGACCCTCGGTCAGGAGGTGTTTTTTTTTTGTTTCTTACCCCCAAAGCCCTCCTTTAAAGATCTTTCGAAGCCACGAACGAGTGACCTACGTAGGGGGGGGGAAGGGGGTTGAGATAGACACCGTTGTTCTGCCGCTCAAAAAAAAATGCATGACTTAAAAAAAAACTCTACATTTTTTGTTCAATGTTTTCTCTCTCTCTCTCTCATAGGCAATTAAGCGTAATTCTACGACCCGCCGAGCAATTACCTATCGCCGTGTAGCCCAGCGGCGCTGACAAATGCCAAGCTCGACGTGACAGGCGGACGCGCGACCGCCCACGTCTGGTGAGCAGAGACGCTCTCCCAGAACACGAACCTCAACTTCCTTGCAACGCTCGGATGAGGGACGTGGCCGGGGGGAGGGAGGGAGAGGGATGGGGAGGGGAGGGGAGGGGGAGAAGGACGCTGTGGGGGATGTGGGGGGGGCTTCGGAAATATTCAAGCGAATTATCAGACTGTAGGAATCCGATGAGCTATGATGCTTTTTTTTAATTTTACAGACGTCGAGTCGGGTAGTGGCAGCTCCACAAAAGTTAATAAGTACGTACATTTATGAACGCCTAAATCGTATGACCTAGGTTATCACGATTGCGCAGTACTCATACATTGTAAGCTTTATTAAACAGCTCTGCCCTGCAATTTCAACTAAACTCGTTAAGTGGATGTGCAGAGTCTCGAACATCGCGCAGAGGTATTGAATTCCAGGGCGATGGACCGCTGAGTAGGTGAGTGGGTGATTAGGTGACTGAGTGAGTAGGTGATTTCCAAGCTGATGTACAGCTGAGTGGGTGGGTTGGTGAGAAGGTGAGTGCATGCGTGGTTTAACGAGGCTGGATTGTGTGAGGAGCTCACAATTCCTTGAAAGATCTGGACAGATTCCCATCAGTAAGCTCCTCCGACAGGCAAGGCTACGTTGGCTGAGTCATGTAGCCCGCATGGCCAGCCACCGCATGCCCAAGCAGCTTCTGTTTGGCCGCATGGAGGGGGCTAAACGGGCACGACATGGGCTAGAGAAGAGATGGAGCTGATGCGTTACGGGAGGATGTGGAGCTGAGTGGAATTGCCGATGACTGGTACCAGCGGTGTCAAAATCAGCCTCTGTAGAGGAGGCTCGTGAAGGACGCTGCTGGGCAGTTGGACGCTCACAACAACGAGCGAAGCGCCGGGCGGTTAAAATGCAGCAAGTTGGCACAGTAGGGGTACAGCTGGTGCAACTATCGGTTATCTCAGTCAGCCAACCCATGGCACCTGGGTATGTCACAAGACCTCCTGCCAGCGAGCCTTCGACACTTCACGTGGCCTCAAAGCGCACTTGGCCTGGCACAGGCGGCGTCGCGACGTCACCGTCACTTAGTGGCGAATAGCGGGGGTATTGGTACAGATTGAGATCGAGGCCGATGCACCACTGAGTAGGCGATTGAGTGGGCGAGTTACAAGCCAATGGACCGCTGACCAGCGAAGACGCGTGGTCAAAATCCTGGATTGGAACACCTCCAATCGGCCAGCAACATACAGCACTATATGCGCAAGATTATAAGAACTTGGGGGGTGGGGGTGGGGGGGAGAGACGTTTGGAGGTGAATTCCGAAGTGGAGGAGTGCGATGCATGGAGCAGAAGTAGAAGGGTTTTGAACTGTAGCTTTGTGAGTGAGTGGGTACGGGGCGAGTGAGTGAGCGCGTCAGTGAAATGGTGAGTGGGTGATTTGGTGAGTGAGTGGGTGAGTGAATGGGTGGGCGAGTGGGTGAGTTAGTGAATGGGTTGGTGAGTGGGTGTGTGGGTAGGTGAGTGGGAGGGTGAGTGAGTGAATGGGTTGGTGAGTGGGTGTGTGGGTAGGTGAGTGGGAGGGTGAGTGAGTGGGAGGGTGAGTTGGATGGGTGCGTGAGTCGGTGGGTGAACATAATTTCTCATTTGCTAAATTTCCACAGCTAGTAAACCTTATGGAGTGCGTGATTCTGGTGTGTTTTGTGTGTGTAGTTGGTTCAAATCTACTACGGGAATGAGATGTTAGATCAACCTCATCATCACCATTATTTTAATCATTATCATTTTTACCATAACCATCATTATCATTGTTACCATCACCATCATGATCATCCTCGCCCTCCTCCTGTACTCCTACGTGGAATCCCAAGACCGTCTCGTCAGCAATTTCTCGAACCGGGCCGTTTGCCCCTCTGCTGCACGGGATAATAATCTAAGTAATTGTGACAAATTGGCAACGTTATTGTTTAATGACAAGCACACATACACTACGCACTACTGCACGGCGTTCGCGTGCAAAACATAAACAAAGGTCCCCCGTATAGCCTCGAACAGACGGGTGGGTGCCCCTATGAAGGCCAGCACCAGGCCCGGCCGCCTTTGTCTCGCGAGTGGCGATGTTAGCACACCGCATCGGGTACTCATTTAAGGCTGAGTCGACCTAGCAGAGACCCAGCACCGGCTCACGTTATTCGTCACCGATGTTTGGCCGTAAGCGCGAATCGCAAACTCGTGTCGCAGGGTCGCCGGGGTTAGCGTAGCGCGTTAACCACGACCATACCGCTCCCCACTATCAGCAGCAGCGTAACCACCAGCACCACCACCACCATCATCATCCTCGCGTCATATGGGACCACTCATATCCGCCTCTACGTTCGTAGTAATCAGCAGACGGTGTGGCGCGCTTTTTTTTATCCGGGCATCTATTGCTCAATTTGCATACGAATGATAAGTAATCTGCGCATGAATGTTGGTGGTCTCTGCAGACGCGAGACTGCGCGCGCGTGCAGGGGACAGCGCGCGCACGCGCACACGCGCGCGCACGCGCACGCGCGCGTGTGCGCACTCTCCCCGCACTCCATTAGCCGACCACCTCTCAAATCAGTTTACAATCCAATCACGCTCAAATATCCGCAGACTGTACGGGTGCGAACGGTGAGAAACCATACATAATATGTATTGTAAAAAAAAAATTTCATCGAATGAAACGAAGCCAAATTATTATTTATTCTGCCAGGCGCAACGCGGCTTAGCTTCGTCATCTCTAGGATTCTCAGCTGACAAAGATAGCACGTGTAGCCTTAACGGACTGCATGAGCAAGTGCTGTTCGCGAGCACTTGTGAAGGTCGGCACGGTCCACGAGGCGGTAGGTGGCCAGCAGTTGTCACCACTACCACCACAGGTGCTGTATGTGGTTACGGTTGCGAGGTGTGTGGTCGGTGGGGTGGTGCTCGCTACCCATCCCTTCATGTACCCGCCGTTCATCGGCGCTACTTGCTCACAGCACTTTGCCCCTTCCAGTCTGTGAAGGCTACACGGGGGATCTTTGTCATTGGTGTGTGGCCAGTAGATGGTAGTGCTGAGTGTCACCTCATCGTACAGCACGAAGCAATGATTCACAACATTAATAAACAGAGTCTACGTCTCCGCTACATTCAAAAATGAAAATGTATATAATTTAGCCGCACGGCCTTCTTGAAGACTCGCAACTTCTGCAACATTGTTTCAAGACAAAAAACACGACTCTGGAGCGGTTTCAACATGCAGTGTCTCATCAGCAGAGTCAGCCTTGCTTGAGCCATTCGTTTAATGCAAGTAAAAACTTCGGATCGGTTTCGACATGCAGTATCTCATCAGCAGAGTCAGCCTTGCTTGAGCCATCGGTTTAATGCAAGCATAAACTCCGGATCGGTTTCGACATGCAGCGTCTCATCAGCAGAGTCAGCCTTGCTTGAGCCATCGGTTTAATGCAAGCATAAACTCCGGATCGGTTTCGACATGCAGTGTCTAATCAGCAGAGTCAGCCTTGCTTGAGCCATTCATTTAATGCAAGCAAAAACTTCGGATCGGTTTCGACATGCAGTATCTCATCAGCAGAGTCAGCCTTGCTTGAGCCATCGGTTTAATGCAAGCATAAACTCCGGATCGGTTTCGACATGCAGTGTCTAATCAGCAGTCAGCCTTGCTTGAGCCATCGGTATAATGCAAGCAAAAACTCCGTAGCGGTTTCGACATTGAGTATCTCATCAGCAGAGTCAGCCTTGCTTGAGCCATCGGTTTAATGCAAGCATAAACTCCGGATCGGTTTCGACATGCAGCGTCTCACCAGCGCTAGAATCAATGTTGCTGGTGGTGAACGGCCGATCTTGCCAGACAAATCTCAGTGGCGCTGCGTTTGCTCTCCCATTTCTAGGATTGTCTCCCACACGAGAAGCCAGACTCCTGATCGTGGAATTTGTCCAAACATCCCCAGTGTAGCTGCGTCCTCGTGAGAGGCGTCCTGAGGCTCAGCGAGGGCTTACCCTGTGGGGAGCTGAAGGGCTGTATTGTTGTTGTTGTTAGACACGACGTCACGTCAGGTTAACACGCACGCTTTCGCGACCAATATCATATACATATATTTGCGCGATCTAACCCAAAGTACGTCTAATATGAACAACGTGATGTATCGACCTCTGCATGCCCACAGAAGTGGAAGTGATGCATTAGGACTTACATTGCACACTGCGCGTTGCTTGAGCTGATGATGATGATGTTCATTTCAATGTTGCTGTTGTTGCAGGTGATGGATACGGATGATGGTGATAACGATGACGATGATAAGGACGACGATGATGTTAGTGCTGCGGATGATGACCATCCCAATAATGGTTAGTTTGTTGTCCTTCCCCCACGCCTCCGATTAGCGGGGTTGGCTACGTACGGCGCGAAAGAAGTTCAACTTTCATATATACTGATGATTAGTGACGATGATGTTGATAATGGCCTCATGGCAACGATGATGATCTGTCATCAATGATGATGATTATAATTATGATGACGATTACAAAACTATTCATTCTTCTTTTGATGATGATGATGGTGACGACGATGGTTATACACTGATGAACAGGATGATGATTGAGATGATAGTGAAGGGTCAAGTCAGGTGTCTGCCCTCATCAGCTCGGACGCGTGGCTCTGTGGTGGTGAAGTCAGATGCGCTCGTCATCAGCGAGGGATACAAAAAAATTAATTACACGAGTCGCCATCTGCTGTACCACGCCGCGTTCTCGACTTCTGTGGGTAAATTTGGCAGCCGAGTCACCATTCAGCCCCTCCCCCCGATTAGGGCTTCACGGTGGCGAGGAGTTAACTAACTCGCCTGGTATGCAGGAGGTTCCTGAGTTCGATCCCGACACTGACGCCTGTTTATTTGGAGGTTGCGTGTGCGTGTCTCTCTCTCTCTTCCCGTAGTCGCGTGGATTTTTTTTACCCGAACCTCCGGGTTTTCCCTTCCACATTTAAATCGTGCATTTAGATAATTTGTCGGCTATACAATTTACACGTGAAAAGCCACTTCGTTGAGCTGTCATTTGTGGCCAGGACGCTTCTGCAAAAGAGCGGTATAGCTCAGTGGGCCCTACCTGATGATGATTGCTTGTGTTGCAATCGAAAACGTCGTGAGAATTTAATAGTTTTATTTGTATTATTTTATTATTTCCCTTCTACGTGACTTTACCGAAAGAACCTATAATATAAAAAAATAGTTTTGTCTTTGCCGCATTTTCTCACGGCCCAAACATCAACAGTGGGAAGTCTAATGCTGCCAGGCGTCGTGTGCACGCCTCATCCTTTCTTAGGCGCTCACAAACAGCACTTGTCCACAATAGTCAGTTAAAGGTTACACGGGGGACCTTTATCTGTTGTTGTGATGGGGGGACGAGGGGGGGGGGCAGGCGAGTGGAAGTAGGAAGAGCTTTGAACTTTTGACATTTCTCTGAACAAATAATAAATGTCTTGACGAGACGCCGTGGCTATTGTCGGTGAGGTTTATCGCGAGGCGAAGCACACACATATTCTATCGCCCGCATGGGTACAACGCGTTTCGGTCTTCAGTGACGCATAGGTGTACCACGCAGCACAGGTACAGACAGACATTCTGGAACACGCAGATAATAAGCACATCAATACTGCGTTGAATACAAAGGAAAGTTTTGCGGTCGTGTTTGGTATCATAACGCCTGGCCTCCTTTGTCTTTCTCTCCCTCTATCTCTCTCTCTGCACTGACGTGCTGATGTGACAGATACGCAGGTGTCGTTCAGCCGACCCGGGGAGACGATAAAAGCCGCGAGGTCAGGGTTTGAACTCATGTGTCCGGGGTTAGTTGCGCAGGGCCTCACGACTGCTGCCTGCACACATCCACCAATCAACGCACGCTTACAATCTTCTCTCACAAAGACAAAGAACCCTCCTCGTATAGCCTCAACAGACTGTTGAGGCAAGTGCTGTTCGAGAGCACCTATGAATGACGGCACGGCACACGAGGGGGTGGGTGGGGTGGGTGGCCAGCACCACGCCCGGCTGCCTTTGTCTCTGCAGTAGAGAGGCAAACCCACACACATGCACAACTGTATCTGGCGGGTGGAGGTAATAGGAGGGGAGCGGTGGTGCAGCGGTTAGCGTGCTACTCTACGACCTCAGCGACCCGGGTTCTATTCCCGCTCACGGCCAACACCGGTGACGAATATGTGAATCCGTCATAGACCTCCCCTAGGTCGACTCAGCCACAAATGAGTACCTGGTGCGGTGTGTAAACATCACAACTGGGGAGACGAAGGCGCCCAGATGTGGTTCTTGCCACACACCCCCTCGTGTGCCGTGGCGTCCTTCATAAGTGCTCGATAACAGCACTTGCCCTAAGAGTCTGTTAAAGACTTATATGGGGAATCTCTGCGTTTGTCTTTTTGGCGGGGGTGCGGGGGGGCCCCACTCCCCGAACGCACAGGCAATCGTGTCAAATCCATAACCACGCGGCGAGCACCGCCTTTGTATCTCCGTACCAGATGGGCCAGGCACATTAAAGGCGCTCACTCACCGACTGCTGCTTACGGGATGAATATCATCACGCAGCCGCTTCTCCTCTGATACACACAAACAAACTAAGAAAAAAATGCTGCTGATGTAGCTGCTGCTGCTGCTTTGGCAGTGGCGCACAAACACACCACAACCCCCACAAACAAAGACAACGACCAGCCCCCCCCCCCCCCACGCCGCATCGCATTGACAGACTGTCGGGGCAAGTGCTGTTAACGGGTTGCACCTATGGAGGCCGGCACGAATGGCCACCACCACGTGCCATCGCCCTCGTCTCCCCCGTGGTGTTGTTTACACACCGCACCAGGCGCTCGTTTCAGGCTGAGTCGCCCATGACCGGTACAGATAACCGTCTCTGGCGTTGGCCGTGATCGGGAATCGAACTCGGAGACTGGGTTCGTAACGCGACACCACTACCGCCCCCCCCCATAACACAGACACACACGTGGACAAAGATAGAGACAAAGATCCCCCGTACAGAAGACTGTTTGGGCAAGGGCTGTTAGCAAGCACCTATGAAGGTGCGGCTGGGCACACGAGGGGGTGGGTGGCCAAAAACCATGCCAGGCCGCCTTTGTCTCCCTAGTGACGATGTTTACACATCGCACAGGGTGACCATTTGAGGCTGAGTCGATCTAGGGGATGCCCAGGAACGTTTTGGAAAATCGTCACTGGTGTTGGTCGCCGGGTTCGTAGCGCAGCGCGCTAACCGCTACACTACCGCTCCCCACATATATACACACATACGCACACACGCACTCACTCATATACAAGGACAAAGATCCCCCCTATAACCTTAACCGACTGTTGGGGCAAGTGCATCTACAAAGACACACTCGCCACCCCCGTGCGCGTGCACTTCCCCTTGGCGATGCACAACCAACGCCGCCGCCTTTGATTGTGACTTTTTAATTGTGATTTTTTAATTGTGACTTTTTAATTGTGATTTTTTTTAAAATTGTGATTCGTTAATTGTGATTCTTTGATTGTCGTTCTTCTTAACGCCGCATTGATCGCGATGTTTCACGCGTGCAGCCGCGGAAGAACGCCTCCCGCCATCCACCCATCCGCCCCCACCCCCCTCTGGTCCGTACATCAGCATCACAATTTTTGTATTCACACTGGAGGAATCCGGTGAGCTATGAAGCTCTGTTTCACAGATGTCAGGTCGTACATCGCTCCCCCTCCCATTGCCTCTCACTCTCTCTGCCCTGTCGACTCATGCTGTCGTTTCTCTCCTTTCCCCGTGTGTCTCTTCCTCTTTCTCTGCACATTCACGTAGTTCTGCTGAACCGAGCTCGACTCTCTCACCGTGTCCCTCCCTCTCTCTTGCTGGAAGGTGACACTGACGGCTGCTCTGTGCTTTCAGTGTTCAGAAGCCTGCTTAAGGCGCGGCTCCGGCTGGAGCACGCATACCACACACATGTCGGTGATGTGCACGTCTTCTTCGAACGCTGGGGAGCCGGAAAGCCCCTCTCTGTACCAGCGTGCACAGCACCCTCGTGTTCACCTTCTGAAGCGCTCGCTCGTCACCGTGGCGTGCGCGATGACCACCACAACCACATGACTTTTATTTCGTGTTGTAGCGCCACAGCGCGTGGATTTGTAGCGTTTATATTTCATTACTTTGCTGGTGACTTTGTGTATTTCGAATCGAAATCGCCTCCAGTGCTGTTGCTGCTGGCGGCAATAAAAGTTGTTTAAAAGTCAAAGTCTCATTATCTCGACTGCGTCTCTCGTACACGCCCCTCTCCGCCAGTGTCTCTCTCTCTACCCACTCTCCCTGTATATCTCTTTCTTTTTTTTTACGATCAGAGGAAACAAGAAGATGTTCGGTGTAGTCGGAACTTTGCTTAGTTCATCATTTCGTTTTTTTTAAAGCTTTGCTTTATGTTAACCCCCCCCCCTCTTTTAAATGAAAGATTTCACAAAATAATGTACGCTCTGCTCTCCTTATCCCTTCCCTTTCTCTCCACCCGCCCCCCCCCCCTCTCTCTCTACCCCTATCTCTCCCTACTCCATGTCCCCCCTATATTTTCTATGTAATCTTTGTAATATTATTAATATTTATTTTCATTTCTTTCACGACAAGTGCTGCATCTGCACCCAGCCCTTCTCGCAGTCCTACGACCTCCGACGGGTAGCTCATATCTGCATGCAGAGCTCCCCGTCATCTGCCACCGAGCACACGGCCTCCTCCAGTGCCCACTGCTCCTTGAAGGCCGGCACGGCGTGGGTCAGCCGCGCATGGCGGAACTCCAGCCCACACCCTCTCTCATCTCTGTGCACGTCTTCCCAGTTCCTCTTTAAGTCCATCGCTTCTCTCCTCTTCGTGTCTCATCGCTCCCTCGTTATCCCTCTATATAGTCGCCTCTTTCTCTCTCATTCACTCCCCATCTCTACTCTCCCAGTGTATCACTCACTCACCAACTCACTCCCTGCATCTCTTCCTCTTTCTATGTTACTGTCTGTCTCGCAATGTCTCTCTCAATCCCTCTCTCTCCCCGCTCGTCCGCTCTCCACGCTCGGCCTGCACACGCCACTCAGAGCGCATAAAGAGTTATTAACTTTAGCATAAGGCAAATTCTCCCGAGCAGAGGGCAATAACGTTGTCTGTGTCAATACCGCGAGTGGAGGTGACGGGGGTGACAACTGCCTCGAAGACGCAGCGGCAACAGTGGCAGCAGCAGCAGCAGGAGCAGCAGCTCATCCAGATGCGTGCGAGTCAGCCTGAGTGAGTTAGAGGCTCCATGGATGGGTGAGTCGATAGGTGAAATGGGTGGGTGAGTGGATGGGCGGGCGGGCGGGTGGGTGAGTGGGGTGAGTGCGAGAATTGAGTGGACGAGATGATGTGTGAGTTTGATGGGGCGAGTGAATGTGCGAGTGAGCGAATGGGTGGGTGAGTGAGAGATGGGTGTAGATGGGTGTGTGGGTGGATGGGTTTGCAAGTGAGTAGTTGGGCGTGTGGGTGAGTGTGTGAGTGAGTGAATGACTGAGTGGGCGGATGGGTGAGCAAATGAGTGGGTGACTTGGTGGGTGGGTGATGAAATGGGTGAGTGATCGAGTTTGTGGATGGATGGATGCGAAATTGAGTGGGTAGATGCGTGTGTGAGTGACCGATTCGGTGAGTGATTAAGCGAATAGGTCGGTGAGTGGATGCATGTAATCAGTGTGTACATGCGTGTACGACACACTCACACACAGGTGTGTGTGTGAGTGTGTAGGACACACTCTGCTCTGCAAGGAGCGGTGACACAACGGTTAGTGGGCTGCGTTTAGAAACTGAAGACCCGATTCTGGGCATCCCCTAGGTCAACTTAGCCTTAAATGGGTACCTGGTGCTATGCATAAACATCGCTACTATGGGGCATGGTGCCCGGCAGCCCACCCCATCATGTGCCGTGCCAGCCTTCATCGGCGCTACTCGCTACCAGCACTTGCCCCGGCAGGCTGCTAAAAGGCTACATGTGGGGTCTTTGTCTTTGCTCTGTTCTCTGGATTTAATTACGCATCAATTGCTAGCGCTGGCCTCTGGGAGCGGCCCGTGTTTAAGAATCAACACGGCGCACAGCCTGCTCACTCTTCTCCCCCAGGGCTTTGCTCGCCCGCTCGACTCTCTCGGTCCACTCGTTGTTCGTTTCTTGGCCGGGATGCGTGGTAATAATTTCTGGTACTAATTCGTGGTCCAATTCCGGGTACTAATTCCTCGTTCAATTCATTTTTCAATTCGTGGTATTAATTTCTCGTCCACTTCCTGGTCCAAATCGTTGTTCAATTCCTGCTTCAATGCCTGGTTGAATTCCTGGTCCAATTCATGGTCCAATTCCTGCTTCAATTCCTGGTTTAATTTCTAGTCCAATTCCTGGTTCAATTCGTGGATTAATTCCTGGTTCAATTCCTGGTTCAATTCATGGTTCATTTCGTGGTATAATTTATGGTACAATTCCTGCTTTAATTGCTGGTTTAATTGCTGGTACCAACAGAACTCGCCCTATCGTATTATCTGCCATGCCGGGAGATTGGATCGAACCGGCGTCCTCTCAATTGCAAGTCACAGTGTGCTCAGCATTACACTACTGTGGCAGCATCCGGCGAGGAAAGTGGATGGGGAGAGGTAAGTATGTTTGTATGTATGTATGTTGAACCTCTTTCGCACCGTACGAAGCCAACCGTGCTAATCGGAGATACGGGGGAAGGGCAACGAACTAAAACACAAAATACCGTTTCTAAAGAAATGAGTTTTCAATCTTTATGATTTAAAAGTACATGTAGCTCCCAGTGGCTCCCTAATATCTGAAGGAAGAGCGTTCCAGATGGCCGCAGAAGCGTATCTCAAAGCGCGCGATGCGGTGATCGTCTTTGTTTGATGGCCAGCCAAAAGCCGCTACTGTAGATTAGAATCAGAATATTTATTTACATGGGAGGAATCCGATGAGCTATAAAGCTCTTTTTAACAGATGTCCAGCAGGGACGGGTCAGAGCGTTACAACAATACACAATGAAAAAACACGTTAGGAGTGAAGAGCACAAGAAAGGTTAACAAAATACCAAATCTTCTTGTTTCTTTAGGGAAAGTCGCGTAGAAGGGAAATAATAAAAAAATAAAAATAAAACATAATAAAATAATTCTCACGACGTTTCGGCCACAACGCAAAAAGACAGACGCTGTCTTTCCGACAGACCTGTTCTTCACCTGAGGACGGCTGCTTGCGTTGTGGCTGAAACGTCGTGAGAATTATTTTATTATGTTTTATTTTTATTATTTTATTACTTCCCTTCTACGTGACGTTACCGAAAGAACCAAGAAGACGAATCCCTGCAGTCACGAAAGCTTTAAATCGAAAAATACCAAATGATAAACATAAAACTGAGAAATCCCCTTCGTACCAGGCAAAGCCCATTGAGGTATGAACTTATTTTTCAGAAGCGACCTGGCGGCTACAAATGCTAGCTCAGCAAAGTGGCTTATCATCATGTGGACATTTTATGAAAGGAATAATCAAAATAATCTCAATGCATGTTTCTTCATTCGGAGGGGGAAAAACCTGGAGGGTCCGGAGGGAGCGTGAGGGGGGGGGCAGGAGGGGAGAAGGAAGGAGAGAGTTGACGATGATCGATGTCCCCCTTGTCATGCCTGTCTCGCGGCACGTGGTCACGCGTGGATGTTATCGGCGGCATCCTCTCGGGCGAGTCTCAACCTGATGATGACAACGATGACGACGGCGATACAAACGATGACGATAACGATGACGACGATAATGATGATGACGATAATAATGACGACGATAATGACGACGATAATGATGCCGATAATTACGACGTTGACGACGACGATACAAACGATGTTGATGATGATGACGATGACATCATCATTACCAATTACCAACCACCACCACTATTACCACCATAACCGCCACCATCACCAGCATAACGCGAGGAGTGCCACGTCGCCAAACCATAGAAAATGATTACATACTCTTTGGTTCTTTCGGTAAAGTCACGTAGGTATAACATAAAATGAATCACGACGTTTCGATCGCAACACAAGCGGTCGTCCTCAGGCGAAAGAACCAACGAGTATGGATTCCTGCAGTCACGAAAGTTTCAAATCAAAATTATTACATTTTAAGACGACACACGTCCTAGCCACCAGCGCGTCCTTTGGACCTGACCATCCACCCTTCCCTCCGGCCGGCCAGCTAGGCAAACTTTTTTTTTTATGATTACGTATACATCTGTATATATATATAGAATCATTAACTATCCGATGGGTTGTAGCTCGTGTTATTTGGAACCATGTCCGACGTTTCGTTCCACGTGATGGGAACTTCGATTCAGTGTTTCCTAACAGAAACAAAACAACAAAACGACAGCTTCTGCAGTTCCAGTTCCTGAAGAAATCGTGGCTCGAAACGTCGGACAACGTGTCGAACATCCACGCGCGTGCAATCAACAAAACGCGCAAGCCGGCGCTACCCTGGACAGAAATACGAGCCGCGAGCCTGCACCCTGTTATTGTCACCGTAAACCACCCTGCTGCTGCTGCTGCCCTGCCAAAAACGAAACCATCTTTTTTGTTGGCCAAGTAAGGCCCACTGAGCTATGCAGCTCTCTGCTGTTTTAAATCGACCCGGCTACCACAAATGATGGCTCAAGAAAAGTGTCTCATCGCGTGTACATGTACAGCAGCCCCACGACTCTAAACCGCACGTTGTTTCTATATGTTGGAAGTTAAAGACGGCAGGACCTGGAGACAAATCCACGCGACCACGGTGAGAGAGACACGCAAACTGAAAATATACAGCGGGCGTCAGGGTCGGAATTGAAACCCAGGATCTCCTGTTCATTAGGCAAGGAAGTTAACATCTCGTCACCGCAACGCCCCAAAAATGTGAGCCGCCGGCACTGTTTGTTTTGGCGTTCAACAACAGATAGGGAGAGCGGATAGTGAGATGAACGGAGAGGAAAGTAGATCAGAGAGGAGTGTTCAATGTGAAGTCTATCGCGGAGAGAATGGCGGTTGCGATGGGTGGGTCACGCGTGTAGGTGCCTCGGTGTTGAGATGTTGACTACCTCGCCTGGTGTACAGGAGGTCGTGGGTTCCGTCCCGACCCTGCTGTATATGTGGAGTTTGGGTGTTTCTTTCTCTCTCTCCGTGGTCGCGTGGACTCTGGGTCCTCCCCCCCCCCCCTATCTAGAAACACTTGTTTAGAGTATTTTAGCTGCTATACATTTCCACGTGGTGAGCCATTTTTGTTGAGCTATCATTCGTGATAGCCAGGACGCTTCCGAAAAAAGAGCTTTGGGGCCGTCCATAAATGACGTCACGTGATTTTGGCCGATTTTTGACCCCCCCTCCCCCCCTCGTCACACGGCGTCACAAAAAGTCAGACCCCTCCAAATATGACGCCACAAAGCTCTGCCCCCCCTCCCCCAAAACCATATTTTCATTTTGAAAATAAAACATGCTTCAAATCACTTTAAACTATTGTCATTGTAGTGCGTATTTAATGTGGTGCTGCACTCTGATATTGTAGGAGAAAACACGCATTAAAAAGGAGGCATTGGCAAGCTGAAATTTAGCATAAAATTCACTTGAAAATATTCAACGTCTAACTAAAACTGCAGATGTTCAGAATATTATATTGACATTTTCGTATAATTATTTAAATATTAAAAGTAATTATAACTATAAAAAATACTTGAAATTTCGTAGTAGAACGAAGCAAACTGTAGAGTACAATTGAATGAATGAGTACAATTGTACTCATTCATTCCAAAGAATGAAAAGCCCTCGTAGAATCATTAGAATCAAAATGTATAATAACAATCATTCAACAAATGTATGCTTCTCCATTCTCCCATGGAGAAGCAAAATGCTCCTTCATGGAATAAATAAAGGTGACCTTGGTAAATTTAAATAATCAAATAGTTAATAATGAAAATTAATCAAAATTTGTGTTGTTATAAAATGTATATATTTATTTAAAGTTGCGCATTTTGATCTGACGTCACATTTCTCAAGCCCCCCTCCCCCCCTCGTCACACATCGTCGCAAATGTCTGACCCCCCCCCCCCCCCAGGTGCGTGACGTCATTTATGGACGGCCCCTATTTGCTCAGTGCGCTTTACCCGGTAAATGCAACACTCGTGTTGCTTGTTGTTCCCGAATGTAAAATACCACGTGGTAGCGAAAATGCGATCGCGAGGCGTGGCAGGTTTACTCCATTCCACGCACTCATGCGGCAGTAGGTTGGTCGTGTATGGTGAACCAAAGTGTCGGTACGCCCTCATATGCAAATGCGTCAGCTTGGAAAAGTAGGCCAAAGTAGGCTGCCTTGCGCAAGCAGTGGCGTTAGCGGACAGTTACAGGGCAGTGCCACAAGCAAGAGATAGCTAACGCCACACAAACACAAAGACACCCCCCCCCCACACCATATACCATTTAACAGACTGTCGGGGCATGTGCTGTGAGCGAGTAGCAACCTGACCTATGCAAGCAAGAAAAGCAAACAAGTGAGTGGCCAGCACCACACCCGGCCGCCTTTGTCTCCCCAGTGGAAATGTATACACATCCAACTTGGGTCGCCGGGTGCTGTAGCGCAGCAAAGCGCGCTAACCATTGCACCACCACTCCCCCACATTCGCACGCACATTCATGCGCGCCACTTGAAAATAAAGACAAACACCACCCCGTATAGCCTGTAACAGACTGTTGGGGAAAGTTAGCGAGCACCTATGAAGGCCGGCACGGCACACGAGGAGGTGGGTGGCCAGCACCACGCCCGGCCCGAGTATGTCAGCCGAGTAGCGATGTTTACATATTAAACCAGGTACTCATTTGAGGCTGAGTCGACCTAGCTGAGGCGCGTGACCGGTTCAGATAATCGTCACTGGTGTTGGTGGCCGTGAGCGGGAATCGAACTCGGGTTTCGCGGCGCAGTGCGCGAACCACTCTGCCACAACTTGAAAACACAGACGCACACACGCGTCGCACCGTAACACACATCACTCAAGACAAAACACATTCACAGACGCATACATCACTCACACAGACACGCATAACACACACGTCACACACACACGTGGAAATATCTCAAGCACGGGGGACATACATCACCCACACTCCAGCGGCCGTGTCCTTCATTGTCCACCTTTTATATTGGTTAATTTGTATCCAGAACCTTGGGTCGAGCGGACCCGGCACCCGGAGAACAACACACAGAGAGAGAGAGAACCACAGGGGAAGACAGAGGGAGAGCGAGCGAGGAGAGGAGAGGAAGAGGGGCGGGAGGGAGGGAAGAATGGCGACTCTCATTTTCGAACAGAGAGGCGCTGCTCATTTATCAGCCCGGCCGTTTTCCGTCATTCCACTACTGGATGAAGTAGTTATCCTGAAGCCGAGCGGATCTTCGGGTGCAGGGGGGTGGGTGGTGGAGGAGGTGGAGTTACTTAACCATACTTCACGACTCTGGCTGCCAAGACCCGTTCGGAGAACACTCCTCATGTAGCGAGCCGTGACCGCGAATCGAACTCAGCTCTCCGGGTCAACGATTGAATAAGAATTGTGACGCAGCCTTCACCAGTCTGCACATGGTCTCACGGTGCACCTAGCATGGCACGAGCGCCGCGCTGACGTCACGACGACTGCACGTGTAACGTACGTGTCGCTGTGATAGTATAGTGCTTTCAAGCGGAGCGGTGGGGCAGCGATTAGCGCACTGCACTACCAAGTCAGGCACCGATTCCTGCTTACGGCTAGCGGCGGATAGCTAAACCGACACTGGGCTTCGCTTAGGTCTACTCAGCCTTAAATGTGTACCTGGTGCGGTGTGTAAACATCAACATTGGGGAGACAAATGCGGCCGGGCGTGGTGTTGGCCACCAAACCGCCCTCGTGTGCCGTGCCGGCCTTAATAGGTGCTCGCTAACAGCGCTTGCCCCACCAGTCTGTTAAAGGCTTTGTGGGGGAGCGGAACTGGAGTGGTTAGCGCCCCCCGCGCTACGAACCCGGCGACCACGTGACGAACGGGTGCTAGGCCTCCCACTAGGTCAACTCAGCTTTAAATTAGTACCTGGCGGTGTTTAAAAGATTACAAAAAAACTATCAGCTATGGGAAGATAAAGGCGACCGTTGTGCGGTTCTGGCAACCCCATCCCCTCGTGCGCCGTGTATGATGCACCTCCAATTAGCACGGTTGGACGCGTACGGTGCGAAAGAAGTTAAATATGCATACTTGTGTAGTGAGCGACTTCTCACACTTTAAGCACAACACTGGGCGACACATCGATGTGACGTTCTGCGTAGCTACACATAGCCGACCCTTCTACATAACCCCATCGCCGGCGTCCAACTACACAGCTGTGTGACTCGCGCAGCGACGATGAGAGCCTTGCACAAGATGGCCAACGTGGCCGGACGGCAAAGTGAGATGACGGTGAGCAGCAACGCAGCCAGGACCCAGGACTCTGGTTCGGTCCCCCTTATATACCCCCCAGCGCGGCCAAGCCCCGCCTCCGGCCACGCCCCTTTCCAGAACCTTCGAACCTTCGAGCAGGTTCCCAGAGGTTCCCGACTGACTCCGCCTTTCACCTTTACCCCAGATACTCCCCCCTTAGAATTAGACATTACGTAACATGCCCATAACCGCGATTACCACTTCATGCCGACAGGTGGCACCCTGTCATTACACTTTCTCAGAGCACTTTCCACAAACAGCCTGCGCAAGGCTGCATGGCGAATCGTCGTTATTCGTGTGCGCGTGTTCAGACATCACGAACAAAGCGACTGAGTCGAGGATGACCGCACCAATCCCCACGTCATCCCGACCCCTTCTCCCCCTCCTCCGCGCCCACGCTGGACATCTGTGCGAAAGAGCTTCACAGCTCGTTGGATTTCTTCCTGCAATCTAAATAAAATATTCAGATTTGGATTCCCCAAAGACCACCACTACCACCACCACCCTCGCTTCTCGTGAGCAAATAAATTACACGAGAATGGAAATATGTATTCAAGCGCGGGTCCTCTCTTGTAAATGTAACCCCCCTGCCCCCTCCACCCATGCACTCCCCCCCCCCCACCCCCCCCTCTCCTCCACCCTGATGTACGTCCCGTGCCGATGAAGACGCGGCCGCCACTTGAGCGCCCTCGGAAGGTGCCACTTGACAGATGAAACCACCGACTACACAGACCTCGCCACTGGCCGGAGGAGGCGAGGAAAATTATCTCATCCTTCAATTGAGCACAACTCTGCCTCCCCTCCCTCCCCCCTTCCCTCCCTCCGCCCCCCCCCCCCGCACCCTCCCTCCCTCACCCCCCCCTCCCCAAATGACGAAGACAAAATTCCCCGGATAGGCTTAACATACTGTTTTTGGCAAGTGCGATCTTTACACACAACACGCAACTCGATTGGGGCTGAGTTGACCTAGGGGAAGAGGCCCAGGACCGGTTCAGATAGTCGCCAAAGGTGTTGGCTGTGAGCGTGAATCAAACTCGTATTACCGGGTTCGTGGAGCAGTGCTGTTGCCGCTACAAAGACAAAGATCTCCCGTATAGCCTTAAAATGCTGTAGGATCAAGTGCTTTTGGCAAGCGCATATGAAGGCCGGCACGGCACACGAGGGAGTGGGTGGCTAGCACCACGCTCGACCACCACCACCACACGGACAAAGATAAAGACAAAGATCCCCCGTATAGCCTCAACAGACTGTAGGGGCAAGTGCTGTTAGCGAGCAGCACCTATGAAGGCCGGCACGGCACACGAGGGAGTGGGTGGCCAGCACCACGCCCGACCACCACGCCCGACCACCACGCCCGACCACCACGCCCGACCACCACGCCCGACCACCACGCCCGACCACCACGCCCGACCACCACGCCCGACCACCACGCCCGACCACCACGCCCGACCACCACGCCCGACCACCACGCCCGACCACCACGCCCGACCACCACCACACGGACACACCGCTGCTCACACACACGCACGCGCTGCAGCGCTCAGCAACCCATCCATCTGTATTAGCAGCAATGAGCGCCGTGCTTTACGCGCCGTGGATCGAGTCGCGCGGGTCGAGCTGCATCTTCCACGTGTCAGCAAATCGACAAACGCGCTTCGCGAGCGTCGTGTTCAATAAACGCTTTGTTTTTGTCGTGGGGTTTTGTTGTTGTTGTTGTTGTGTGCCGCTGTGTCTCAACCCGCATTTGTTCTCGATCGCGACTCACCAACGCGTGCGAGCTCGTTCACTCCACCGCTGCGCGCACACGCTAAAAGACATTGGTCTAATCTTCCACGTTGGGTGGATCAGGTGAAAGTAGTACCCACACTTTACCCCGCCACGCGCGCCCTGTAGGTGCCCATTTATACCGCTGGTTTAACAAAGTGGGGGAGAGTAGATCTGGCGACTTCTAAATTGCAAGCCAGAGTCCGGCTGGTAATCTAACTCTCTAACCTACTAACTATTTTAATATTACCAGCTAAGGCGAACTGAGCTATATTGCTCTTTTTCAGAAGCGACCTCGCCACAAATAGCTCAGCAAAGCGACTCGTGACGTTGACATTTATAGCAAGCACACATACGCGAACTGCGTGCTGTTGATTTTAAATGTAGAGGGAGAAAGCGGAGGACCCGGAGAAAAATCTGGCCTTCACATGGGAGATAGAGAGAGAGAACATGACATCGAGTAGGGAGAGAGGGGGTAGAGAGAGAGGGGAGGTAGAATGAGGGGGTAGAGAGGGGGGGGGTAGAGTGAGGGGGTAGAGAGAGAGGGGAGGTAGAATGAGGGGGTAGAGAGGGGGGGGGGGTAGAGTGAGGGGGTAGAGAGAGAGGAAAGGGGTAAGAAGGAGGAGAGCAGAGCATGACATATTTTGTGAAATATTTCATTTCAAAGGTGGTGGGCACATGAAGCAACGCATTGAAAAAATTATGAACGAAGCAAAGTGCCGACTACACCGAGCATATTCTTGTTTCCTCTGATGGTAAAAAAAAAGAGTAGAGAACATGCAAACTCCAAATATACTGGTGTTAGTGTCTGGATCGAACCCACAACCTCGTGTATACCAGGCGAGGTAGTTAACATCTCGCCACCGTGGCGCCCCATGGTCTAATAATAACACCGCAACACAAACTCTTCATTACCACGACTACCACTGGTTTAAATCCACTCCCAGATTGCAAGATACCATGCCGTCACAGTCAATGTGTGTGTGTGTGGGGTGGTGGTTGTTGTTCAACTATACTTCACCACTCTGACCGGTGCGGGCTTGACTGCCAACCCTCAATTAATATCATGAACCCGTTTCAAGGGTCTTGCCCGGGATGACCTGAACACTGGGATTAGTTTATTTATTTAACGTGAGTGTTAAAGATAATTTATCAAGAACCCCCCCACCCCCTCCCCCAAAGCACACGTGGGGATAACAATGAAACTTCGCATGCAAAAGTTGAATCAGTACATGCTACTTGGATTGCCTACTTGCTCTACTGCCTTCCACAGGTGTGTTGCACGCACATGGATCTCAGCACAAGTGTGGAAATACCACCATCACAACAACCGCCGCGCAACCCACCATCACCACCACCATCATCATCAAACACTCCATCAACACTGGCCACCATCGCCATCACAACCACCGTCACCAAACCCACCATCAACACTACGGCCACCATCGTCATCACAACCATCACCACCGCCATCACCACCACCATCACCACCGTCACCACCGTCACCAAACCCACCATTACCACTACAGCCAACATCGTCATCACTACCACCACCAATTATATCATCAACGTGAACACCACCTCGACCATCAAGATCTACTCTAAAACCACGACCAGCTCCACCGTCACCACCACAACCACTACCTCCACCACCGCCACCACCACCTCCACCATCACAACCGAAGACAAATATTTCCACCGTGTAGCCGTAACAGACTGTTGGGGCATGTGCTGTTAGCGAGCACCTATGAACACCGGCACGGCACACGAGGGGGTGGGTGGCCAGCACCACGGCCGACCGCCTTTGTCTTCCGAGTAGCGATGTTTGCAAACCGCACCAGGTACTCATCAGAGGCTGAGTCGACCTTCTACCCCCACCACTTCCACCAGCATCATCAACGCCATCAACATAACCGTCAATCACCACCACTCACTACCACTATGATCAACACCACAATAGCTTCCACCACTATCACCAGCACTACCATCAGCAGCAAACACCATGAACACCACCGCTATCACCACACGCGGCCAAAGAAGGTTGTGCTATTTAAAGGTCACTTTAGAAAAATAATGGCCTTCGTTAATAAGAACCTTTAGCAAGTCCCGGCAATTTAATGATTTGTACCCCGCGACTCTGGTGCCACAATTCGGGCTCGCGGTTCAACTCCGTCAGGGCTCAATTGTTTCGTGTCTTAGTTGTGATGATGATGGTGATAGTGACTATGATGATGATGATGATGATTTTAATAATAATGAGAATGTTGTCACTGCTGCAACTGCTGCTGCTGCTGCTGATGATGATAATAATAATGCTGCGACTGATGATGATGAGAATCCCTTTGCAGCTGTTTCTGATAATTATCTTAACGATGATGATCGCGATAAAGCGGTCGCTACTGCTACCGCCGCTGCTACTGCGGCTGCTGCAGATGCCACTGCAGCAGCCGCAGCTGCTGGAGCTGCCACTGCTGGGAACAACGGTGATGAACGAGGGACGGCGCGTTCCTGCTTCACCACATGCAGGAGGGGCACCAGGGGGCGACAAAGGTTGGTGGGGTTCGGGGAGGGGTGGAGGAAGGGGACGAGTGGGGGTAGGGGAGTGCGGGGTTGCAGATCCTCCCGTCTCCTCCATCACGTCTCTGCCGCCGTCTCCGATATAAACACAATCTTATTAAATTTCAGGACAGCGGGGGGAACACCAGCCGGCCCGTGGTGATGCTTTACCCACCGTGATTGAGAGTGTGAACGTTGCAGCGCGGTGTTTCAGTCGCGGATAGCAACCCCGTCCGTTCCCCGACTTCGATTGCCGCTCAGCGATGTTGGCCGTGAGCGGGAATCTCAAACCGTGACGCGGCGTGTTAATCACTGCGCCACCGCTCCCCAGACACACACAGACACACGCCTGCATATATTCACGTGGGCGGGGGGGGGGCATAACCACTCACGGCCGCCTTTGTTGTTAAAAAGCGCTGTGGCTCTCCTTACGACCTCCACTGTTGGCACGGCCCCACCTGTAATTAGTCAACCAGCCGCCATCCATTGCTTGTTTAGTTTTCCAACATTCCTGTGGTACTACTAAACTACTACTATTTTAAATTCACCAAGTAAGGCCCATTGCTGAAGCGACCTGTTCACAAATGATAGCTCGACGAAGTGTGTCATCACGTGGGAATTTATAGTGGAGGGGGAAAAACCGGAGGGGCCGGAGAAAACCCCACGAGACGAGAGAGACACGCACACCCCGAATATACAGCAGGCGTCATGGGCAGGGACCGAACCCACGAACCTCATGTATACCAGGCGAAGTAGTTAACATCTCGCCAGCGCGACGCCCCTAACAGAGGTGTACAATCCGACTCGTAGGGTACGGCTGGCTGTACAGAGGCGGTGTGTGTTTGGGAAGTGGAATTTGAGAAACTTTCCCCGTAAAAAAAATACTAATAACTATTTCTTATTATTGTTGTTGGCATCTTTTTGAAAGTGTCAGACAAAATAAAGGTACCACTGACAGCCAAGATTGGATAATTGGAAAATCAATGTGGACTCCGTACCACAGAGACGGGTGCCACCCCCACCACCCCTGGTATTATAATCATTACGGTCGTGCCAGCAGGTGTCCCCTCGATGCATCCAGGTGCTGTTCGGTATAAGACGGAGCAACGTGCCCACGTGATTAGAGGCCCCCCCCCCACTCACCCCCCCCTCCCAGCTCCCCACAACGCCCCCCAACCACCCCCGCCCCCTCCAAACCCCCAACCACCCCCGCCCTCCCAACCCACAACTACCCCCCCCAACCCCCACCCACCGCCGCCACCCTTTATTGGGACAATTAATCACTTACGTGGGCGCATCACCAATTTATATATTCATATATTTGATTCAAAACAAAGGCACTTGATTTGGATAATTAATGTTGTCCACGTGGAGGTAACGCAAATATGTCGTCATAGAGTTGTCACGTGCCTCCAATAGACATCGACACGATTAATCGATTCGATCGATGCATTGTTGTTTGCGTTTGATTACGCTCATGCTCGTGCATTGGCTGGTGAGCTTCTTGGAGGAGGCCTTCATCCAGCAGTCGATTGATCATGGCTGATGCTGACGATTACACTATGTAACACATTTTTTGTTCGTGGGTAGTAAGTGTTATTTTGTAATTGATTATGCCTAAAAAGTACGAAAAAATGGCTATTATTCCGCACAAACTTTGCTTTTGTGACCAGGACAGTGATATTTTGAAATTTACCTATTTTCAATGAGAAAACGGGCGAATTCGTGTATTTTCGTTTACATAAATCAGAAAAAACTACCTGAATCAAAATGAAAATGTATTTATACTAAAGTAATACAAAAATTACCAAAAAATATTTAGAAGTGAGCAGCTTTTAGAGATTTACGATTATACTCTAAATCACTTTCACGAATCAGGCCCCAAATGTAGTCTCCCATCATGTTCTCGTTATACTGTCCTTGGTAGCGGCGTTCAAAGTCCAGTATATCCTGGTGGAAGCACTCGCCTTGCTCCTCCGAGCACGCTCCCATGTTATCCTTGAATTGATGATGATGCATATTGCATTGGCAGGATTTTTTGTTTAAATCCTCCGTCAATTCACAACGAGTTTGAAGGCTTCTGCCCCCGCCCCTTGTCGGTGGCGCGACTTCTTTGACCATACTTCACCGCGGGGTGTCAGTGTGGGGTCGGGTGAAAGCGCCGGGAGCCAGGAGCAGTGCACATATCACGCGCTACGTGGGCAAGCCCAGGATCGTTCCAGATACAGTATTCGCCACGGCCACTATCATGAGCAGGAATGCAACTCAGATTCAGAGCGCAATGCGCTAACCACTGCGACGCAGCTCCACCCTATGGGAAGGTTGCGTACGGGCAAATGAAGAGCACAAGATGTAGCAAACAAAGACGGGACGGTGCAAATGCGACGGGCAATATGCAAAATGTAATGAACCGTCACAAAGGTGTGGGCGAACGTACAGCCTCAACAGAGACTGTTGGGCAGCACCTATGAAGGCCGGCACAGCACGCAAGGCAGTGCGTGAACAGCACCACGCCCGAATGCCTTTGTCTCCCTCGTGACGATGTTGACACACCATACCCGGTAATCGTTTGAGGCCGAGTCGACCTAGGGGAAGAGCCCCAGCACGGATTCAGATAATCGTCGCTGGTGGTGGCCGTGAGCAGCCGCTGCTAACTCCGGAGCGCAGCGCGCCAACAGCTGTACTACCAAACCCCTTTAAACACACGCGAAATTACACACACAGTTACACACACAGTTACACACACAGTTACACACACAGTTACACACACAGTTACACACACAGCTACACACACAGTTACACACACACAATTACACACACACAGTTACACACACAGTTACACACACACACAGTTACACACACACACAGTTACACACACACATTTACACACACACACTGTTACACACACACAGTTACACACACAGTTACACACACACACAGTTACACACACACACAGTTACACACACGCACACACAGTTCCACACACACAGTTACACACACACAGTTACACACACACAGTTACACACACACACACACAATTACACACACACACACACAGTTACACACACACACAGTTACACACACACAGTTACACACAGTTACACACACACAGTTACACACACACACAGCTACACACACACACAGTTACACACACAGTTATACACACACAATAACACACACACACAGTTACACACACTGCTACACACACACAGTTACACACACACACACAGCTCCCCTCCATTGATTTGCCGACCGCGTTTAATCCCAGATCGTAAAACAAAAGCGCGGTGTGTGGTGTGCATCTGAGCGCGCGCGCGCGCGTCTGTGTGTGCTTGTTGTCTCTGAGTGTATTTATCGGTATGTGTGTGTATGTGTGTGTGTATGTGTGTGTATGTAATGGGGAGCGGTAGTGTAGCGGTTAGCGTGCAGCTCTACAAACCCTGCGACCCGAGTTAGAATCCCCTCTCAAGGCCAACACCAGTGACGAATATTTGAACCCGTTCTAGGCCTCCCCTACGTCGACTCAGCATCAAATGAGTACCTGGTGCGATGTATAAACATAGCCACTAGGGAGACAAAGGCGGCCGGGAGTGGTGTTGGCCACCTACCCCTCGTGTGCCATTCCAGCCTTCATAGCTGTTCGCGAACAGCACGAGCCGAAACAGTTTGTTAAAGGCTATACGGGGGATCTTTTTACTTATTTTTAGGTGTGTGTGTAGGTGTGTGTGTAGGTGTGTGTGTAGGTGTGTGTAGGAGTGTGTGTGTGTGAAGGTGTGTGTGTGTAGGTGTGCGTGTGTGTAGGTGTGTGTGTGTAGGTGTGTGTGTGTAGGTGTGTGTGTGTAGGTGTGTGTATGTATGTGTGTGTGTGTGTGTGTTTAGGTGTGTGTGTATCTGTAGGTGTGTGTGTGTGTAGGTGGGTTTGTAGGTGTGTGTGTGTAGGTGAGTGTGTAGGTGTGTGTGTGTGTGTAGGCGCGGCACGGGCTAGAGAAGAGATGGAGTGATGTGGTACAGGAGGACGTGGAGCTGAGTGGACTTGCCGATGACTGGTACCAGCGGTGTCAAGATCGGCCTCAGTGGAGGAGGCTCGTGAAGGACGCTACTGGGCAGTTGGAGGCAGTCGCCCTCCAACAACAACGGAGGGCGGAGGAGCGACGCTCACAACAACGAGCGGAGCGCCGGGTGGCTAAAGCACAGCAAGTTGGTACAGTAGGGGGCACAGGTGGTGCATCAGCCAGTCATCTCGGTCATCTCGGTCAGTCGACCCGTGGCACCTGGGTCTGCCCCGTGACCTCCTGCCAGCGGGCGTTCGACACTTCACGTGGCCTCAAGGTGCACTTGGCCTGGCACAAGCGTCGTGGTGACGTCACCGCCACTTAGTGGCGAATGGCGGTTGTTGGTGTGTGTGTGTAGGTGTGTGTGTGTGTGTAGGCGTGTCTGTGTGTAGCTGTGTGTGTAGGTGTGTGTGTAGGTGTGTGTGTAGGTGTGTGTGTAGGTGTGTGTGTGTAGGTGTGTGTGTGTTGGTGTGTGTGTGTAGGTGTGTGTGAAACTCTCTCTTGATTCCCGAACCCCCCATCTCGCCATCCACGGCGCTGCCAAATAACTCGCTGTCCAATATTGAGCCGCGTTAAACAGAGACCATTACCGTAGATTAAAAACGTGCGGTCGGAAAATTGGAAAATGATAAACGGGCGGGAGGCGTTGAGCTTTGATTCTCCGCGGTAGTTGGGTTGGCCCCGCGCATCGCACCAATAATTATTGCTAAAATAAAATAACACACACACAGAAAGGCAAAGATGCCCCGTATAGCCTTTTAACAGACTGGTGGGTCAAGTGTTCGGTTACCGAGCACCTACTCAACAGCTATACTGTTACGATTAACTATTCAAACGCCTATTTTAAAAAATAATGGTTGTTAAAAAATATTTTTTTTAAATGTCATTTTCATCAGGCCTCCCCATGATGTGAAGTGCAGTCTCCAACCGTCGTTACCTCGATCTCTCTGGCCTCACTGATTATGTGCAATGAAGAAGGGGCATTGCCCGAAACGTCACCCATTTTCTTTTTTGTTGCAAACATAACGCCACAGCGTTGCTGACGGCAGAACACGCGAGCGGGTGGGTGGCCATCACCACGTCCAGACGCCATCGTCTCCCCAGTGCTCATGTTTCTTTTTAAGGCTGAGTTGACGTAAGGGAGGCCCGGCACCGATTCATGTAGTCCGCACCGATGTTGTCTGTGAGAGGTGGGAAGTGCGCTCCATAATACACGACCGCTGCACACGCACGCGGAGGAGAGGGGCGGTGCAGTGGTTAGCGATTCTGAACCCGGTGATAGACCACCTGAGTTCGATTCCCAACCCACGGTTGAACATCAGTGGTGAGTTGTCCGCCGGGATCGTACACGCCACATAATACAAAGGTTTCCCGTGTAGCCTCCGCAAACTCTAAAGGCAAGTGCGGTTAGCGAGCACCTATTGAGGCCGACACACTGCAAAGACAAAGATGCCCTGTTTCATCTTGATTTGAAGCTTTCGTTACTGCAGGAATCCATATTCTTTGGTTCTTTCGGTAAAGTCGCGTAGAGTGGAAACATTAAAAAACACAAAGCAGCAGTCATCGTGCTGCTCGCAGCAGACATCGCAGCTATCCCGATTTTCACGTGAAGACGAACGCTTGTGTTGCGTTCGAAACGTCGTGATTCATTTCATTTTATTTCTTCCTACGTGACTTTACCGAAAGGACCAAAGAGAATGCACTGTATGACCTGCATATACTTTTCGGGACAGTGCTGCAAGCGAGCGCCTGTTAAGGTCGGAATCTCTCACGAGAGAGACAAAGACATCCGTGTAGCCTACATGGAACTCTTAGCGCAAGCGATTATCGAGCACCCAATAAGGCTTTGCACGGCCAACTGCAAAGACAAAGATGTCCTGCATAGCCTACGTAAACTATTGGGGGAAAGTGCGGTTTTAGCGAGCACCTATGCAGGTCGCAATGGCACACGACACACACGCACACACGTGTACCCCGCCCCTCCACCCCACCCCCGGAGCCACCCCACCTGTCCCCTCGTCCCACCTAGCTTTATTTATTTATTTCATCTCCGGTCCCGAATAGAAATGTATTTTTTTTCCTTGGGCGCCGTTATATGAAGGAGTAACTCATGCGCTAACGGCGCGCCCGGGCAGCTGCCAGTTTTGTCGGCGTTGGAGGTTGTAAGGAAACGGCCATAAATAAATAAATAGTCCTCCCCCCAGCCTTCCCACCCCATTCCTAAATATCCTGCCGCGACAGCCGGCGGAGGGACACAGATTGAGATCTATGGGCAAGGGGCAGCGATGGGGTTGGGGGGAAGGGGGTCGAGAGACACGAGGAGGATGAGGAGGTAGAAGGGAGGGGAGGAGGAGGTCACGGTGCAGGGTCGAGTGTTCGGGTCAGGAGACCCGTGTGCGTTCGGTGAACGAGGAAGTGCTTGCTGTGTGTGTGTGTGCGGTGGAGGTGGCAGGGTTAGCGCACTGCGACCCGAGTTTGATTTCCCGCTCAATAATATTCGAGAATGTATGAACGGGGTCTGGGACTCGACTCGAGGCGACTCGGGTTCAAATGAGCACTTGGTAAACATGACCACAGGGGAGACAAAGGCGGCTGGGCTTGGTTCTGACAACACCACCGCCGGCATGTGTCTGTGTGCCAATTCCGACCTTCACAGTTGCTATTCGCGACAGCAGCACTTGCCCCATCAGTCTGTTAAAGGCTACACGGGGAATTTTCGCTTTTGTGTGTAAGAGTGTGAGTAAGCGGTGGTGCAGCGGTTAGTGCACTGCGCTACGCACCCGGCGACCCAAGTTAGATTCCCGCTCACGGCCAACACCAGTGACGAATACCTAAACCGGTCCTGGCCCTCCCCTAAGTCGACTCAGCATCAAATGAATACCTGGTGCGGTGCCTAAACATCGCCACTGGGGAGACAAAGGCAGTCGGGCGTAGTACTGCCCATCCACCGCTCATGTACCGTGCCGACCTTCATAGGTGCTGCTCGCTACAACAGCACTTGTCCTCACAGTTTGTTGAAGGCTATACGGGGCATCTTTGTCTTTGCATGTGCCGGGCGCGTCTGGATGTTGAGAAGAAACGCGAGACAATTTCGCACCACCCAGTAAATTGAAGGAGGGGGGGGGAGTTGGTGTTGGGGTGTGGTTATGGGGGGGGGGGGTGGATGGAGGGGGTTGAATCCATTCCAGCTGACAGCAGTGATGGGCACCGCCGCTGTTGCCGCTGCTGCTGCTGCACTTGCCTCGGCGCTAGCCCCAACCCTAACCCGGTGATCTCAGGGCCGTCGTTTTGTCTGAGCGCTAAGACGCCGCATAAATCACCGGGCGGGGGGGGGGGGGCGCGCTTGAACGCAGCGCGCTCCGCCCCATGTTTGTTATGCAAAGCGCCCTGCGCTCCCTCCCTCCCTCCTGCACCCCTCCCCTACCCCCCCCCCTCCTGCACCTCCCTCCCTCCTGCACCCCTCCCCCTATCCCCCCTCCTCTTGCGGTGCCTCACTCCCTCCTGCACCCCTCCCCCTACCCCCCCCTACTTCTGCGCTACCTCCCTCCCTCCTGCACCCCCCCTACCCCCCCCCTACTCCTGCGCTCCCTCCCTCCTGCACCCCCCTACCTCCCCCCACCCTCCCCCCCCTACTCCTGCTGCTGCTTCCTGCGATGTCCCAGGGCCGGTTGCGGGGCCGCTCCTCCAAGGTAACGACGGTGCCGCTTGTGGCGGTCACGTGCGCGACGGCTTGGGGAGGGAGGGGCGCCTTGGGGGTGACGCCCCCGACGCCCCACCTGGGGAGGGAGGGAGGGGCCCGCGGGGGCGATGGGGGGGGCTACCTCCCGAGTGATGTTCACTCCCTCGCCTGGTATGCAGGAGGTCGTGGATTCGATCCCGACCTTGACGGCGCGTGTATATTTGGAGTTTGCGTGTTTATCGCTCCCCGCGGTCGCGTGGACCTTTTCTCCGGGTCCCTCCACAATGAGAATCAACATCACGCGTTCACAGGATTTGGCTATTAAACATTTCCACGTGATAAGCCACTTCCTTGACATATCATTTGTGGCAAGGCCGCTTCTGAAAACACATTCCTGCGGAGGAAGCTGGCAGGAACGTTGGGTTGCTCGGTCAATGGCCAGGGTCAACGGCGGCGTGGTGTATTCCGCAAATATGGCCGACTGTGAGGGCGGGCACAAGCCGGCGTGAGTAGGTTAAACGTTGAGTTTTATAAGGGCACCACGGGGTGACCAGCCCCTCCCCACCCAGCCCCACCCCTCCCACCCCCTACCCAGCCGCACCCTCCCCACCCAGCCCCTCCCCACCGTCCCCACCCAGCCCCTCCCCACCCAGCCCCTCCCCACCCTCCCCTCCCCACCCAGCCCCTCCCTCCCCTCTCCACCCAGCCCTACCCCTCCCATTTTTGGATGCACGACGGACGGACGGACACAATAATCCCCTGTAGGCTGGTGGAACCAGGAGGTTCCTACCAGTGTAAATTGCTATACAAGCTCGGTGGGCCTTTCATGGTTAAACAAAAAAAGTTTCTAGTTTAATTGCACAGCCGGAATGTTGGGAAACTAAGCAAGCAGTGGCTGGGGACTGGCGGATTAATGAATGGTTGGGGCGTTACCGCCGCTGCAGCAGAAGAGAACACGGGCGTGTGTGTGTCGGTAATGAAAATGTGCAGGGGTCGATGTGTGTTTGAGGAACGGAGGCGCACAGATTGTCACACTGCATTGCAATAATGGCAAATCCGCTCCGAGTAAGATTCCCGCTCACGGCCAACATCGATGACGAATGTCTGAAGAGGATCAGGGCGTCCCCTAGGTCGACTCAGCCTTAAATTACTACCTCGCGCTGCGTTGTGTGGACAACACCAGCACTGGAGAGACAAAGGCGGACGGGTCGTGGTGTTAGCCATGCACCCACTCGGTTGCCGTCCAGGCCTTCATAGGTGATACTCGCTAACGGCACTTGCCCCAACAGTCCAATGCGGCTATACGGGAGATCTTTGTCTTTGTATGTGCATGTTTACATGGAGATACGTAGCGCGCATTATTCACTTGCGGCTACCATTGGGAGCATTCCTCTACCTGACCCACGCAAGGGCGGTAATAATAATCATAGCAGCTTCCGTTATTTATCCATTGGGTGGTGTGGGGGAGGATGGGGGAGGGTGGAGGGGGAATTGGGGGATGTGGCTAGGTGGAGGGTGGGGGATAGGGAGGGGTCGGAGGGCGGGTGTGAGTTTGTGGCTTCGCAATTCATAGCTCACTGAGTAACAAATCCGCTGACCTTTTGTGTGTGTGTGTGTGTGTTTTTTTTTTACCGGCCACGGCTAACATTAGCGGCAAGTTACATCCGAACTTGGTCCCAGGCCTCCCAGAGGTCGGCTCCGCTTCAAATGATGACCTTGGTACGATGCTTAACATCACCACGATTGGGGAAATGGCACAGAATTATAATGAAAGCAATATGTGTCCACAGCTATACATTTATATTTCATTTTTTTTTATCAATTCGGATCCCTCAAATCTTATTTGTATTAACACGTAGGCATTCACGACGAATATCATCCATAATAGAGTTTTTTGTGTTAGATCACGTAAATGGTAGTTGTAATTACTGGCGAAACGTCGTACTCAGATTGTAAATGTTGTGGCTTGGCTTTCCACCACACCGGTGTGCTGTACTAGTGACGAATTGGCCACGTTCTGTTTACGTGACAACCCTTACTAGTTGGCTGTGTCGGGTGGTGGCGGGTTTTAACGACACATTTATATTTTTTCGCGATCTAACCCAAAAAAACTCTATTAAGGACTTATTTGTATTATTATGAAAACGACCCGTGGAAGCGGATATCACAGAACCACCTGCAAGATCCCTTCTGCAAGCGGGCTCATCTACACGCACAGCAGAGGGGAAGCACTTACAACACTCGCTCTGCCGTGCGAGGGTGCAACTCGTCGCATGTCAGCGTCAACGCGATATATTTTTATTATCCAAAATTAACCATCGAACCAAATATATATATCTAAAAACAAGTTTAGACGCGCGAAAAGGTCCTTGCGAGCGCGAGCTAAAACTTTTGACTGCAAGCCTCCCCCGCCCAGCCCCCCGCTCTGCAAGTGAGATGTCTCGAGCCACAGCTTCGTGAAAACAAAGTGCCGCCTGGTCGAATAAATTATGGAGAGAAGCTGAGACAAAACCCAACTTGGCCACTGCCGCCGCTGCTGCTGCTGCTGCCACTGAATCTGTCGCGTTTGTTCCACCGTTCTAAATCAAGCTCCGTTAAGGCATGCGGCGTTCACTGCCAGAGACCTCGGTCAAGGTTTTATTTTTTTTCTAACGAATGGAGCCAATTGAGGCGTCCAAACGTTTGGAGAGGAACTGGCGAAGCCAAGGCTGGTGGCCTGCGGGGTTGGGGATGGTGGTGCGCGGTGCGGGGGGGGTGTCTGGGGTGTGGGGGTGTTGATGGGATGAGCCAGATAGGCAGCAGAATGAGGGAACGGGAGATCGATGGAAGATAGATAAGAGATAGGGGAGGGGGTACATCGAGGATGCAATCACTTTCCGAGGTGTTTTAGTTCGACGTGATGATATTCATTATTATGTTAATGAGGATGATGTTGATGATAATGTTAATGTTGATGATGATGTTAATGATGGTGATGTTGATGTTGATGTTAATGATGTTGATGTTAATGATGTTGAGGATGAAGTTAATGATGATGATGTTGATGATTAAGTTAATGATGTTGATAATGATGTTAATGATGATGTTGATGTTAATGATGTTGATGTTAATGATGATGTTGAAGATGAAGTTAATGATTGTTGATGATGATGTTAATGATGTTGATGATGATGTTAATGATGATGTTGATGATTATAATGATGTTGATAATGATATTAATGATGATGTTGATCATGATGTTTACCCAGAAAATCCTCACGGAGTCTGGAGACTATTTTACAAGAGGGGTCCTGAGACGTTTCACAGCATGGAGTTACAATTACCCGATGGTTTTACTCTAATTGAGTATTTTTTTTTACAAATTTGTCAAAGTTGGGCCGTGAGGCTGACACACACACACATGCCCTGGCGTTTTTTTTTCTTCCGAAAACCATCAACGAGAGTATTAACTCCCTCCGCGAAGCGGAGTATTTGCCAGGGCGTCCGCTGCGGTCTTGACCCGTGAACCTCTGCAACGAACAAGCGGCGAATGCGCTGCCGGCTTGGCAGCGTCTCCGCCAGGCAGACCTC
Source organism: Lampetra fluviatilis (assembly GCF_964198595.1). Classification (NCBI taxonomy): domain Eukaryota; kingdom Metazoa; phylum Chordata; class Hyperoartia; order Petromyzontiformes; family Petromyzontidae; genus Lampetra; species Lampetra fluviatilis. The sequence continues at coordinate 2,302,814 of NC_136291.1, read as the reverse complement.
GCTTAGCGCTCGAGATGCGTTCTTGGAGGAGGTTGAGCGCCAATTGCCAAGCTTTGTATATGCCAGGCGCGTCTGGATGGTGGGAAACGCGAGACAATATCTCGCCACCCAGTCAATCGAAGGAGGGGCCAGTGCCGGATTGTCCTAGTAGCAACAGTAGCTACATAAGTAGTAGCTACAGGCCCAGCACTATTCAAGGGCCCCGCGCTTAATGCTTTCAAGCTATCAATTCCGGTTCAGTGATTCTGCACTTGCTCTATTACCATAGTACTATCCTGCCTTCAACTTTTACGAACGACTGGGTGTTTAAGGTTAGCGATGTGTTGTATTAGCTGGCGGTATAACAAAGGGGCCGTCCATAAATGACGTCACGCGATTTTGGACGATTTTTGACCCCCCCCTCGTCACACGGCGTCACAAAAAGTCAGACCCCCCCTGAAGTATGACGTCACAAAGCTCTGCCCTCCTCCCAAAAAAACATATTTCCATTTTTAAAATAAAACATGCTTCAAATCGCTTTAAACTAGTGTCATTTTAGTGCGTATTTGATGTGGCGCTGCACTCTGATGTTGTACGACAAAACATTATTTAATAAGTCTATTTAATGAAGTAGAACGTGTTGTCTATATTTATTTAAAGTTGCGCATTTTGATGTAACGTCACATTTCTCAACCCCCCCCCGTCACACATCGTCACAAATGTCTGACCTCCCCCCTAGGTGCGTGACGTCATTTATGCGGCCCCAAAGAAAAAAATACAATTACTTTACAATGCAAGTTACAAATTTGTGTTTTAATATTTACGTTTTTTTTTATTTAGGGCCCCTGTATAGCATCATGCTACAGGCCCCGCACTAGCTTAGTCCGGCACTGGGAGTCGCTGGTGTTGAGGTGTGGTTATGGGGGGGAGGGGGGGGATGGAGGGGGTCGAATCGATCCCAGCTGGCAGCAGTGATGTGCACCGCTGCTGCTACTACTGCTGCACTAGTCTTGGCGCTCGCCCTAACCCGGTGAGCTCAGGGCCGTCGCTTCGTATGACCGCTAATACGCCGCACGCATCAATACACCAAACACTCCTTGTAAGTGTCTTGAGACTCAATCATAATTTCCTCGGGAACGCATTATTGCTGTTGTTGTTGCACATAAAAGACAACGATCGCCCGTGTAGCCTGCAACAGACTGTTGGGGCCAAGTGCTGTTTAGCGAGTGGCACCTATGAAGGCCGGCACGATAAACGAGTGGGGTGGGTTGGCAACACTGCGCCCGGCCGCCTTTGTCTCACAAAGTAACGACGTTGACACAACACATCAGGTACTCATTTGAGGCTGAGTCGACCTAGGGGAGGCTCACGACCGGTTCAGATAATCGCCACCGGTGTTTGCCGTGAGCGGGAGTCGAACTCGGGTCGCCGGGTTCGTAGCGCAACGCGCTCACCGCTTCCCCACTCACACACTGACAACACGCACACACACACTCGCACACATTCACTCTCACACACACACAGGCGCGCACACGCGCGCGAGCAACTTCGATCCTTCCGGGCATTGTGTGAAAGCCGGGACAGACGGGACAGGACGAGACAGCCCGGGACGGGCAAACGGACGCTCTACCCCGTCCCTGCTGCTGCTGCTGCCGCTTGCTCCGCTTGCCTGCAGTGTGGCTCCTCGCCTGTTGAGGCTGAGTCGACCTAGGGGGAGGCCACCACACAGACGCACACACATACACACGCTTTCCACGGTGAAAAACGCGAGCTCGAGTGTGTCAATTAATTTTAATCCTTTTTTTGTTTGTTCCGGATAGGACCTTTGGGTAAATCAACCCGTCTCTAAATCAGACATCAAGGTGGTTGTTAGAGCCATGGACCGAGGAAATGCGTTCTCTCTGCTCCGTGCCTAATCAAGCCAATAGAAAAATAAACTCTCTCTCTCTCGCGCGCGCGCGCACACACACACACTACATACAAAGATCCCCCGTATAGCCTTCACATACTCTTGGGGCAAGTGCTGTTATGTGAAAGTCGGCACGGCACACGAGGTTGTGTGTGGCCATGCACCTTACTGCTTGTGTCTCCCCTTTGCTGATGTTTACACACAGCACCAGGGGGCTCATGCACGACTGAGTCCACCTAGGGGAGGCCCCGGACCGGTTCAGATAATCGCCACTCTTGTTAGCGTGGGCTCGGATCGAATTCGTGTCGCCAGAGTTTGTAGCGCTGTACAGCTTCAACCACTGCACTACTACTCTTAGGTTTTTTCGGTAAAGTCAAGTAGGTAAAAACAATAATAATAATAATATAAATAATAATAGAAATAAAATAATAAATCACGACGTTTCGGAGGCAACACAAGTCTCCGTCATCGGGTGGGACCGTCACAGCTGAATTTACTGTATTACGTGAGGAAAAATTCCAAGAGACAAGCCCTTAAATACAAGTTAAGGGGGGGAGGGGGGGGGTGTCTGAATGTGGTAGCCAGGGGGATGGCCTTGATGGTCCTGGGGAGCGGGGCTAAAAGATAACAATGGTGCACATCGGCTCATGGTTGTGGCCGGTGTTAGCTGATAATAATCGTAGAAGTAAGCAACGCTGGTAAACGCTGGGGATGTCAACACTCGGTAAAGTAGAATAGTACACGGGTAAATAAGATGGTACAAATACGTGTAGCACTACTGCTCCCAATTCGGACGCATATGCTGTCTATATCCACACACACTATGCTCCGGGTTAAAAGACACCACGGACAGTAAGACGCACCTCCACAACGCGTGCTCGTATGTCAGTGATGTTCAACGACGAAGTAAAAACCTTGAGTCACGCACATTCGCGTCGTCCCGATTATGAGACGCACCCACAAGGGAGGAAATTGTGCGTCTTATAATCCCGGACAATGCTCCACGTGTATCGCGTACATGTGTCAAGCCACCGCTGGATTGCGGCCTCCCTAAGCCAGCCACGGTGGCGAGATGTTAACTGCCTTGCCTGGTATGCAGGAGATCTTGGGTTCGATCCCGACCCTCACGTCTTGCGTGCAGGACTTAGAGATTGCATGTTCTCACCGTGGTCGCGTGGATTTTCTCCGGCTTTTCACCTCCCGCGTGACGATAAGCCACTTCCTGAGCTATCGTTATGGAATAAAAAAAGCAACTACATAGCTCACGGGGCCTTACCTGGTAAAATAAACATAAAATGCTGGCAAGTGCGGGGGGTGGTGGGGTGGTGTTGGTTTCCTATGGGTTTTTTTTAATGTAGTCTGGTTTAGGGTTCGGGAATCTTGCTTTTATTATTGTCGGTGTCTCTTTTTCGACAGACACATCCCTCCACCCCTGTCACTGCGGGGGTGGGGGGCGGAGTAGTGACGTGAATGAGGGGGGGGGGGGTCATCCAAAGATATAAAAACGGACCGGCTAACACCCTGACGATTATCTAAACCGGTCCTGGGCTTCCCCTAGGTCGACTCAGCCTCAATTCAGTACCCGGTGGTGTAGTGTGTAACCATCGCCACTGGGGAGACAAAGGTCGACCGGACGTGGTGCTGGCCACCCACCCGCTCGTGTGCCGTGGCGGCTTTCATAGGTGATCGCAAACAGCACTTGCCCCAAAAGTCTGTTGTGGCTATTCGGGGAACATTTGTCTTTGTCCCGTGAGACTGCGGGGAGCGGTGGTGTAGCAGTTAGCGCGCTGCGCTACGAACTTGGCGACCCGTGGTTCGATTGCCGCTCACTGCCAACACCAGTGACGATTATTTGAACGGGTCCTGGGCCTTCCCTAGGTATATTCGGCCTCAAATGAATACCTCGTGCGATGTGTAAACATCGCCACTAGGGAGACAAAGGCGGCCGGGCGTGGTGTCGGCCACCCACCCCATCGTGTGCCGTGCCGGCCTTTATAGGTGCTCGTTAACAGCACTTGCCCCAATAGTCTGCTAAGGCTATAGGGGGGGATCTTTGTCTTTGATAGTGTGCATGTCGAGGTCGACTGTGCCTTAATTAATGAGTACCCAGTTGCGGTATGTAAACATCAGCATTGGGGAGACAAAGGCGTCCGGCCGGTGGGTGGGTGCTGCCCCCGCCCCATCACCCCCTTGTGTGCTGCTTGCTAACAGCACGGCATAGCGGGCTCTACGGACGTGGGCTGCAGTGTGGTGGCTCTGTTGTCACTGTGTGCCGGCTACGTGAGAGAGCGAGACACGCGTGGAGGAGGCGGCGAAGGAAGAGGAAGTGAACGCATCTTGCACTGAACGGGTCCGGCCTTTTTGTTCTGCACATCCCCTAATTAAAGCGGCATGACTGAACAAAATAAAAAGAACGAAGTTATTTCATGGAATGGGTGAAAAAAAATATAATTGGCTTCTTCTAAGCCACCTTAATGTGCATGATACAGGAGCGACGGGGAAATGTTACTCGCCATTAGGAGGTTTCCACTCGGCTTTTATCCAAGCGCATTCGGCAGCGCCACACCACGCGGCCAAGGCGCCAGTTTGCATTATTCAGGTTAACCTTTTGTGGGCAGAATACATTCAACCGCCTCTCGATTCCAACTTCAATCGACGGGGGGGGGGGGGAGTGGGCGGTCTTTTCTCTGCGTCTGAACTCTTCCCTACCCACCCACCCCCCTACCCAACCACCGCTTCTCCATTACCCCAAAGGTAAAGATCCCCCGTATAGCCTGACCAGACTGTTGGGGCAAGTGCTGTTATAGCGAGCAGCACTTATGAAGGCCGGCACGGCACACGATTAGGGTGGGTGGCCAACAAGACGCTTTGGAAGTGGTGCTAAAGCACAATAAGCATTGGTTTTTTTTTTCATATCACGTTGGTCAATAACTTCGGGTGACTTAAAAAAAACTGAAAATATATAATAGGCGACATTCCGACAATGATGCGCTATGAAGAAGGGGTCATTAACATCGCCTATTATATATATGCACTTTCAAGCCACAATCATAATGTAATTGCCCACTGTATGAAGGTTACATTTATATGTATGTGGCAACACAAAACCTCATCGGATTATAAGATGCACTTATAGCATTTCCATTGCAATGTAGGCGCGGGGGGTGGCTAGTGGCCGGGGTGGCTTGCGGCGGGAGTGGGAGAAGGGGGGAGTAGCAGGGAGCGGTAGGAGTGGAGTGGGTAGTGCGCTCTACGAAACCCGGCCACACGAGTTCGATTCCAGCTGACAGCCACCAGCACCAGCGAGGGATCATCTGAACGGGTTCTGAGCCTCCCCGAGGTCGACTCGTCCACAAATGAGTACCTGGTGCGGTGTGGGCAACCCGCTAGGGAGACGAATTTGCCCAGGCGTGGTGCTGGTCACCCAACCCATCCGTGTGCAATGCCGGCCTTCCTAGGTGCTCGCTAACCGCACTTGGACCAACATTCTATTAAGGCTATACGGGTGATCTTTGTCTATTTTTGTTGTTGGTGGGAGGTTGGGGGGGGGGGTATTATAAACCTGACAATACGGTAATATTATTATTCTTAATATTCAGCGATCGTTCGAACTTTCACGATTGACACTGCGCTTTTGTGTAGTTGTTGTTGTGGTTTATAAAATATATAGTAAACAACTAAACCACGCCGAGATCTGAACAAACAAATGAATCCCCATTGTTTCCTAGCTGCCTCAACTGAAGCCCCTGTGGAGGCGCGGGGGATGAGCTGGGGGGGATCGGGCGATCCAGGGCGATGCGATGAGCGCGAGGTGCTGTCGGAGGCAGAGCGCAAACGAAGGTTGAACCGAATTCAATCGCGCGACACACGCACAGAGACAGATTGCTCCTTCAGATGCAAACACCGGATGGGGGGTGGCGGGTATATGAGCAGTCACAGAAGAGTTGAGCTATCTCACAGGGCAGAGCCCGTGGGGGTGGGGGTAAAGGTGCAGCCCTTGCAATTGCTTGTTCGTGCCACTGTTGGCACAAGGGCCTCCACTCGAGGCCGCTGTCGATAGGCCCCTCTGCAGAGCGATATTTGGCCCGACTTATCCACGTTGGCCAAACATCTCGGGAGGTCGCGGCAGTACCCACATTTTACCGCAACTATCAACACGTTATCGACACATTTTGGCGTACCTCTGAATACCGACGACTGGATGGGACGGGGGTGGGATGGGGGGGGGGCTGGGAATTAAAAAAGTCAATGTTTTAGCTGCCGCGCCTGGAGATCTAATCGGACTGGCGACCTCCGGGTTCCCAGTCCAGTGTCGCCCACCCGTCATACCCCTGGATCGCCAGAATAGCAGTAACACGATCGGTCCCTGTTGAGGAGGAGTAAGGAGGAGGCTCGTGAAGAACGATGCTGGTCGACTCGTTATTCCTAATAACAGTCTCTTCGTTGGATGGAACACGGAGCTTTTTTGCAGCCAGACTTCGCGATTGTGGATTTCCCTTACTCCTCGGAGGAAGGGAATTTTTTGTTGGTTTTAAATCGCTGTTTTTATAGCACAATTTATCTGTAAGTTAACAAGATTTATGTATGAAGCGCGTTGATGCCTTGTGCCAATTGCGCTGCATAAACCCGAGTTTATTATATTATTATGACTGGGTAGTTGGAGGCAGTCGCTCTCCTGCAACAACGGAACGACGCTCACAACAACGAACGGGGCGCCGGGCGGATAAAACGCAGCATAGATGACACAGTAGGGAGAAAAGTTGGTTCATCTGGTAGTAATCTCAGCTAGTCAACCCATAGCACCCGGGTCTATCCCGTGACCTCCTGCGCCTAGCCTGGCACAGCAGTGAACCCAATGCAGCTGAGTCTATCTCCGTGACCTCGTGCACCTAGCCTGGCACAGGAGTGAACACCATGGTACCTGGATGCCCCGTGACCTCCCACCAACCAGCGTATGAGCTTTCGATACTTCACGTGATAGCTTCGAAGTGCACTTAGCCTGGCACAAGCGCTGTGGTGAAGTCACCGCCAGTTAGTAGTCAATGGCAGCTGTTGTTTTGTATCCCAGTATCATCATAAGCCATGGCCAATCCACTGCTGGATGAATTTATTTTTTCTAAATCCGACACCTCTGACGCTCCCGATTCATATGAACTAGCCGAGCACCTCCACACGAACGGACTTCATCGCTCCATCTCCTCGGCCGGGGAGTTCCTCTCTTACCCAAGCATGACAACTTCATAACATACGATTGTGCTGCTTCCCTGCCTCTGTTTTCTGCGTGTGTCTTGTGGTGTTGTTGTTTACACAACTTCGAAAATCCTTTCCCGCGGCGTGGTGATTGCATCGCACGGAAAGGCCCAGTGGCCACGGTGGTGGTGAATGTTTCCAAGGAACCTTCGGCCAAACATTGAACCAACATCATAGAGAAAACGCATACTAATTACATTATGATTAATCTTTCCGTAAAGTTACGTAGGTATGAAATAAAATAAATCACGACGTTTCGGGCGCGACACCATTGTCCATCATCAGGTTCCCTCCCCCCTCCCGTTGCTTTTCTCACTTGATGATGGACGCTTGTGTTGTGCCCGAAACGTCGTGATTTATTTCATTTTATACCTACGTGACTTTACCGAAAGCTTCAAATCAAGATTATTATTCATCTATTATATAATTACAATAACCCCCTCCCCCGCCTACGATGTCTGCACCTGACGGGTTCAATGCTGACTTCGTCCTGCTCTATTTAAGACTGGAAGCAGGTGGATGGCTTCACGATTCTGGCAAATCGTCCGATGATGCTGAATGTAATTAGCAGCGAAAACGTCGTACTACTCAAATGATAAATGTTGTGAATTTACTCTCAAACACACCCGGTGGGCTGAAGTAGTCAACCGAATTGACACGCGTTGTTTACGTCACAAACCCTACTGGCTGTGTCGGGTGGTGGAGGTTTACGACACATTTATTCTTACGCCACCTAACCCCAAAAACCTTTACGATGAATCACAGCACGCGCCGACGGCATCTTCTCGCGAAGCACAACTCGAGATGTAGTTTGTCTCTCTCTCCATCTCTCTGAAATACCTGCACGTTGTACGACGTGGGAACTCACTGAGCGAGCCCGCGACATCGTTTGCTCCGACACAGATTTATTCCTCTAATACCACGGAGGCGCGAGGGGTACATTGTGTTTTCCAGCGCTCGGCATGCAATCGAGAGAGAGAGCGAGAGAAATAGAGAGAGAGAGGCCGTCGGACTGCGAGAAGGGCTGCGTGCAGAGCGAGAGAGTGAGCGAGAGAGTGAGCGAGAGGTGGGGGTTTACATAAAGCAAAGTTATTATTATTTTTTTTAATTACGAAATGATGAACGAAGCAAAGTACCGACTACAACCGAGCATCTTCTTGTTTCCACTGATCGTAAAAAAAGAGAGCGAGGAGAGCGAGCGAGAGAGAGACGTGAGAGCGAAAGAGAGAGACACCGCTGAGACTGGTACTGTCTCACCGGCAAGGCAATACAAATATACCCCGAGTTCACGCACTTGTTTAAGGTAGTCATTAATTACTCGTGGGGGGCGGGGGGAGGGGCTTTGTGGATGGGGGGGGGGTAATAACAAAGCGAAGGAAGAGAGAGTGTACGGTGTGGGGGGGGGAGATAAAAATGTGTTTTTGCGATGTTCGTGGAGCTGTATTGCCCTCCTGCCTTCTCCATCCTCTCACACCCCCGGCTCCCTCCCCACCCCCCCGTTCCATCCTCAGTGACCGCAAGCCTTTTATCATCATCAGCAGAAGCAGCAGCAGCCATTGTCTACCCACTGCTGGAATGAATGGTCACCACGATTTTCTGAATGAAGGGTCGTCATTTTACATTAATTACATTTATTGGTGAATGATGCATGAAGGATCGTTCGCGTCAATGTCATCGGCAGTCACTGCTGGCTGAGATCCCGGCATGGCGAAGTATGTTCAAATAACCATGAAGACCGACGCGGCGTGGAGTAGGCCCTTCATCCAGCAGTCGATTGAGAAAGCACTGCTCATTATTGTATCTGTTATTCCATTGAATATTCAAACTATATATTAATTGATTCACCGCACGAATTGTGAGCTACAGGATCGACATTAGTCCGCACATATATTCAACACTTAATATTAATAAAAATTGCGTTGTTATGGAAATATATATACACGTATATACAGATATGCCTCGCTTTATGTGAGTTCGGTTTGTACGTTTCCGAGTACTATACATGTAGCGAACCTTTTCCTACCAAAAAAAAAATCGCTATATGCGGTTCGAAATCCACTCATAGGCGGCTATGCGGTCGGACATGAGGACAACATTGCGTGTGTGTACTGTGTGTGTGTACTGTGTGAGCTGTGTGTGTACTGTGTGTGTGCTGCGTGTGAACTGTGTACTGTGTGCACTACTCGGCAAGCAGCTGTCTCCTCGTGCGGTTTTCGCTTCGTGCGCCGCTTTTTTTTGTAACGCATCTACCACCACCACCACTACTACCACCACACAGCGATGTAAACCTGTATACAATGCAATCTAAACAAATAGATACGCAGTCAATAGGCGCCTTCCCAGACATGTCCCTCCACGTGAACAAATACAAGCGCTGTTGACACGTCCCATCTCTGTCTCTGTGCGACCCGAGCGAGCGACGTCCCAGCTGTTTCTGCCACGCAATTGCAAGGAGCGTCCTTCAGCAGGCGAGATGCTTTACGATCCGACTCGGAGCCGGGCCGCGAGATTTCTTCATTGCAAAATAAACCAGCGGCGATCGTAACCCCGCGGCCTGTTTACTTATTCATACGGTGAGAGACAGACACACACACACGACAAAAAATGAAGATCCCCCGTGTAGCCCTTAGCAGACTGTTGGGGAAAGTTATGTTTATGTTAGCAAGGCCGACACGGCGCATGAGGGTGGTGGGTGGCCAGCACCACACCAGACCGCCTACGTCTCCCCAGTGGCGATGTTTACGACACACCGCACCGGGTACTCATTTTTAGGCCGAGTCGACCTAGGGGAGGATGCCCTAGGTCGCCGTGAGCGGGAGTCGAACTCGGATCGCCCGCTTCGGTAGCGCGGTGCGCTTAACCACTGCGCCACCGCTCCCCAGATTGACACGCATGCGTGTCAATTCTCGGCTGTCGTGCAATTACTCAATCCGGCGCCACGTATTCAATGTTTGCATCAGCTATTTATACTGTACGTAACATGTTGTGCCGTGTCAGCAAAACACTTTATATATATAATATATATACAATGTTTGCATTTCCCAAACCGTCACGTAATGCGCCCGGCAGTCCATTACAATACAACACCCACACACAGTACGGGAGCCGAGAGTGATCCGAAATATAGAATGATGGAGATGAGTATACACGTGTGTGTGTGTGTGCGTGCATGCGTGTGTGTGTGTGTGCGTGCATGCGTGTGTGTGTGTGGTGGGGTTAGAAGCGGTAGTGTAGCGGTTAGCGCTCTGCGCTACGAACCCGGTTACCAGAGTTCGATTCCCGCTCACGGCCACCACCAGTGACGATTAACTGAACCGGTCATGGGCCTCCTCTAGGTCGACTCACACTCAAATGAGTACCTGGTGTGGTGCGTAAAAACATCACCACTGGGGAGACAAAGGCGGTCGGCCGTGGTTCTGAACACCCACCCTCTCGTGTGCAGTACCTGCCTTCATAGGTGCTCGCCAACAGCACTTGCCCCAACATTCTGTGAAGTCTACACGGGTGATATTTGTTTTTGTATGTGTGTGCGGTGCAGGGAGTGGTCATGTAGCGGTTGGCTCGCTGCACTACGATTATCTGAACCGGTCATCACCTAGGTCGACTCAGCCTCAAATGAGTATCTGGCGCGGTGTGTAAACATCGCCATTCGGGAGACAGAGGCTTGCTGGGCGTGGTGCTGGCAACCTACCCCCTCGTGTGCCGTGGCGACTGCTCCTCGTCGACAGCACTTGCCCCGAAGAGTCCGTCAAGGCTATACGGGGGACCTTTTTCTCGTCTGTCCGTGGAGGTCGTGTCATCTCCTTTGCAATACACGCGAAAATGACAACCTCTGTTGCAGCTTCAGCATGTTTTTTTTTGCAGTATGTTAACAGAAATACACAAGTAAGATGACTCTTCATTATTTGGCCGGGTGGGGTGGGGGAGAGCAGGGGAGGTAGGTGCGCTGGGGAGCGGTGGTGGAGTGGTTAGCACACTGCGCAATGAAGTCGGTGACTTTCGTTCAATTCTCGTCAACGGCTGAACATCAGTGGCGAGTTCTTGCACCTCGCCCCCATCATCACCTCCCCCACCGCAATCACACCCATACCTCCACCTGCCCCCCCCACCTTACCCCGCCACACCCACCCACCACCTCGAGCCCTCCCCACGCCCTTTACCGAAGCGCATTGACCAGAATTCCTGCGTTGTGGTCGACACGGCTGGACACGACGGGCGTGCACACCGCCCCTATCCAGCAGTGGATATTGCCTATGGCGCCGTCCCCCCCTCCCACCCCCGCCACGTGCAAACACAAGACGCAAGTTGTCCCGGCAGGCAAGAAAACCCACGGCATCGGCTTCGACCTTCGAGGTCTCATCAGCTCGATACACGCGCAATAAGTGGACAGCTTCTCATGCGCTTTACCCCCAACGCGTCCACTCTGCATTCCTTTATTTGCGGCTCGATTCAAAAACGAAAGAAAAAAATACCTTTCAACTCCATGGGACTCAAGCGCTGCTGTTGCTGCTGCGATCTCGAAATGTAATGTTCCGTGACTTCTCACTGCGAGATGCCTAAAAGTTTAATGCGATGAACACAAAAAAACACGCAGAACCGCGCTCACCATGCCACAGTGCGTGTGTTGATATTATTATTATTAAATGACAAAATGCAATATTGGTGTCTATCCTCGCTCAAATCGTGAGCGGAGAGAGCCTTTGCCAGCTAATGTGTCGCCCTTGTGTCGGCCCTTTATTCAGGAAATCCGAATTAAGAATCGAGGATGCATTTATGTTGGAGGAATCCGATAAACACGAACGGAGTGCAAGGTGTAGAAATGATAAACAAGTCACGTGAAACTATATACAAAAATAAACGGAACTTTTTTCCATCTTATCAGGTAAAGCCCACTGAACTATTAGCTTCCAATAGTTGGTGGATCACGTCAAGATCCGTGAGACGGCTTCCCACCCTCACCACTCCCCTCCCACGTGATACATCGTAATGATTGCGCTGATTATAGACTGACGATTCTGTTGATGATGATGATGATGACCAGACTGCTGTTGCCGGCGTGTTAATAACGAATGCTACTGCTGCTGCTGATGATGATATATTGATAATGAATATCGGATGAGTACGATGATAGACCGTGAATACGATAACAAGCACAGACTGGAGATTTGTTTTGCTCCTGATGCTACAGCTGATCGGATATCGGTGGCGAGATGTTAACTACCTCGTCTGCTACGCAGGAAGTTGTGGGGTCGATTCCGACCCTGACGCCTGCGATGTATTTAAAGTTTGCATGTTCTCCCTTGCTTTGCGTGATTTTCTCTGCGGATCCTCCAGTTTTCCCCTCCACGTTTAAAGAGCATGGGTATTCTATACATTTCCACAGGATAAAATGCCATTTCGTTGAGCTATAATTTTTGGCCAGCTCACTTCTGTAAAAGAGCTATACAGCTGAGTGGGCCTTACCTGGTAAAAAAAATAAAATAGTTTAGTTTACAGAATGCTGCCGATTCCGCTGCTGATGCTGCTAACAATGACCCCCCCCCCCCCATAAATACGCCCTGCCTCTTAGCTACACCCACGCGGACGAAAGTGTCCAGCCAACGGCCTCCCCCCTTCCCCCTCCCCTCCCCTCCGTGTGCTCCGTGCAGAAATTCTCCCGGCGGGTCACCGGAGCCACGCGACTCCTCCTAATGAGCCGCCCCGACAAGACGGATGGCGAGCGATTGACGGAGCACGGAGAACAGCGCTGTTATTCCGAGTTCCGAAGGTGCAACCCCCCCCCTACCTCTCTCTCTCTCTCTTCTACACTTGGAAACCCCCCCCCCCACCCCGCCCCCCCCGGTTCACGGGGACACGCGCTGGCGGCCAGTAATTGATAGAAGGTGATGGTGATGATGAAGTTTACGGGCACGGGCTTGGTGCGTGTACGCGCGCGTGTGTGTGTGTGTGCTGTTAGTGCTGTTAGTGTGGGGGGCGAGAGGGGTTAGTGCGCTGCGCTACGTACCCGACGGCCCCGAGTTTGATTCACGCTCACGGCCGACACTAGCGACGAGTATCTGAACTGGGCCTGGAGACCCAGGACCGTTTCAGATAATCGTACCTGGTGGCCGTGACGGTCTTAATAGGCGCTCGCTAACAGCAATTGTCCCGACAATCTGTTAAGGCTATCAGAAGGATGTTTGTCTTTGCGGTTAGCGATTAACACTGCATACATTGCGCCAGGTACACAGTTGAGGCTGAGTTGACCTAGGGGTTAGCCCAGGACCTTCTCAAACATTCGTCACCGGTGTTGGCCGTTAGAGTGGTTGGTAGCGCAGCGTGTTCACCGCTTCACATTCACACGCTCGCTCACACGTTTCGCCAATCTCCGTTTGATACACATAATGTCTCTTTGAACACAACGTTAATGGCCTGTGCCCAAGCGTGCATGAGACGACGCAATTGCCGTTAATTTGCACAGAAATGTGACATCCTCCCCTTCCTCCTCCTCCCCCTCCTCCATCCTCCTCGCGCGCGCGCGTTAATTGGCGAACGCATAACGCACACGCGCACATTGCAACGCTCGTCACTCGCAGGCAAGCACGCAGGCAGGGAGGCAGGCAGCGAATTCATTACGACTGAGCAACAGGGCGATGACAAATGTTGACGATTTTGCCCCATTTAAGCAGCGCCCATAATCAATCGTTAAGCACCGCGCGAACAAATTCCGAATCTATCTCTTGCGCGTGATGGCAGCAGCAGCAGCAGCATCATCATCATCAGCGGCAGCAGAAATGCCTTCAGCTCGATGCCAACGTGCAGGTGCGCTGCTTCTGCTGTTCGCCTGCACGACCAGAGCGCTTCAGCAGAGGCAGAGTTCGTG
>NC_136291.1:2137693-2288614 GCF_964198595.1 Lampetra fluviatilis | reverse complement strand
ATACTAACATTGCCCATAGACTAACATTGTCCATAGACTAACATTGCCCATAGACTAACATTGCCCATATGCTAACATTGCCCATAGACTAACATTGCCCATAGACAAACATTGCCCATAGACTAACATTGCCCATAGACTAACATTGCCCATAGACTAACATTGCCCGTAGACTAACATTGTCCATATACTAACATTGCCCATTTACTAACATTGCCCATATACTAACATTGCCCATAGACTAGCATTGCCCGTATACTAACATTGTCCATAGACTAACATTGCCCATAGACAAACATTGCCCATAGACTAACATTGCCCATAGACTAACATTGCCCATAGACTAACATTGCCCATATGCTAACATTGCCCGAAGACAAACATTGGCCATAGACTAACATTACCCATAGACTAACATTGCCCATAGATTCGGAGTGCATGAACCCTCAATCGCACTACTTGCGGTTTGTCTTTAATGTGTCTCTACGGGTCTCTAAATTTTGTCTATATCTGTTAACTATGGGTCCATACATTTTTCGATTTAAAGATGTCGTGACTGCAGGGATTCATATTCTTGGTTCTGTCGGTGAAGTCGCGCAGAAAGGGAAATAATAAAATATTAAAATAAAACAATAAAATTATCACGACGTTTCGATTGCAACACAAGCAATCATCATCAGGTGTGAAACCCCACAGCAAGACATAAAAAAAAGTGGCGGTTTTTTCTTAACGTCAGAACCACGGACAGCAACTGGCGGTTGTTCAGACGGACGAGTATGGATCCAACTGCTAATCGGAGGCGCGTGTGTCCATCGCTGCACCACTTTCAAATCCAAAACATGGATTAAAATCCGAAAATCCGGATTAAACATGAAAAAAACACGGATTCAAAAACCCCCCAAAAAACCCGGATTAGAACCCAAGTTCTTCAGCTGTGTCGCCACGACCTGTGCCGCTTACAACGCGAACGCTTCGGTATGTAACGAGCTCCCTCGGCAGGCTTCCTCGCGCCAATGATTAACGAGCAATTAGCGACTAATTAAGACGACCTCTGCCAGTCCTCAAGTCCGTCCCCGCAGCTTCCACGAGCCTCCTGTAAAACTAAAAAAAAGGGCAACGGACGAGAAAGTTAACCGATTTTTTTTTTGCAGCGGGCTTTATGGGTTAGAGGGGGTGGGGGCGTGGAGGTGGGGGAAGGGGGGGAGAGGGGTGGCTGGTTGTTTTTTTTTGTCAAAAGTTGTTCAATTAAAAGTAACACGCAAAAAAAAAGTTCGAAAGTTTTTTTTTGAGGTTTTGTTTCGGTTGCGAGAGTCGCGTGGCTCGGATTGCGTGCGAGATGAGGTCGATGTTCGTGGCGTGGCGTTGGCGCTGCTCTGGGACACATCGCTGATAGGTAATTACAGAGTGGCCGGGCCGAACACATACACGCTCACACAGCTTGCCGAACACCGTCTCTGTGGCTACGCGTGTCTGTGCGTGTGTCTGTCTGCTGCTGCTGTGTGTGATAGTCTGTGTGTGTGTACCAGTGTTACAGTTTGTGTGTGTTTATTCGTCTGCGTGTGTACGTGTGAACGTATCTGGGTGTCTGTGACGACTTAGCTTCAAATGAGTACCTGGTGCGGTGCGTAATAACATCGCCACTAGGGAGACAAAGGCGGCCGGGCGTGGTGCTGGCCACCCACCCCCTCGTGTGCAGTGCCAGCCTTTATAGGTGCTTGCTAACAGCACTTGCCCCGACAGTCTGTTAATGCTATACGGGGGATCTTTGTATTTTGTGTGTGTCTGTGACAGTCTGTGTGTCTATTCTTGTGTGTATTTTGTATGTGTGACGTTTGTATTGTGACGGCAGGTGTGTGTGTGTCACGTCTATGTGTGTATGTCTGTGTGTGACCGTCTGTGTGTGAGAGTCTGACTGTGTCCGTGTATTTTTCAGTGTGTGTGTCTGTCTATCTTTCTCTCCTCCAGTCTCTGTGTGACAGTATGTGTGACAGTCTGCATTTTTGTCCGTCCGTTTTCCAACACGTGTGTCTGATTGTCTGTCTGCATGTTTGCCTGCCTGTCCGTGTGGCTGTGTGCACGTCTGTATGTCTGTCCGTCTACATCTGTCCGCCCGAGTGGATCTATGTGTTCGTCAGTCTCTTTGGCTGTCTGTCTATTTATCTGATTTGTCTGACTGCTCTACATGTGCACCTTCCTCTTTTACTCTTTAACTTATTATTAATTAACTTCTCCCAGTGTCACCATAATCGTGCCATCGGCATTTGCTGTCCATAGGGGCGTGAGCGACCAATTTGCAGGGCCTCAGCATTCACCAGGGCGTCCTGCAGGAATCGAACCTCCATCCTCTGCAGCACCAGCGAGCGGACAACGCGCTACCGCTGGTACCACGGCGGTACCCGCCCCGAATCGGTCTCCACGGCAGCGATTCAACCCCCGATGAAGCTTCGCGAGCGGCATGGAGGTGAGGAGAACTCGCAAGCAAACCCCGAACGCAGAAGATGTCCCTGGGTCTGATCTTCCACGACGCTCACGGTCAATGGCGGAGCCAGGATTTTCAGGTAGCGGGGGACAATCCCTCCAGAAATGAAAAATGAAAGGAGTTGTTAGTAATTAAGGAGTTGTTAGCAAGCTAGGAGTTGTTAGTAATTAAGGACTTGTCCCATTCTTTTTATTCGACGCTTGTGCGGCGATGGCGCAGCCATCGATCGAGGGTCGAATTCGAACCGCGTTGTGTGATCGGCATCGCGCTCGCTGAAGGTGAATGCCTTCAGGGAAGTCGTGTACTGTATACGCAACTGCGCACAATTATGTGAGTCGCTTATAACTGCTTTGTCGTTACTTATTGCCAATTATGGACTCAGACTATTGTCCTATCATCTCATAGAGTCCCTGGCACGTCATTATATGCTACACAGTGGCAGTGGGGGTCGCAAAATTCCAATAAATTACTAATAAACCCCAATGATCCGATCGAAATTAGGGATTTCGATCGGATCATTGGGGGGGCATGTGCCACCCCACCCCCCACTGGCTCCCCCAGTGCTCACGGTTCACCCTAACGCGCACCCACTTCACAAAACCGTGGCAGTAGATGCGGGTACCTGATGCACAAATGGAAAATAAAATAGAAACTTCTCCAGTAGCAGTGTGCGACTGTGGTCATCCAGAACAGGCCGTACAGCAGATAACGACGCAAAGCCCCGGTCCACAAACACGAAGGCGACATCACAGCGATGACGCAACTCCGCTGCTCCAGACGCTGTTGCTTGACCACCCCGGATGTGAGATTGTAGTCGTTGCTCTGCATCCACATCAGCAGCCGTGCGACATCAATGAGACGATGCGACTCGTCCACAACTCTGTCGACGGAGACTCACCAGAGGCGACGCGGCACGAGGTCACGACCCCTCTGTTTGTCCCCTTGACCCGTTCCTCCCAGGCTATGGGACCTCCGCCGTCTATCATAGCCCCCCCCCCCCCCCCACATATCCGCCCCACCCCCAAGCCTCTTCCGCCCGCCGACTTCTCAATTGCTCAGATCCCGGTAATTGGCAGCGGGCGCTGTAGCGGAGCGGTTGAGAATCTGCCGATGAAGCATTTCAGTCAATTTCCCTGCTCCTGTTCCTCCTCCTCCTCCCCTTCACCCCCCCCCACCCACCGACCACCTCCAACTCCACCTCCACTCCCTGCTCTCGACGACCCCCGTAACCCCTCAAACATCGAGGCGCAACAATTCAGCGTCTGTGTTTATCTTGGAGAAATCCGACGGGCTGGGCAGCTCTTGATAGACATGTGTTCGCCTAGGGGCGGGTCATGCATTTACAACAAACAATGGAAAAAAGAAACGACGACGGGAGTGCAAAGCGTAGGGACGGTGAGGAAATCACTGACAATAAAACTAGATTAAGTTTAAAGTACATGTTACACAAGTACATCAATCACCAAGCTCGCGCAATGCAGCGATGCAACTGCACAAACAGTCCCAGACCACGCCGAGTCAAAACACAGTCCCCCAATAAAATTGCACATTAAATTTTTACTATCGATACACGGGAAAAGGATCAAAGCTACAAATCACATTTGCAAATGTGGTTGTATCCAGCACTGATCTTCTGCTTCGGGATATGTTTTGTGCACACTGCAGCAGCAGGTTCAGATATCACCCGCTACTGATGTTAGCCGGGAATCGAACTAACTGAGCTTGGGCGTCTTCGTAGCGCAGGGCGCTTACCGCAGTCCCACCGCTCCCCATGCGCACACACACACGCACACACACACGCACGCACACACACACGCACACACACACACGCACACACACACACACGCACACACGCACACACACACACACACGCGCACACACACGCACACACACACGCGTACGAAGACACGGCGCACCAAGGAGTGGCTGGCCAACACTACGCTCGGCTGCCTTTGTCTCGTGGCGATGTTCATCACGCCGCACCAAACACTCATGTTAAGTCTGGGTCGACCTAGGGGAGGCCCAGGACCGATTCAGAAAATCATCGCTGGTTGTTGCCATGAGTGGGAATCGAGCTTGGGTCGCTGGGTTCGCTACACTGTCGCTTCCCAGCATTTAACAGACGATTGGGGCAAGTGCTGTTAGCGAGCACCTATTAAGGCTGTCACTGTACACGGTGGGTGGGTAGTGGCCAGACCGCGCCCGGCCGCCTTTGTCTCCCCAGTGGCGATGTTGACACACCGGCCCCAGGTACTCATTTAAGGCTGAGTCGACCTAGGGGAGGCCCCACGACCCGTGCAGATATTCGTCACACGCACAAAGACAAAGACCAAGATCCCCCGTATAGCCTTGAACAGACTGTTGGAGCAAGTGCTGTTAGCGAGCACCCATGAAGTCCGGCACGGCACACGAGTGAGTGGGTGACCAGCACCACGCTGGAGTCATCACACACACGCGCGCACGCACGTGGTTCGTGAGGCGAACCCGCTGAGCGTGCCGCCTCTGCCACGCGTCGCGTCGTCTCGAGTCTCGAGAGACAAAGGCGGCGGTGGCGTGGGAGGGAGGGGGGGGTGGCCCAACCCCGGCGCGACCTCTGCGCTCTCGCGACGCGCGCACTCCATCACGCACCAAGGTCGCTCCGTGTTTATTCCACACGCTGGCGCACACCGCCATGTGTGTGTGGGAAGGGGGGGTGGCGGTAGTGTAGCGGTTAGCGCGCTGCGCTACGAACCTGGCGACCCGGGTTCGATTCCCGCTCACGGCCAGCTACAGTGACGATTATCTTAACCGGTCCTGGGCCTCCCCTAGGTCGACTCAGCTTCAAATGAGTATCTGGTGCGATGTGTAAACATCGCCACTGGGGAGACGAAGGCGGCCGGGCGTGGTGTTGCGTGCCGGCCTTAATAGGTGCTCGCTAACAGCACTTGTCCCCTACAGTCTGTTAAAGCTATACGGGGGATCTTTGTTTTTGTTTTTGGGTGTGCGGGGAGTGGTCGTGTAACGGTTAGCGAGCTGCGTGACGAACCCGGTGACCAGTGTTCAATTTTCGCTCACGGCCACCAACATTAGTGACCATACTTCACCACGCTGCGTCGTAAGATGCGACAGGCCCTCATTGTAAATCCAAAATAATACCGCATCTCAATTGCGTGTCGTGCGAACGCACTTACTATAGACTCGCCTTCGCCAATAAATCGATTTCAATTTACGGCGCTGTAATTCCCCACTCCCAAAAAAGCGTGAATTAACGGGCGATCCATTTGCAGATACCCCACTAAAATAATAAAGGATAACTTACATGCGGAGGGCGCAACCCGTTATTCCACGTCTCCGCACGTGGTTTCACACCAACCTCAGTCATTGACTCTGTCAGCACCGTCCCGTATGTCATGCATAGAGAGTGGAGGGGGCGGCTAGTATTTATATATGTACGGGCGCAGCTATGCAACTGCTTGTTCAGGTACCTGCTGAAGGAACGGCCTACGCTCGAAGGGAGTTCAGGCGAGGGGTATAGAGCCGTGTTCTTCACTAATGTTCGCCGATCGGACATCATCAGTGTGTGTGAGGGCCGCCACACATTTGAAACCATTAGGGGGTTTGACAGCAGCACGATGGTGTCCGATCGTCGAAAATTAGTGAAGATGATGATGGGGGTGTTGCAGTAATATGTTTTTACCCTTTCAACTGGTACAAAAACTGACACCTTTATACAAGGCATCATGTTTGCAATAACCACAACACAAGCAGTCAAAATGCAAACAAAAGAAACAACTGAAGATGATAATGATATGCACTGTCCTTGAAGTTGATTGGTCCACACACGAGACAGCTTTTCTTAGAGCCTAGTCTCACATGGTGTTGGACCAGATGACGCCAAAAGGCGTACAACTCAAAGACAGCGCACTATCAGAGTATTGAGAGCTCGGGGTAAGCATTTACACTATGAGACCTCCTTTACCAGTGGCAAAAAATAGTAATAGGTTTTTACCCTTTCAACTGGTACAGAAACTGACAACTTTTTACAAGGCATCATTTGTACCAGTTGAAAGGGTACAAACCTATTACTATATTTTGCCACTGGTAAAGGAGGTCTCATAGTGATGGGGGTGTTCTCGCTGTTTGTGTACCGTCGGAGGCCGCACGTCACGGGGCAGCACCTAACGCCACCAGAGGCCTCTAGGGGCCCGTGGGCCTTACAATGAAGCACGCTGCTGTTTGATGAATTCGGCCAGATGCTTGGGTAAATAGGCAAGAGTAGCCACTCTTTAGCCCACATCACGCTGCCTGCAAGATTGACTAATTGTGGTGTACACCATTCATTAACTCTTTAACTTACTTATTTATCCAGCAATGCCCCACTGAGTTGCGTGGCTACTTTTCAGGAGGGTCCTGCTGCTCCCACATTGGCGCATTTTTGCAAGATGTATTCAGGCAATTTATGACGATGAGTTGTGTCTACGACTTTCATTACACTGGTCAACAAAAAAAAAATTCTGGCCTGGACTTTTGCAGCTGTTTTAGACTAATTTCAGGGTGCTGATTCCAAATCTGATCTCAGATTTGCTCTATCACATCTCATTTTTATGCTATCGGCATACCCCATTTCATTGATTTTACCCGAAATTAACTCTGTCACTCATGATTGCAAGTGGTTGCGAGTCAGTGACTGCTTTAGTGTTAAAATAAGGTGCTGTATTTTTAGGATAGTGTGTTTATAATATAATTTTATGTAGATATCCACATTTATTTAATATTTTTATTCTGCAGTTTTATTGAAAATACAATATGTGATATCTAAAAAACCTGATGTGATAGACAAAAACTGATGCCAGATTTGGAATCAGCACCCGAAAATGATCTTAAGACCGTTGGAATATCTTATGCCAGAAAAAGTGTGTTGACCAGTGTTATTATTGACGTGGAGAGGAGGAAATCGGAGCACCCGGAGAATCCCCACGCCTTGTGCGAGGGAGAAATACTCAAACCCCGTACAGATGGGGCGGAGTGGGGGGATGACGATTAGCCCACTTGCTGTACTGCCTTCTCCTGGCAAGCCAGAGGTATGGCACCTCCTCCTGGAGACCCAGAAACGGGAAGGGGGAGTTTCACGCAGCATCTGTGTGTGCGGAGACCCACCAACCCCCATCTCGCTGCTGCCTCCACGGCTGTGCTGAATGGTCAGCTGCCACGTATGTAACCACTGCCACCGCCACCCGATTATTCGTGCTTGCAGGGCTCCGCAGAGGCAGGGGAGAGCGTTTAAAGGAACGCGTGGAATAACCCGACCAAAAGACACAGGAGGCAGAGGGCCATTTGTTATAATCAGCGGAATCCCTAAATGTGTAATGCCAGTAGAGTGAACCTACGTTGTGAGTGGACTAGTGTCCACGGGAGGTAATGACAGGACAGTCAGCCTACGTTGTGAGTGGACTAGTGGCCACAGGAGGTAATGACAGGAGAGTCAGCCTACGTTGAGAGTGGACTGGTGGCTACGGGAGGTAATGGCAGGGGAATCAGCCTGCAGTACGAATGGACTGGTGGCTACGGGAGGTAATGGCAGGGGAGTCAGCCTGCAGTACAAATGGACTAGTGGCCACGGGAGGTAATGGCAGGGGAATCAGCCTGCAGTACGAGTGGACTGGTGGCTACGGGAGGTAATAACATGGGAGTCAGCCTACAGTACGAATGGACTAGTGGCTACGGGAATGATTGAGAGATCGGAGCGTGGCCAGGTGACGGAAGAGGGCGGTGGAGTCAGCCGGTAGATCGAGCGGTCTAGAACCAGCGAGAAGGTTCGGGAATGGGGGCGTGGCCTCGGACCGTATATAAGGGAGATGCGCGGGAGACTCGGGGCTGTTGCGTTGGGTGGGGTCTCAGACTTTCCGAGTGACTCCTTAGATAAGAGAAACCATCTCGAAACAAGTGCGTCCAGGTCGTCGTCACAAATGGACGAGCGACAAAGAGACTCGGGAAGAGCAGAGAGGGCCATTGGTAACTAACCAGCGCGGTATCCGTAAATGGATCGCCACGATTTCAAACGTCATCCATGCTTTCGTCGCCTCCGTGACAAACTCAACAAACCTCGAGCGGTTCCACAAGAGACGCGGACCCACTCGCCCAGCTTCGGAACCCCGACCCGCAGAAACACGGCCGGGTAGAGAAGGCGCATTTGAAACTCGATGGGGTATCCATAAATTGATCACTCTGTATTCCAAACACCCCCCCCCCCCCCCCCCCCGACATATTAAAGGGCCACCATACAAACCGCAATCGACCCGCACGCCCCTTTGAATAGAGGGGGGGGGGGCGGCGGGCGATCGCAGCCGCGGCCTCCACCGTCGACGGAAAACCACGCAAACGTCGGGGCGGTGATTTCATGGGCCGTGACACGGTCCCCTTCCCGGGCTCCCACGCCAGAGACCCATAAAGCCGTCTAAGAGAAGCGAATGCCGAAATCGATAGCCAACGCAAGGAACCAACAACGCGCTGCGTGTGCCGTGCCCCCCCCCTACTCCCCCTCCCCCAAATCCGTCAATTCGTCGAGGGGGGCGAAGGGGGGTCACGGCTGCTCACGCACCGTAGCGGAGCTGTTGTCTGTCCCATCTATCCCAGTCAAACGCGATGAGTTGTTGGCCGAGTGGCTGGGGGTGCTTGTGCGTGGAAGGGCTTGGGGGTGGAGGGTGCGCTGGAGGCTAGGGGGGGGAGGGGGGGCCGTGGGGGCGGGGGGGCGGTGAGTGTGTGTGTCAGAGACGTACGAGAGCTGCCACTGCATAGCGAGAACGTGAATGCAACGACGCAGGGCCTTTACCCGAAACGTCGCCTGTTATGTTTTTGTTTGTTTGTTTTCCTTTTAGGCCACACACGCGCAGTGTTGGCATTGACGAAGTGTGTGTGTGTGTATGTGTGTGTGCCGAACTTCTTTCGTACCGTACGTAGCAAACCGTGCTAATCGGAGGTGCGGGCGAAGGACAACAGACAAGGGGTCTCATTTGTGGGTCTATGGGTCTCTGTGTGAGTAGTATGCATGTACGTATGTTGAACTTCTTTCGCGCCGTACATAGCCAAGCGTGCAAATCGGAGGTGCGGGAGGAGAACCAACGAAACGAATCCTCAATCCTTGCAGTGCCCCCCTGTAAACGACATCGATCCATACCCTGTCACCTTTTTGCAAGCTCTGTCATGAAGCCCGTTTACTGTAGGCGCTCTATATATATGAATTAGATTAGCAGTAACATCACCCTCAACATAGTTTGTTTGATCGCGCATATTTCTTTAAGTGTCCAATATACAATTATCCGCGATAAATAAAACGCTAATTTGACCCAAGTGATTGCAATTCAGTTAAAATTTGCCCGCGTTACTTAAAGCAGCATGCACGTCACTCATGTAAAACAAAGCAGTGCCTGTCGGTTGGTTGCTGCACTTAATTTGACAAGTAAATCGATCTCAAGAAGACTTAAAGATCGTCGCTCTGACTTGCCCTGCGACGAACATTAACTGTCGGAGGCAGAGCAGGCGGGGAAGTAGTGCTGCATGCCACCAGAGGCGACTTAAAGAATGGCTCTCACAGCTAGCTCTGCGATAGCCACTTCCGCGGGTTATTCTCTAGCAACACGAGGGGAGGGGGTGGGGTGGGGCGAGTATGAGCTTCCCCCGCGAAATTTCCGAACGGATTTATCGTCTCTTAATAAATATTAAGCACATTGGGGAGACTGGCGGTTGGAGGGCGTTGGGAGGGGGAATTGTGTTGGGCAATTAGGGGGGGGGGGGAGAAAGGGGGCATTGAGGGGGGGGGTGGCTGGAGGGGGTCGCTGGAAGTTTTGTTCACCCCACACGGCGCACAGTGAGACGCGCTCGTCACAATTAAGCAACTCGTTAATAGGCAATTATTGCCGTCATCATTCATTAATATCCGACCCAACTTGAGTTTTGTTTTTGCATCGCCCGGTAAATAACATTAAGGAGCGTGACAGCGTGAAGCTAACAAACATTTACATTGTTTTTCTTTTAACCCCCCCCCCCATTCAATTAGCATTACCCCCACCCCTCACACAGACGCAGAATAGCTCTCTCGTTGTTTGAATCAACTTGTCAACTTGGCACTCAAGATAAGAACACGCGAGTTTACCGATGCATGCATCAGTGCCTGCATGCCTGCCTGCATGCCTACATGCCTGCATGCTTGAACTTGCGAAAAGTTTGCAAAGAACAATCGAAAGTCGCGGAGATTCGCTTCTCAACTGACCACTGAGAATCGTGCCCATGTCCTGTTTACAAGCGCTGCAGAGCCATTGGTGTAAATTCCGCGTTCCTATGGCGGGGGAGAGGATGGGGGTGGTCGGTCGATTCTACCAATAAGATAACAGCTTTTGACCCCCCCCCTCCCCCACCACACTGAAAGTAGCACCTATTTTATCGACCCTAAAGGGATGATCGGCTAAGTAAAATCAAACTTAACAATAATAATAATATGAAAAAATACTTGCGATTATGTTCCGCTCATAATGAAAATTAAGTACAGGACCAAATGTAATGCGGTTGTTTTTGTTGTTGTTTACAGTCATTGGTGACCGAGTAAGAACCTCAATCAACTCGCAGAGCGATTGAGTGATTGCCCATCCGTCTATATATCTGGAATCAGCTGAAACCACTCGTAAATCACGTGACTTTTCTGTGATCACCCCCACTCGGAATCTCTCTCCTCTCATCTATGGATCTCTATCTCTATCTAAATCAGCATAAGCATCCCGTAAATCACGTGGCTTTTGTGTGACCCACTCTGAATCCCACCGCTCCCTCTCCCCACCCCCATGTCTACAGCCCTTATTGCGATGTAAATGAAACACAAATTGGTTATCCTAACAGCGTGCTTCAGCCGCACCGAACCTCACAAAAATAATTTTCAGGGCCTACCTTGGCTCCTCCCATCCTCAACCAGTATATATACAAAAACTGTTTCTTGGAATTTCTCTCACGGTTCCACCTGAAGACGGAAGCTTGTGTTGCCTCCGAAACGTCTTGATTTTTATTTTATTTTTTATTTTACTTTTATAAATAAATAAATAAAATTCCTACGTGACTTTACCGAAAAAACCTAAGAATATGAATCCTTGCAGTCACGAAAGCTTCAAATCTAGAATTATTCCCAAGAACACAGGAGATTGTTGAGATGTTTAAAGACCAAATTGACACCCCGTTATCACAACGGCATCAAGTTTGCGTTTATTCTTAATTTTACAGATGCCTTTTGGTAAAACATGCAAAAGCAAAGTTGACAGTAATGTAGGCATCGTCCTTGAAACGCCATAAAGGGCCTTGCGTGGCTTTGTCTCACCGGTCTAACACCGATGAGACGAGGCCGCAAGAGAGTCTGTCTCCGGCGGAGGCAAATCAGTTACAAAGGAGATGCATGTACATCATTGTTATCAAAGCGTGCGTTTTACCGCAAGCATGATGCGTGGTTGATGCAGACTTGATGCCTTGTGATGATGGGCGTCTATTCGGTGTTTGAACATGCTAGCGCCGCCTGTGTTCTTGCCGGACAGGGTAAGACCTATTATACAACACACTTTTTCTGGCATAAGGTATTCCAGCGGTTTTAAGGTAATTTTGGGGTGCTGATTCCAAATCTGGCATCAGTTTTTGTCTATCACATCAGGTTTTTGAAATATCAAATATTGCATTTTCAATAAAAACTGCAGAAGAAAAATATTAAATAAATGTGGATATCTACATAAAATTATATTATAAACACACTATCCTAAAAATACAGCACCATATTTTAACACTAAAGCAGTCACTGACTCGCAACAACTTGCAATCATAAGTGACAGAGTTAATTTCGGGAAAATCAATGAAAACGGGGTATGCCGATAGCATAAAAATTAGATGTGATAGAGCAAATCTGAGATCAGATTTGGAATCAGCACCCTGAAAAAAGATTGTTGACCAGTGTTATCTTTTCGTCATCTTGATACATGGCCTGCCGAGGTCATCAGCAACGTTTCATTGTTCAAGTCACCATGGTCAAGAAACAAAACGATGTATAGTGCCAGTGAGCATTGCTAAAGCGCTGCCTTATCTCCTCGTTACAGCCCTGAGTCTGTGGTGGAAATTCCTCATTTCTATGACGGGGGGCGATTCTTCTCCAAAGGGTAACTGCTGTGGACTTCCTCACTCAATGCTACATATTTTATCGACCTCTGGGGGGTGATGTGAAGAGTAGGTCGCCATGTACGACGAAATTAGATTGGTGGGTCGTTGGTGGGTGAGAGCAGATGGTGGGTGGGAGAAGGTGGGTGGGTGGGGGTAGGTGCGTGGATGGGAGAAGTTGGGAGGAAATAGGTGGGTAGAATAGTTAATCACAATTCTAATAACAATATAGTGTCCCGTATTTGGTAGTCACTCCATTCTCATGGCGCAAGGCTATCACGAGGGACGACGCGGCTGCGTTCCACGCAGTTCGCTAGTAGTGTCAATTCAGTCATTTGTGGTGTAATTATTTCGACAAATTTGAACCCAGACTTATGGCACACGATGCCCTAATATTTTCGAATGACGGATGTTTAACCGTCCACTGGCGCGGAGTATTTATTTTAACAGTTAAAACACTTTTAAAATATTTAAACTATATTTAGTTTGATGCAAAGTAAGGCCCACTGAACGATGCAGCTCTTTTTCAGAAGGGATCTGGCCACAATTGATAACTCAACGAAGTGGCTTATCACGTGGACATTTGTAGCAGCTAAATGCAGTACTCTAAACCGCATGTTGATTCTAAATATAGGGAGAGAGAGAGAGAGACGTGCAAACTCCAGATGCAGTAGTAACCGGGGCGGCCTGTCGGATTGGAACCGCGAAGCTCTGCAACAACAACGAGCGGCGAAGGTCGCTCGCTGCTGGGCCGAAACCGGGACAACACGAACTGAAAAACACCACCAACAACAACAACAACAAACCACTTCGCAATATGCGGGAACAAAAAAAACGAATTGTCCCACTGGGAAGCAAATACGGAAGGACTCCTCCTGCTCCTCCCCCTCCTCCAGAAGCAACAGCGCTGTTTAATCAGCCGTGGCCTCATTAAAAATGATTAATTATCAGAGGTAGCTGCCGCAATGGGTGGCCGTGCATCTTATTCCCCTATGGTGCCGGGGAGCTCGCCCCGCCCCCATTGGCTGAGCCGCCTCTCAGCCAACACCTGACGAGTGATCATCAGCGGCGGGCGTATATCGAGGTACGCCGCGTTTTGCCCCCCACCCCATCCCCCTAGACCCCTCCCCCCACCTCTCCACCCACCCCCCTACCCACCCCCCTACCCACCCCCCTACCCACCCCCCTATCCACCCCGCCCCGCTCACTCGCTCCTTCGCCCGAGGTAATGGGCCTCCCCGTCCCCCCGTAAATTACAGCGATACAATCTCGAAATATTTATCTTTTATTCCTCCCCCGTGTAAAAGAGGTGGTGGTGGTGGGGGGGGGGGGTAACGGGACGCGGGGAGGGAGGGAGGGGGGGCTCACGGTATGGTGCCGGTGGCTGAGTTTGATGTCGTGCGTCATAAAAAAACGCAGCGAACTAAATATGCAGAACAATAACCAGGAGCGAGGCGAAGGAACGAGAGAGGGAGAGCGCGCGCGCGAGAGAGAGAGGAGAGAGAAGGGAGGGGGGTAGAGAGAGAGAAAGGAAAGGGGTAAGAAGGAGGAGAGTAGAGCGTAAAATCTTTCGTAACATCTTTCATTTAAAAGGGGGGGGGAGGGGCACATGAAGCAAAGCATTGAAAAAAAACGAAATGATGAACGAAGCAAATTGCCGACTACACCGAGCATCTTCCTTTTTCCTCTGATCGCAAAAAAAAGAGAAGGGAGAGAAATCTTTCATTTAAAAAGGGGGGGGGGTTACTTAAAGCAAAGCATAAAAAAACGAAATGATGAACGAAGCAAAGTGCCGACTACACCGAGCATCTTCTTGTTTCCTCTGATCGTAAAAAAAGAGGAGGGCGAGAGAGGAGGGAGAGAGGGGAGAGGAGAGAGAGGAGAAATAGAGACGGGAGGAGGGGAAGGCAATGGCAATGCGCTCCCTGGTGCTTTATTGTTCTGGCGGCCACTTAAGGCGGCTCGGCACTTAACGTGCCGAGCCGCGTAATGAAAACAAAGAACTGCAGAGGGGCCGCTCCCTAATTGTCTCCGTTATGGCTGCAGCCCAGCCGACTTTTGGAAGTCAGGACCTCCCGTAAGTTAATTGCCGATCCCTCCTGGAACACGTTTCGTTATGAGCCGCCCGAGCGCGCGCGTGTGAGTGTGTGCGAGATTGTGTGCGTGTATGTGTGTGTTTGTTTGAGTGAGTGTGAAATATTGTGAGTGTGCGTGTGGGTCTGTGCCATGACATCCTGCCAGCGGGCGTTCGACACGTGGCCTTAACGTGGCACAAGCGTCGTGGTGACGTCACCGCCACTTAGTGGCGAATGGCGGTTGTTGTTGAGATTGTGTGTGTCTACTCAAATGGGTACCTGGTGCGGTGTGTAAACATCGACACTGGGGAGACAAAGGCGGCCGGGCGTGATGCTGCCCCTTCTTCCACCTCGTGCGGCCGTGCCTGCCTTCATAGGTGCTACTCGTTAACAGCACTTTCCCCAAAAGGCCGATGAAGGCTATACGGGGGATCTTTGTCTTTGAGAGCGGACGAGGATCTGCAGTGGAGTGGTTAGCGCACGGCGCTACGAACCCAGCGACCCGCTCGGGCTCCAGGCTGGACGTTGCGCTCCTTGGAGCCACGTGATCGATGCAACAACAAAAAAACTCGAGATGTTACCAACAGCTTTAAATCACCGCGACCTTGTGGTCCAATAACCACGTCCATGAAGCACGCTGGTCACGTACACACCCCGCTTGTATTCGCCACTATGACATCGTGGTTACACGTTGTGATAGTGGTTACCTTTAGTGAGTGGCTGCGGGGACCTGGGGCCCATCCCATTGTTTGGCACCCCGCCCCCTAAAGCGCGGCGCCCGGGGCTCTCGCCCCACCCCCCTATTCTCGCCGAAGCCAAGGGACGGCTCTGCCTATCGAGTGAGCGGTACGGCGCATCATCGTCTGGCCCATAGAACTCGGAGCTTCATTATCAACATCGGGCAACATCGGTTGGCGAATATGTAGATAGAACTAAGTTTGAAACAGCCGCACTTGGGAGGCAAAGGCGGACCGGGCGTAGTGCTGATCACATTACACACCCCTCTGTGTCGTTCCGGCCTTCATAGGTGGACGCTAACATTTAACAGACTGTTGGGGCAAGCAGCTATGAAGGCAGGCATCACGCCCGGCCGCCTTTGTCTCCCGAGTGGTGATGTTCACACACCGCATCAGGTACCCATTTGAGCCTGAGTCGACCTAGGAGAGGCCCAGGACACTACTGCTCCCACACACACAGACCAACACGCGCGCACACACGCACACTTGCCACGGTGAGAAACGCGAGCTCTGGTGTGTCAATTTGAAAGAAAAAAAATCAGCACGACTGAAGCAGATTCTGGCCTATGACTGGTTCAGATAATCCTCAGTGGTGTTGGTAGCGATGAGCGGGAATCGAACTCGGGTCGCCGGGTTCGTAGCGCAGTGCCCTAACTGCTGCACTCCCCCTACAAAGGCAAAGATCCCCCGTATAGTCTGAACAGACTGTTGGGGCAAGAGCTGTTAGCGAGCACCTATGAAGGCCGGCACGGCACACGAGGAGGTGGGTGGCCAAAACCACGCCCGGCCGCCTTTGTCTCCCCAGTGGTGATGTTTACACGCCACACCAGGTACTCATTTGAGGAGGCTGAGCCGACCTTAGTAGAGGCCCAACACTCGTTCAGATAATCGTCACTGGTATTGGCCATGAGCGGGATTCGAACTCGGGTCCCCAGGTTCGTAGCACAGCGCTCTAACTGCTACGTTACCGCTCCCCCGACACGCACACCCAGATATACAAACACTCTTTCCACAGTCTCCACCGCCTCCCAGCGTGCTGCATCATAGAGTCCTACATGAATCGATCGAACGATTGAATGATTTCATTGATCGATCATCCCCACCAACACCACCCTGTTAGCGGCACCACGTCTCGCGAGTAGCGCCTTCGATCAACACCGCTCCTGATCTCTACGTTTATATATTTAAGTGTTACGTGCATTTAGTCAGAAGATTGAGCTCACGGGGTCCCACGTGGTGGCGCTTTGTCTGTAATGCGGCAAGCAGGGAGACCTCGCGGCAATGCTCGCCTGAGGTAGTTCGTGAGATGTCAACTACCTCGCCTGGTACGCAGGTAGTCGTGGGTTCGATCCCGTCCCTGACGCCTGTATATTTGGAGTTTGCGCGTCTCTCTCCGGGTCCTCCGGGTTTTCCCTCCGCATGTAGAATCCGCATGCGTATGTGACTGCTATAAATGTCCACGTGAAAAGGCACTTCGTTTAGCTATCATTTTTAAGAGCCAGGCCATTTTCGAACAAGAGTTTTATAGCTCGGTGGGCCTCACTTGTTAAAATAAGAAATAGTTTTGTTTCGTTTATAGACAGTGAGCGGATCGCAATCGGCAGTTTAAATATCCAAGATAGGTTGGGGGTTAACTCAGCGTATCATCCTTCCGGGGGGGGGGGGGGCGATAAAGTGAGTACCTCTGTGAGGACATTCACCCATAGCTTGCCTTATAGAGAGACTCACACCCCCATCCTTCCTCGCCGCCATACGAGTCCGGAGTTCTCGTCGCTGGCTCAGGGCTGTACATGGGGATGTGATGAGCCCAACAGCGCCGCTTTGAGTTCCAAATCGCCGTGACGCAATGCAGGATTGGGCTCACCGGGAAGGTGACATCGCCGTCAAAGTAAGATGGAACGCAGCGGAACAAAGTGGTGAGCCCGTGGGGGAAACTCCGAGGATGTTTTTTTTAAAGCCCTGGCTGATTTTGATGGTAAAAAAGCAACTGCTGACCATTTACCGCTCGTCGGATGAATAAAAAATTGTACGAAGAAGGTTAAATGGATTAAGGTCAATTTCCCGGCGTTGCTTGAGTGGAGATCGGATTCAATTTTTGGTCGTAATTTTTCTTTTTTTTTGGCTGAGACGTTTACGCGGCGGAAATTATTCCAATTGAGAAGTGGATTTGGAGATCTGTTTTCACTTCCATCCGGATATCCATGACATCGCTCGCTCTAGAAGACAATAATTATTTGCTCAGCCGGTGAGGTCCCAGCATTGAGCTTAGCAACTCTGTTACGAAGACGGTCACAGCCCAGGACGGTCGCCAGCGGTGGCAGTTAATGGATATTGCAGTTACATAAAGTTCAATAGAGAGCCCCAGAGTTTCACGGATATCCATAGAGTTACACAGATATGCGTAGAGTTACGTGTAAACACCGCAGCGTTACACAGAAATTAATCGAGCTACACAGATATTCATAGAGTTACACAGAGATTCATAGAGTTAGACAGATATTCATAGAGTTACACAGATATTCATAGAGTTACACAGACATTCATAGAGTTACACAGATATTCATAGAGTTACACAGACATTCATAGAGTTACACAGATATTCATAGAGTTAGACAGATATTCATATAGTTACACAGACATTCATAGAGTTACACAGACATTCATAGAGTTACACAGAGATTCATAGAGTTACACAGGCATTCATAGAGTTACACAGAGATTCATAGAGTTGCACAGAGATTCATAGAGTTACACAGAGATTCATAGAGTTGCACAGAGATTCATAGAGCTACACAGAGATTCATAGAGTTACACAGAGATTCATAGAGTTGCACAGGCATTCATAGAGTTACACAGAGATTCATAGAGTTACACAGAGATTCATAGAGTTGCACAGAGATTCATAGAGTTACACAGAGATTCATAGAGTTGCACAGAGATTCATAGAGCTACACAGAGATTCATAGAGTTACACAGACATTCATAGAGTTACACAGAGATTCATAGAGTTACACAGACATTCATAGAGTTACACAGAGATTCATAGAGTTACACAGACATTAATAGAGCTACACAGAGATTCATAGAGTTACACAGACATTCATAGAGTTACACAGACATTCATAGAGCTACACAGAGATTCATAGAGTTGCACAGAGATTCATAGAGTTATACAGAGATTCATAGAGTTACACGGGGAAACCGCCCCGAGCCCCGCACCCCGTCACGATGTCAGATAGTTTAAAGGTGTCGCGGTGTGGGGGCACGCACAGTTTGATTTTTCCCAAGGCCCCCCCCCCCCCCCCCACTATGGACAGCACTGGATTGACCATCCAGCATGCAGATTGCTGCTGCTGCTGATGGCGTTATATTCAATAAAGCCTCAAACACAACACGCCGGTCGCCAGACTCGCGTGGCCTTGGCAATGACTCACGGAGCCTTGTTAACACGAGGCCGCGCGTGAGGACACGCGGCCGCTCAAGTTCAAAGGGCGATGCGGCCATGCGACGGCCGCTCCATAATGCAATGCTTCGACATCATCAAAGTGCCCCTACGGTAGTTCCCCCTGCCCCCTCTGCCCCCCCCCCCCCCCCGTGATTAAGATTCGGTCGCAAGGCGATTCCCTCGCACCGTCAGTTTCGAATGTTGTTTTTTTCGCTGTCACTTTGCCCAACATTGGTGAAGATCCATCATTGATGAGAATGCGTGTGTGCGCACTTGTGCGTGCGCGTGTTGAACTTCTGTAGCTAACCGTGCTCTATAGGTAACTTTTTTCGCACCGTACGTAGCCGAACGTGCTCACCGGAAGTGCCGGGGAAGGACAATAAACTAAACAGAAAAAGCGGTTCTAAAAATATGAGTTTTCAATCTCGATGATGTAAAAGTGCACACTTTCAGTGGCTTCCTAATAGCGGAAGGAAAGAGCGTTCCAGACGGCCGCAGGAGCGCATCTGAAAGCGCGGTGGATAGTCAAGAGCCGTGGCACTGGGGTTGTCTCCACGAAGAGAATACCTACGACCAGATGGTGGGATCTTCTGAGGACACATCTATGCGTTTCTGTGCGAGCCTATGGGTATCTGAGTCTAGAGGTATCAGCGTGAGTCTCTGCGAGTCAAGATGTGAGATTATGTGCGAGTCGGTGTGTCTCTGTGTGAGTCTATGAGTCTAGGGGTCTCTGTGTGAGTCTCTGCGAATCAAAATGTAAGCTTGATTCTGTGCGAGTCGGTGTGTGTCTGTGTGAGTCTATGAGTCTAGGGGTCTCTGTGTGAGTCTCTGCGAATCAAAATGTAAGCTTGATTCTGTGCGAGTCGGTGTGTGTCTGTGTGAGTCTATGGGTATAGGGTCTCAGTGTAAGACTCTGCGAGGCGAGATGTAAGTGAGATTCTGTGCGAGTCGGTGTGTCTCTGTGTGAGTCTCTACCGTTCTCTCTCTATCTGCGTGTACAGGTCCCGTGAGTATGCACACAGTACCGCATGTATCAATGTGAGTCTTTGTCCTGAACCTAACCCTCTTTAGACATCTAAAAGCATCGGATGTTAGCCGTGGCCGGGAATCGAACTCAGGTGTGACTGGGTTTTTTGTTTTGTTTTTAACGGACGACAGCGCAATGTGTGGCTCGCCAACCACTGCGCCATCCGCCGCGCGACCAATTCATGAAGTGAGTGAACGCAATTCGTTACACAGCGAAATGCAAGTTTACAACAACAACAACCACCACCACCAAAAAAAATATTTTCCGAAAAAATCCCTCTGAGTGACTGACAATCGTCGAGTCAGCGAGCGGCCCAATTCACACAATCACCGGGGTTTTGCCTCCCCCCACCCCCAGCTACTCCATCCCCCCCGTTACCCCCCCCCCCCCACGGCTTATTAATTGTGTCGCTACTTCATCCTCTTGGCTCGCGCCGCCGCGCGCTGAAACCGGCAGAACGTTGGCGAAAGCACGGCTCGAGTTGCCGTCGGAGCGGTGAGAGGAGCGCGTGGAGAGGGGATGGAGAGGAGTGGGAGGTAGTGGGGGGGGGGGTCATTGGGGGGGTGGGGGGGTATAGCGAGAGGGGGAGGGGGGTCAGAAGGCGGATGAGAAACTTCCCAAGGGGGGGAGGGAGGGCCGGTCTCTACATTTCAAGCCTTTTAAATAATGGCCCCATTCTATAGATTTTCTTTATTTAATGCCAGTAAAATACCAATTTTCGGGATCTCAAGGAGAGGGGCCGGAGGAGCGAGGGTGGGGGCAGGTTAGGGCCCCCGTCGCTGCACCCGCCCCCTACGTTTGGGGGAAGGGTAGTAGTTGCAACCACGCACGGCCGCCTTTATATCTCCCAGTGATGGCGTTGATCATACCCAAAACAGATAATATGTTTTCTTAATGGGGAGCCGATTCGGTGGTTGTTTCATCATCACGGCCACCATCAGCAGCATTGCTCAATCCACTGCTGGATGAGAGAGGGCCTCCCCCACCCCCCTCCCCCTGTGCCGTGGGGGTGTTTCGAGCATACTGCACCAATACGCTCTGCCAGTGAGTGTTGTTAAAGGCTGGGTACGCAGCAGACCACAACAAAGAATTTGTGTAGGGGCGTCACGATGGCGAGATGTAAACTCCCTCGCCTGGTATACAGGAGGTCGTGGGTTCGATCCCGACCCTGCTGCTGTATATTTCGAGTTTGCGTGCCTCGCTCTCCCCGCGGTTGAGTGGATTTGTTCCTCTGGGTCCTCCGGTTTTTCCATTCCACATTTAAAATCAACATCACGCGTTTAGGGTATTTGGGTTGCTATCGGTTTCCACGTGACGATGAGCCACTTGGTTGAGCTATCGTTTGTGATAGCCAGATCGCTTCTGAAAATAGCTCAGTGGGCCTTACATGGTCAATACAAAAACAATTTTAACGTAATACAATTAAACCCGTTGCTTGCTGTGAACCTCGTCCGTAGCAGCCTCGAGCTCCCGTCTCTCATCACGACGCAGGCTCTACGCCTGCTGAGATTCCGAGATCTGCCGAACGAGATCGGGCGGAGTGGCGCGTGATTCGGTGCTCTCGGGCATTGATTTTGGCCCCACAGTAAAATCGTAGAGAATCAGAAATCGTTCTCTTGGTTTTTTTTTCGTTCTGGAAGAATCCATTGAGCTATGAAGCTCGTTTTCGCGAATGTGTAGGACTGTTTAACACATGTTATATTTCAAAGCTGTTTCTCCGGCTGGCTGGGACCGATAGATGGACATATCCAAAGCACGCGTGCGTTGCTAATAATTTATATCCATAGATAAATTAAACATTTGCCATTAACACTTCACAAGCACATGACGAAGGACCATTACTCGCAACGTGCCATGTTACATATTTATTTCCTATTAAAGCCACGATGTTATTGACACGTATGTTGAATTTTGATGTTGTTATTTGTGTTTCTGAACCACAGCTGCCAACGCAGCAGCATCACCAAAACCATGAGTTGCATTGTAACAGACGCGGGACATCCCCACACTTTACCTCGCCACCAACAGCAACAACACTCCCGTTCGACTTTTAAACTTCACTCGCCACAACAATAACAACAACAACAACTAAAAAGTCGCCAAGGGTGGTTGATAAAGACATCGGTTGACCGAGTGCCTCGCCCTGGGAGAGTGACGCAGACTCACGGCACAACAGCGGGCGATTGTAAGTCTGAGTATTTGGGGTATTTAAATTCTCTGTGCGTGTAATTCCTACAGCGCGTGGCCCGCTGCTTAGATTTGGCAAGCCTGGAATACCCCCTGGGGCAATTTCGGTTGAATCCCCAACAACGGCCTGATCTCTCTTGACGGAATCTATTTCCCAGATTTGAAATGATTTACTTCCAAGGAAAGCACTCCACCCCTCCCCTCTCCCCCCCCCTTCATCCGCCTCTCCCCCCACCACTCAACCACCCACCCAGCCTTCATCCCCCTCCGCCCAATCCCCGAACAAATATTTCCAATTATTTACTGACAAGGGATGGCCACCCCGTTCCGCCTACAATCTACGCCCACCTCACCAAATCACTGTCACCCCCCCCCCCCTTCATCCTTCGTCTCCCTCCCCTTCATCCTCCGCCCCTCCCCCATCATCCCTCACCCCCTCCCCATCATCCCCCACCCCCTTCCCATCATCCCCACTCCCTCCCCATCATGCCCCACCCTCTCCCCATCATGCCCCACCCCCTTCCCATCATCCCCACTCCCTCCCCATCATGCCCCACCCTCTCCCCATCCTCCCCCTACCGAGCCGCAGCTGTTTTTAAGGTAATGGGACGTCACTGTGGTAAATAATTAATTAAACACCACTCTTATTAATTACCAAACCGCGTTCCTCCATCGCGACGTTCATTGCCCGAACCGTCACTCGACTATGCATTCATAGGTTAAGCAAATCATGTTGCTAAAACTGCTGCTGGTGATATTGCTGCGTTGGCAATGGTGGACATACACACACCAAATCTCAACACATTCGTCTATAAGATTGTGGCCTAATAAGAACAAAACAAATATCATAGGCGACGGTTCATGTAATGCCCCTTCTTCATGGCACATAATAGAGGCATTTTGTTCACGTGCTATTAAGAAGGGACATTGCCCGAAACGTCGCCTATGGTATTTTTCCTATTACAGCCATACACACGCAGTGTTATTGACGAGTTCGCCAAAAAAACACTTGCCCCCACATCATATACAGTTTATACGGGGAACATTTACCTTTGTCTTTGAATATAAGTAACACACTCAATAAACAGACGAAATATCTACTTAATATATCTCCCTCCACGTAAAAAATAACCATGTTAATTTACACATCCCATCAACCGCAGCACGGCCTTCTGGGAAGCGCATCGTTTCAGCAGCATTGGTGCAGCACAAGCAAACTCTCTTTCGGTTTCAACACTCAGCGCCTCGTCAGGAGTTGAAGCGTGCTCGCTTGCTTCAACTAAGGCTTCTAGATTTGAAGCTTTCGTGACTGCAAGGATTCATACTCTTAGTTTTTTTAGGTAAAGTCACGTAGGTAAAAAAATACAATAAAAATTTATAAAAGTAAAATAAAAATAAAAATCACGACGTTTCGGAGGCAACACAAGCTTCCGTCTTCAGGTGGAACCGCCACAGCACGGTGGAACCGTCACAGCACGATTGTTGTATCAAGTTACTTGATACAACAATCGTGCTGTGACGCTTCCACCTGAAGACGGAAGCTTGTGTTGCCTCCGAAACGTCGTGATTTTTTATTTTTATTTTACTTTTATTAATTTTTATTTTATTTTTTACCTACGTGACTTTACCGAAAAAACATAAGAGTATCAACTAAGGCTGCTGAACTGTCATCAAAATTCTGGCCATGCCTGCATTCCACCAATCAATTGCTGCAAAAAATTGCGCATTCCCAGAAGGCCGCGTGACTGATGGCACGCGTACAAGAAAAACATATATTTAAAACGTTGCTTTTCATTATTATTTATATTTAATGTGGACGAACAGCCGTGCGAAGGGAGGGAGGGTGGGGGTGTCTATGGTCCGCTCGTTATATTTTGCCTTCTCGCTTAATGGGCTGGCTTGGAAGCTTGTTGCGGAACGTGTGCGCACCTTGCTCGACAGCCAAAGGCTCCAAAAGTCACCCCCGTTAATTGACAACGCGAAGTTCCCTCCCCGCGGGCTCGGAGTCTAACTGACTGAGAACGCCAAAGCCTTTGTTGAGTCCTTCCTTAACAAGCGCCGGCACCACGTGGATGCTCGGGGAAAAACAACTAAATCGATAGCCCTCGCCAGACACGGTGGGGGGGGGGGGTGGAAACACAATGTATGGCTGTATGTATGTTGAACTTCTGTCGCACCGTACGTGCCCAACTGTGCTAAACGGAGGTGCGGTCGAAGGACAAACAAACTAAACACAAAAACGCCGTTTTAAAGAAATGAGTGTGTCAATGAAGATGATGTAAAAGTGCACAGCTCCAGTGGCTTCCGTATATCGGGAGGGAAGAACGTTCCAGACGGCCGCAGAAGCGGAACCGAAAGTGCCGCGTTACGCGGTGACCTCCGACTTTGTTGGACGGCCGAGCAAAAGCCGCTAATGCTGCTGCTACTGCTGCGAGGATGACGACTTGACCTCGCGATCCAGTCTCGCAGATGAGTCCCGTTTGCGGGTATAGGGTAGAGAGCAAATGCAGTTCCCTTCCATTGCGGCGATAAGCGCTGTTAAGCGAGCACCTGTTCAAGGTCGGAAGGGCGCACGAGGTGACTGTGTGGCCAAGAAGACCGGGGCCTTTGCGTCGCCCGTGACGGGTGTTCAAAATAATGGACCGATATTGTTTTGTTTGTTCAGGGCTGAGTCAACCTAAGGGTGACCCGTCCCCGGACCGGTTAAGGTTATCACTGATGTCAGCTGTGGATGTGACAACGAACTCGGGTTCGTTGGGTTTGTAGCTCGCTGTGTTAAAACCACCGTGTCACCGCTCCCCGCACACTTACACGCCCCGCACGTAGCCAACCGTGTTAATTGGAGGTGCGAGAGAGAGATGAATGTAAGATGCACTTCCCGTGCTCCACACTGCGCCAATGTTCTGTATTTTAGTTGTCCAGCGTTCCGCTCGTAGTTGCGAGCGTCCCTCCTCCACCCTCCGATATTTCAAACTGCCCAGTAGCGTCCATCATGAGCCTCCTGATCATGACACCGCTGGCTCCAGTCATCGGTAAGTTAAATCAGCTACGTCTCTTCTCTAGCCCGTGTCGCGCCCGTTTAGCCCCCCTCTATCCGGCCAAACACAAAAGCGGCTTGGGCATGCGGTGGCTGGGCATGCGGTGGCTGGGCATGCGGTGGCTGGGCATGCGGTGGCTAGGCATGCCGTGGCTGGGCATGCGGTGGCTGGGCATGCGGTGGCTGGGCATGCGGTGGCTGGGCATGCGGTGGCTGGGCATGCCGTGGCTGGGCATGCGGTGGCTGGGCATGCGGTGGCTGGGCATGCCGTGGTTGGGCATGCCGTGGCTGGGCATGCGGTGGCTGGGCATGCGGTGGCTGGGCATGCGTGCTACATGACCCAGCCAACGCTTCGTTGCGTGCCAGGGGAGCTCACTGATGGGATTTTGTCCAAATATTCCAATGATCTATGAGCTCTCCACACAATCCAATCTGGATAGACCGTTTAAAAAAATAAAATTTACCTAGGCCTATATGCATATGTACACAAAGTCTAAAATATCCTCCGTATAGCATGAACATACCGTTGGGGCAAGTGCTGTTCGCGAGCACCTGTGAAGGGCGGCACAGCACACGAGGGGGGTGGGTAGCCAACACCACGCCCCACCGCCTTTGTCTCCCGACTGGCGATTTTTACACATCGCACCAGGTACTCATTTCAGGCTGAGTCGACCTATGGGAAGCTCAGGACCGTTTTCAGATAATAGTCACTGGTGTTGGCCGTGAGCGGGAATCGAACTCGGTGTCGCCGGGGTCGTAGCGCGGCGCGCTAACCGCTACACTACCGCTCCCCAACACCACAAGAAACACACACACACACACGAACCTCTCACCCCACCACCCGCACACACATCCAATTGCCCCCGGGCAACATTCGCTGTCTATGAATCCACCATGCCCCTCCCCCCACCTTGTTAAAAACACGAAGCGGGCCTTGCCCGCCAGGCATCCCTGTAGATCGCCCCTCGCGGAGATTTAATCCAGGATCAGAGGGTGCCAGAGGGGGTAGAGCAAGAGAGTTAGTTCTACCGCTGATTGGGGGGTGTGGGCACGGATTCGTCCAATGGGACCCCTACTCCTTGTCTTGCGATCATGTTTAAAATTACGGCGGCACGGGGGAGGGCGGTGGTGGTTCTGTGGGACACGCACGAGGGCCAAGGCGGGAGGGGTGAGGATTTGCGGGGGGGGGGGGGTAGCGATGCTCACAACAACAAGCGGAGTGCCAAGCGAATTAAACGCAACTTGGTACAGCGGGGCGCATAGGAGGTGTATCTGCCAATCATCTCAGTCAGTCAACCTCTAACAACCTCAGTGTCTGTCGCGTGGCTTCCTGCAAACAATACTCCTTGAACTTGACGTGGCTTCAAGGTGCACCTAGCTTGGCACCAGGACTGTGGTTACGTTAAAATTCACTTCGTTGCGAATGACGGTTTTTGTTGTTGTTGTTGTTGTTGGTGAACCTGTCAAAAAATCACCGTGTTTCTTAATGGTAGTGGGCAGAGTAACTGCTTTCACTGCGGGCAAAGGTGAGTACGCATTATTTTTAAACTAAACAATTTCTTATTTACCAGGTAAGGCCAACTGAGTTGTGTAGCTCTTTTTCAGCAGCAACCTCGCCACAGATGAGAGCTCAACAAAGCGGCTAATCACGTGGAAATCTATAGCAG
The DNA here is from genome assembly GCF_964198595.1 of Lampetra fluviatilis. NCBI lineage: Eukaryota > Metazoa > Chordata > Hyperoartia > Petromyzontiformes > Petromyzontidae > Lampetra > Lampetra fluviatilis. The sequence continues at coordinate 2,261,808 of NC_136291.1, read as the reverse complement.
CCAAATACTCTAAACGCGTGTTGATTCTAAATTGTGGAGGGAATAACCGATGGACCTGGAGATAGAAAATGCCACGCAACCACAGGGAGAAAGACACGCGAACTCCAAATATACAGGCGTTAGTCGGGCTCGAACAGGCGACCTTGCTTTCTAGATTAGAAGTTTTCGTGACTGCAAGGATCCATACTCTTGGTTCTTTCGGTAAAGTCACGTAGGTTCATGAACCACCTCTATGGGGAGGGATTCCACGTATCTGTTATAGCTCTTAACAGACAACGGGACACACCTGATGACGATTGCTTGTGTTGCAATCGAAACGTCGTGATTTAATTAATTTATTTTTCATCTTTTATTTATATTTTCTTTACCTACGTGACTTTATTGAAAGAACCAAGAGTATAGACAATCTTGCTGTTTCCTAGGCGAGGTAGTTAACATCTCACCACCGTGGAGCCACTTCGTTGAGCTATCATTTGTGGCCAGGTCATGATTTAATGTTTAATAATTGTCGCGTTATTAATGGATGATAATATTTTACTTTTAGGTGCGATGTGTAAATATCGCTACTGGAGAGACAAAGTCGGCCGGGCGTGGTGTTGGTCACCCACCCCCTCGTGTGCAGTGCCGGCCTTCATAGATGCTCGCTAACAGCACTTGCCTCAACAGTTCTGTTCGGGGGATCTCTGTTATTTTGTTATTTTGTATGCATGTTGAAATTCTAACCGTGCTCATCGAAGGTGCGGGCGGAAGGACGACCAACTCACCGCGTACATTGGGCAATGAAAGCTCATTTTCGATGGGGACTTGCGAGGAGAGTCAGTGGGTCCCTTTCCAATTCGACGCGGCTGTATTCGTCCGTTGATTGGCACGTGCCGAGCGCGCGCGTACCTTTGGCGACAATTCCTTTATTCGCCCTAATCCTTGCAACAACAAAAAACCGGAGGCTCCCTTAACGGCCTGTCTTTGGCGGCTTGCGGCAGTTGTTATTGTTATGGATGCATACCTTGCAATGCGGTCTAACGCCCAGAGATAAATCACCGCGCGACCTGACCGACCCCTAACAACAACGACCGCCACCCCTCCCCCACTCACCCCACAATCCACACCTCCCCCACCCCTAGACCCACCCTCCACCCGCTCCCACAACCCCCAACCCCCCCGACAAACACCCTCCAATAAAACCAATATCACCCCTGCCACACCGGGGGGTGGAGAGCAAGGAGAGGAGAGACACGTGTCCAGAGAGAGAGGGAGGGAGGGGGAGGGAGAGGAGGGGTGGGGGCATATTCAAGGGAGGTGAGGGAGGGAGTGGAAGGGAAAGAACGGAGGACGGAGAGAGTATAGGTGAGGGAGGGCAGGTAAGAAAGGGGGGTGAAGGGTAGGGAATGAAGGGAGGTGAGAGAGAGAGGGACGGGAGGGAGTGGAGTCAAGTGGAGTCGAGGGAGGAAGACGAATGGGGTGGGGGGGGAATCAAAGCATGGAGGGATGAGCGGTGTGGATTAAATTACAGCTGGCTATCCGTATATCCACTGTGAATGTTTAACTTTGTCTGCGATGAAGGGGACGGTACACTCGCAGAGATGGAGCGACGGAATGAGGTCGCGTGAATGCTACGGCTTGGGCGGGCCTTCATCCAGCAGCGGATTGATAATGGCCTATGCTATATTCGCAAACTGTAGCAAGACTAGCGCAGAGAGCCGTAGATTAGCGTAGACTCACATCGAGACCCACAGACTCACACAGAGATTACAGGAGGTGACCCAGAGTGTGAGTGGCCGTGTGCTGGACGTTGGGGTGACGAATTATAGATTTGAAGTTTTCGTGGCGACAAGGATTCATACTCTTTGTTTTTTTCGGTAAAGTCACGTAGGAAAAAAAAATTAAATAAATTAAATCACGAAGTTTCGGGCGCAACACAAGCGTCCTTCTTCAGGTGGGGACAACTTAGCGAAAGCACAACCGCTTAAGTGTGTCTCAGAGGTGTCTGTGACGAGTAATTATATAGTCGCGGGGTGAGGGGGGAGGGATGAACAAGGCCAGAAGGAATTAGAGAGAGGGAAAATAATCGATCATTGCTCGCCAGATTCCGTATGCAAATATCGTGAGTCTAAATAATCGATTTGAAATCGATGCGTCGTCTCTTGACACGTGGTCTGTATGTGTGCACGTTCAACTTCCTTTGCGCCGTACGAAGTCAACCATGCTCATCGGAGATGCCGGAGGAACAAACTAAAACACACGCAAAAAAAGCGGTTTCTAAAGAAACTAGTTTCCAATCTCGACAATTTAAAAGTGCAGAGCTCAAGTGACTTCCTAATATCGGAAGGAATGGCGCGTTATTGTCACGAATCTTAATCAGCCCCGAGCGAGCGACGACACGTGGTGATGAGGCCAGGGAAGGAAGGGGGTAGTGGGGTGGAGTGGGGTTAGAGAGTAGAGGGAGGTGGTGGGGAGGGGGTGGGTCGGCTTGGGAGGTGGTGAGTGGGGGGGAAGTTGTGGCTGGGTGCAGTGCAGGGAAGTGTGAGCAATACGAGATGGAGCCAGGAGTGCAAATCGTGAGGCCAAATTGCACAATGATCAAGGCCAGGGCCATGTAATGAGGCGATGGCGAAACAGGCACGGAGTGTCCCCGTGTCTCCGAGTTCCCTGCATCTCAATTGCACTGCCCCCACCCACCCCCGTTCCATTAATGTCCCGATGTCCATGTGATCCGTCTTCTTACGTCACCGGGTCCTTCTGTGTCCCCATGTCCCTGTGTCCGTGTGTCTCTCTTGTCTCAGTGTCACCAATGTCCCATGAACGTTGCCTCGTGTTCCCATCCCACCCCCCACCCCCAGCGTCCCTGTGTCTCCAAAGCCATTGAGGGTGTAATGGGCGAGCTCGCTTCGCCGGACTTTCAATGCAGATGCCATCTACTTTCGACTTGATTCTTCCCACAACGTCTGCTGGACGTTGTGGGAAGAGCTGGACAAATGCGTCACGCTCTAAAGCTCGCCTCTAGTGGCGTCGGCGAGAGATCGCAGGGCCGCAACCTGTACGGCTTGCACGGTATCATGCAAAAAGTATGCTGATACGAAAGGCTGAGAGGGTGAATTTGAATGGCCGCATGAATATTAATAAGCGTGGCTTTGTGATGTCACACGCGCGTGAAGTCGGCGGCTTTGGGAGAGGGGAAATCGATTAATCGGTCCACCAAGAGAGGTTTAAAAAAACGAGGCGGTTACTTCAGTTTGCGAGATTGAAACAAAACGGTAATTTTTGTTATTTAAAAAAAAATCGTGCAAGCCTCTGTTAATAAATTGCCACTAATTACATTTTCTGGCTGAGCTATAGAAACCTCGTGCTGGGCTAATTTTTGTTAATCACGAATGACACTTAATGATTTGCTTTCACCGATCTCCTCCAATCCTACGCTCCCCCCCACACCCCCCCCCCCGTTTCTATTAGGAGATTAATTAAAAGGCGTCCACCTGTGCCACGGGTCAACCCGATTCGCGGTACAGGATAACATTTAGTCGCTTCCCATATCGCTGTAATTATAACAGCCTTGTCCGGATTATAAGGCTATCCAGAAAGTAAGACGCACCCCCCCCCCCCAGCACCCCATAAATAAATAAATGGATACATATATAAACCCGCGTGTCCGGCGTTAATTAACGTATATAAGTCTGGTCGGTCACACAAACACAGCCACACAGATATCGGATTATAATATGCCCCCCCCCCCCACATATTTTGCTTTCAAAACACATGGGAAGGGGGTGCGTGGTTATTCTGACGTTAAGCGTGGGCCAATAGCGCCTTCAAAACAATACAAACGAGACGAGATCGACATTGACAAACGATACAACGCGAGACAGAAACATCAATTGCAACCCCAAACCAATTGTTCAACACCAATGGACACCCGCATCGGCAAGTCGCCAGATCTCGTCAAATCTCGCAAGCCAAGCAGGACGGACTCTGGTTAGTGCGCGGACGCGTGCCCAGCAGCCACTCGCGGCTGTGGCGGACGTGCTGCTGCCACGTGGCCAGGTGATGACGACCGAGGATGACCCCCCTCGTTCGATGCACGGTGGGTTTTCTCTGGGCTCATGAATATATCGCGTGCTGCGTATCATCAAGCGTTTGCGTCCAACTGCGACTCATATTTCACATGCGGGCGAAGGGGGTTGGGGTGCTCGCCTATTAGCATCCAGCAGTTCACAAGCAATGCTTCAAGCGAGCCAGTCGATCTGCTGCTGAGCTATCAACAAACTACTCTGGACTTCACGGGACACTAAATGTCGAAACCGTGTCCAGAGGTTTATTATGTATTTATTTTTTTCTGCTGAAATTGCTTACTCCACAGAAAGTCGGCCGTGCGGCTGACGGGATGTGTCATGTTTGTGTACGTTGAGTTGCAGACACGCGAACAAATCCAATGGTGTGCTTCGTGATGTGTGTCGCTCGTGTCCTCTGCACTGATCCGCTAACGACTCCTTCGTGTCCAGTGCAGCAGTAGCTTCTGCATCGCCCCACCCGCGGTCGTCCCATCGCACAAGGTGGTGCACTGGTCGCTGCGAACGCAAATCCCTTCGTCTTAATGAGACAACGGCAAACAACGTCAACAACGGCACGAAATAACAGCAGCAACAGCAACAACGACGACGAAGCCTCCGCGCAGCAGTAGCAGCAGCAGAGGCGCAATGGGAATACAATTAGGGCGAGATGGACACAACACACTCACACAGCCAGAGCCACGAGTGTGCCATGTGTCAGCCGCTGTGACACCGCCCGTCTCACTTGGCCCATAGTCGACTCGTGATTAATGCAACCATTAGTGCCTTCTCAGCTCCCCAGGGATAGCGGGCCCGGAGGGGGTGGGGAGGGGGGGGCGAGAAGGGGGCAAGCGAGGGGAGGGTCTGGGGGGTGTGTGGAAAGCTGTTGAGGAAGGTGGAGTTGGGGGAGGTAGAACGCATCACCCCCCCACTCCCCCCCATAATCACCCCCCCCACATCATAATCCCTCCCCCCACCGCCATCGGAAGCAACGTCTCTCTGTCGCGTCTTAATTGGACGCGCAGAAGCGAACAACTCAGACAATCCAATTAACGCGGCGAGGTCGTTAATTAATTAATTGCTCCACCGTCGCTGTCGTGTTTTTGCTGCTGTCGTTAAAGTCACCTCGCCGTGCCGCGAAGAGGAGACGGCTGACGGCGCCACGGGTTCGCGTGGCTCCGTGCCCGCGGTGCGAGCGTCAACATCGCGGAACGGATCTTGTGTTGGACCAACGGGTACAATGCCTTCGTCGGGCGGTGGAGAGATCGTGGTTGATTTTACGATGATGACGATGGTGGTGGTTTCAAGAGCCTATGCGATGATGCCAGCGTGTAGCAAGTAAGCGGCTGGCACAATACGAATGCAGGTCGATTCGGTGGTCGTCCATGGGGTTGGAGAGTCACGCGCGCGTCGAATGAGCCGCGTTGGCAGCTGGTTATGTTGACGATGCTGTTGCTGCAATCAGGGCCGGATCAAGGCGTGGGAGCTTTGGGGGCTTTAGAGGCTGCAGCCAGGGGGCCCTTCGCCAGCTGGAGGGCCTCCAGAGATGAAGTGAAAAGTTATTTCGGTTGTGAATGGTGAATTGTATTTGTTGTCAGCCTCGTAAAAATAAATTAAAATTTTCTTTTACTTTGTTTTCCTTTAGAAAATATTCCTGGGGGCCTCACAGGACCTGTGGTCCAGGGGCCTGCACAATCTTAATCCGGCCCTCGCTGCAGTCAACAACAACAACAACAACTCAACACGTTCCGCGTCAATGTATGTTGTCTACAACAACTCGGTGTGCGTGGCCTTACAAGGCAAGATGTAATAGGCGACGTTTCGGGCAATGACCCCCACCCCCATCCCAACCCCATCCCAACCTCCGCCTTCTTCACGGGACGCAAATAGAGAAGCTTGAGAGATAGGGTGAATAAGGGTGGAGACTTCACTCAACACCAAGTGGGGATCGAACCTAGGCCCTTCTTTGCTGTGAGACTCAAGCGTTGCCACTGCGCCACCCTGCCGCCCACTATCACCAGACAATACATCTCCCATCCGTCAACATACAAACGAAACAAACATTATTTTCATACATTCCATCAGTCGCGCGGCATGAGTGCGCAATTTCAGCAGCATTGGTTCAGTACAAGACAAACTCAGGTTTTGACATCCAGTGTCTCACCATGAGAGTCGTGATTGCTGGAGCCGCGTGAAGAATAGAGCATATTCACGATGAGTTTTTTTTTTGTTTGGGGAGGGGTTAGAGATCGCGCAAATGTATTTGTGTCGTGCACCCACCTCCACCCGACACAGCCAATTAGTAAGGGTTATCACGTGAACAAAACGGGCCAATGCGTGACTACTTAAGCACTCCTGTTACGTTTGAGCGCAAACGACTGCTTGGGGAGGCCTTCATCCAGCAGTGGATTGATCATGGCTGCTGCTCATGATGGTGATGAAGAGGCTACTGCGAATTCGATGTTGAACCGGTGTGCTGTTCAATAGAGGCGCAGAGCGATGCATTGCGCTGTGTGTCAGGTTAGGGGAAGGGAGTTGTTGAAAGGTGTGCGGGGGGATGGTGATGGTGGTGGTTGGTTGTGGTAGTAGTGGTGCAGAGATAGTTGTGATGGTGGTGATGGTAATGGTCGTTGGTGGTGGTGGTGATGATGAAAATGGTAGTTGGTGGTGGTGGTGATGATGGAAATGGTGCTTGGTAGTGGTGGTTGTGGTTGAGACACTTGTGATGCTTGTCGTGGTGGTGATGCTGATTGTGGTTCAGATAGATATATTGGACACCAATACAATCCCCACACGCGCATGATGCCTTAACAGACTGTTGGGGCAAGTGCTGTTAGCGAGCACCTATGAAGGCCGGAACGGCGCACGAGGGGGGTGGGTGGCCAGCACCACGCCCGGCCGTATTTGTCTCCCCAGTGGCGATGTTTACACACCGCACTAGGCATTCATTCGAGGCCGAGTCGACCTACGTGTAATGCCCAGGACCGGTTCAGATAATCGTCACTGGCGTTCGCCGCGAGTGGGAAACGAACTCTGGTCGGCGGGTTCGCAGCAGAGCGCGCTCACCACTGCACCACCGCTCCCCGATGTGCCTGACACTCGCAACACCACACACACACACTCTCTGACCAAACGATGAGATATTCACTAATTACCCAGGGTATTAGTGGCAACACAATTGCAACAACACGAATAACACCACCACCAACAACAACATCCCGACGGGAATTCCTCAAGTCGCGCAGGGTATTAGTTACACGATGACTTTATTTGATTCACACCTTCGTTTCTCTCTCTCTCTCTGAGTCTCACACACGCATCGCGGCATCGTCATCATCATCGTCATCATCTCGAATTACGCTGTGAGAACACTGCAGACCACAACTTTTGCTTCGCGGTTCATCACGCCTGGCGAGTTTCCATGCATTTCTGCACCCTTCTCGTGGCAATGGGGGGTAGAGGGTGGGGGTTACGACAATTACCGCATTCTCCGGATATAATATAAGACTCTTCGGGGACACACAAAAAAAACGAGTCACGTCAATTAATTTTGTAACGATCCCCCGCGAACAATGAGGGCACGTGGTGCGTATCTCCTGTTCACAAGCCCCGCAGAGCCAGTGGTGGAAATTCCACATTCCTATGACGGGGTGAGAATAGCGGAGGTGGGTCAGTCACTCAATAACACAGCCGCTGTTTGGCTTCCCCCATATAGTGATACTTTATTTTATCCACCCAACCATCCAGGGGAATGATGGGCCGAGTCAACCCACAACCACTCTCTCAACCTTTTTCGATTGCCAGCCGCTCGTTCGAGCAGCAGGTCCCACTTTGCCTGCCGGGAAGTAAGACACACCCCCACAACTTGTGTCCGGTGTCAATAAAGTTATACAACTGTGATCTCACACACACACACACACGTGCCGGATTACGAGACGCACCAGCAGATTCTCCTTGAACAAAATAAGGAGAGGGGGTAACACCGCGTCTCATATTCCGGAGAACACGGCAGATGTATTTCATTACGTTTAATTGTAATTATTTCGAAGGGAGAGCCCGTTTCTCTGCAAGGGACAATGAAACAGCTGTCATCATGGCCATGCTCTCTTCTCAAAATGCTTCTTGTGCTCGGAGCAGTACACCTGCTCTGCTCTATACATTTATAATATATATAGTGATGGTTTTATTTACATCGTTTTTTCTGGGATTTATATAATAGCATGGCGAAATAAGGACATTAACAGGAGCACAACTCGGAACTTCCTGGTTACACCAGCCCACAGGGGATTATTGTGTCCGTCCGTCGTGCAGGGAGGGGCTGGGTGGGGAGGGAGGGGCTTGGTGGAGAGGGAGGGGCTGGGTGTGGAGGGGCTGGGTGGGGAGGGTGGGGCTGGGTGGAGAGGGGAGGGTGGGGAGGGGCTGGGTGGGGAGGGGAGGGTGGGGAGGGGCTGGGTGGGGAGGGTGGGGAGGGGCTGGGTGGGGAGGGTGGGGCTGTGTGGGAAGGGGCTGGTCACCCCGTGGTGCCCTTATAAAACTCAACGTTTAACCTACTCACGCCGGCTTGTGCCCGCCCTCACAGTCGGGCATATTTGCGGAATACACCACGCCGCCGTTGACCCTGCAGGCCATTGACCGAGCAACCCAACATTCCTATCAGCTCCCTCCGCAGGAATGTGTTACATGAGCAGCGGTCAGCCTCCTGTATTCGTCAAACCAACTTCTTCCGTATCGCCATCTATCATCATCATTATTATTACTACAGTATTATGATTAGACGTCTTCCGAACGTCTTCTTCCGCCGTTTCACTTCAACTCAATGTTCATTTGTGACACTGGGAATTCCGCGTAGCCAGTTACCCAGCGACACACTACGATAATGAAGTTACCGATGGGGTGGGTGGTGGACAGGAGCCACAGCCGGGAAACTCGAGGCGTAGATTTTTTTCCCGCAATTATTATTTAAATCGTAATTATTATTTATATCACGTAGATTATTTAAACGGTAGTGATGTCCCCATTTGCCAGGGAACGCGAGGCAAGGATTATTTATCGGTCATTATTTTTTTTTATCATAATCATTACTTAAATAATTATGTATCAGACGATGCTTTCCTTTGTGATTATTTTACAATTCCGCTCTCGGCGTGATGTCCCCATGTGCGTGTGCAGCCTCGTGTGTCAATCCACTGCTGGATGAGTGCCTCCCACTCACCCCCTTTCAATGCTGTGGGAGGGGGGGAGGTTATTTTTACCATACTTCACCACGCTGGACAGTGGCCGGTTAATGGGAGTCTGGGAGCAATTGCCGTGGCAGCATAGAAGTAGCGTACAACAACAGCATTTGCCCTCTGACTGTCCACACATAGCCGGGCGCCAACATCGCGAGCTATCATCGAGTGCCACACACACATACACCGTTCGTGTTTACATCGATAATAGATAAATCAATGCGCGGGTTACATCCCCCGGTCGTTATGTCAAGAACATCGAGTCCACGCTGCTTTGATCAGCCACGGCAAACACCACGCGTAATGATTTGTCCGAAATGCTGCCTCGTCAAGACCCTCTACCACCCGACCCGGCCGCTTCGAATTGAATCGATGCTAGCGACATAAATGTGGCGAGATCATCACGTGGCGTTTACTCGCAAATCACCAATGGGCCACCTTAAAATTGGCTACGCAAACTTAGCACGCGGCTTAAGTGAATCACCACCACTCCCGTTGCTGTATTCAACTGTGTTCCACTTTCACCCACTATCCCCAGAGCCCCCACCCCTGAACTCGCATACCCCTCACCCAGCCCTCGGGGGTAACAGTTTACCTTGGTGTAAATAACCGCGGCGTGGAATGAATAAAGCGAGCGTACTTATTGAAATGATTCTACCCGCACAGGGAGAAGCGAGAGAGAGAGCACGCTTTATAAAGAGATGCTGCAGCCACGTGGTCGATATCCACCCCCTCTCTCTACCCCCGCCCACCCCTAGAAGTCCACCCCACCGCCCCCCTCCCCACACGGGGTCCGGACACGATCGATTAAGTTGCGCGCGACGAAATCGCAAACCGCTTTGTCCACCTCTGAGCGCGCGGTTGCGCAACCCGAATCGCCGTTCGAAATGGCGCCGCGACTGAATTGCGTCCGCGACCCGCCCTGACCGCACCCGTGCGAGACGTTCCCTCGAAAACAGAAACTCAAGACAGCGCCGTTTTAGCAGGAGTCTAACAACCGAAGCATAGTTGCGCAAATGTTGCACGTGACGAAACGCGTCGCTACAAATCGTTGAACATACCGCCGGTTGCAGGTCTCCGCCGACCGCGGGCAACCGGTTGCGCAACTGGCCGCAACTGGAAACATCCACGTACATATGAAGCGATTCAGTTGCTTGCAACCGAGTTGAATGCGAGCGATCGCTCAGGTGTGAACAAGGCCTACACTCTTTGGAGGACGTCGAACCCTAACCCTTACTCGTGCGATTTATGAACAGAAGATCCACGTCGGGTAAGCAACCGGTTACGCAACTGCTCGCACCGAGTTGCAGAAGAACGTCCACTGGATGATGCCGACCTAGTTGAAAGAAATGTCCATTGGCTGAGATGTGCACCACGCCGTAGCAGTTGCACACACTCGCACACAACAACGCTCAGCCGTTGCCTGTTCATCCCTTGTCGCGTTTTGTGTTGTGTATCCGTGTATATAGCGGTGTGGGGAGCGGTGGTGCGGTGGTTAGCGCACTGCGCTACGAACCCGTGTTCGATTGCCGCTCACGGTTCATAGGAGTGGTGACGATTTGAGCCAGTCCTGGACCCTCCCACTAGGGAGACTCAGCCTTAAATGTGTACCTGGTGCGTAAACATCAGCTGCGGTGAGACAAAGGCAGCCGGTCTGTCGGAGCTCGCTAACAACACTTGCACAACCAATCTGTTGAAGGTTATAGGGGGGATCCTTTGTATTTGTTACACAGCTGTTCGCTGTGTTCATATGTTGATTAATCCACATGCACCCCCTCCAAAGAAAAGAAAAACACGACTATAAGAGACTATTGTTGTACTTACGAACGAAGGAGTCGCTACAAATTAGCCGAGCAGATCGATGCTTGAGTGTGTCTCCTTGAAGTGTCAAAGAACACGCCGAGGCGCAGCATGCGGATACAAATATTCACCACTAACAGATGCTGAAGAACTGCATAGCGGTCAGTCTTGTCTTGAGTTAGGAGGTCACCGACAAATAAAAGTGAAGCACGTTTGACCGACTGAAAGCAGCAGGGATGAAGACGCAGACAGCCGTGGCCCGGTTCCGTTCTTCTTGGGAGTCATCGGCACGGTCACAGATGCTCGCTGCTGCACAGTCGGCCACTTGGAACTGCGCGGGTGGAGTTTCCTCTTCCACGCTAGTGGGACCCATTGTCGTGTTTTTGTTTCGGTTACCCAACAAGTTCCGCAGACGGTGACTCTACTGGTGACACAAGCAGTCGCTCAGGTGCAGAAGGGAGGAGGCGGCGGTCACTTACAACTAGGACACAACTTTAGAGTCTTTATTTTTGTTTTGCGTGCGTAAAGTAACCATTTAGGAAGCTTGAAAACTCATCCAGCAGTGGAGTTGGCAAACCGCGCTGAATATGTTTCACAACAAACGAAAAAAACTCCGAGGACTGGCTGGGACGGACAGCCCTCATTAGTTATGGGATTGCCTTTGTTTTTAATTTGTTAATTTAAAATGCGAATATCGCGCTCGCCGCTGGTTCTGCGATGCTGGGACATCTTGAACAACACGACACTTTGAATGGCTCATCATCGGCGTTTCATTCGGGGAGATTAAATCGTGTACTCCCCGTGCAGCGAGGACACCTATCGCGATCAAAGGAAACAAAATTCCCTTCAATAATCGATTACATATTCGGTATTCATGTTTTTTTTTGAACGCATAGGCTGTCACTGATGATGCTGGATGTATCTGCCAGCGAAACGTCGGACTACCAGATTGTTAAGCATTGGCCAAGTTTGTTCACCACGTGACAACTTCATGAATTAGCTGTGTCGGGTGGTAGAGGGTTTACGACATAACCATAATTTAACTTGCCCGATGCGACCCCAAAAATTTTCAATTTTAATTGAACAATTAGTAATCGATTCCTTTTCAACGTTTTGGCGAATGCAGTGGCGTTTGGCGGCTGCGGGGATCACGCAACAACAGCAACAACAACAACGGTCATGGTCGGAATCATCCCCATGCGCCACGATCGCTCTACTGCTGGATGAAGACTTTCGCGAGTCGCAAATGAATTTAAAGTTATTGATTATTACGCACGCGCGCTCTGCGAGCTTAATACGTCGATTTTATTCGATTATTTCGATGCGTTTTGTTGCACCCCCCCCCCACCCCTTGGGTTTCATCGTCAGCAGGGCACGGCTGAATGTCACCTCCAGTGTTAAGCACTGCACAGATCACTGAGCGATGAGCGTAATAGATTGCATGTGTGTCTGTGTGTCTGTGTCCTCAAATGAGGACCTGGTGCGATGTGCAAACATCGCCACTGGAGAGACAAAGGCGGCCGGGCGTGGTGTTGGCCACCTCAACCCCTCGTGTGCCGTGCCGGTCTTCATAGGTGCTCGCTAATAGCACTTGCCCCCAACGGTCTCTTAAGGGCTATACGGGGGATCTTTGTCTTTTTGTATTGGTGTATATATAAACTGCATGACGTTGTAAGGGAGCGGTGGTGCCGTGTTTAGCCCACCTCGCTACGAACGCGGAAAATCCGAGTCACACCTCTAGGGTCGACTCAGCCGTAAATTAGTTACCGGTTGCTCCGCGTGATTAACATGAGCAGTAGGGGAGAGACAAAGGCGGCCGGGACGTGGTTGCGCCCACACCCGCCCCCCCCCATTCGTGTGTGTGTGTCTCTCGTGCCTGCATACATAGCTGCTATTCGCGAACAGCATTTGTCCCAGCAGCCTGTTGGAGGGCCGCACGGGGGGTCAGGGCCGTCGATCGGGGTGGGGTGCGTAGCCGAGGGCAACTCCCACACCGTGTGCCCCCCCCCCCCAAAGCGCAGGGCCTGGGGCGATCGCCCAGAATCGCCGACGTACCCTTTGGGCCGGCTCCGCGAGGTACCTTTGTTTCTCCGTGTGAATATGCGTGAGAACCCTTGCGGGTAGGAAGGTACAACGAGGAGACGAAGCTTTCACGACACGCGCGCGCGCGGGGAATGGGGGCTGATTAAGGAGACGCAAGCATCAGTGTACAGATACGGCATAGCATCCTATTGACATAGCCTCACTACAATGGGACGCCTATGGTTAGTTATTCATAGCTACTCACATTATGGAAATACTTATGTTCCATAACGCGCTTGCGTTCAGCTTGTATGTGTGTCTGTGTGTCTGTCTTTGCGTGTGTTTTCGGCCGTGGTGCTGGCCACCCACCCCCTCGTGTGCCGTTCCGGCCTTCATAGGTGCTCCCTAACAGCACTTGCCCCAAAAGTAAAGTGAGGCTTTACGGGGGATCTTTGTCTTTGTGTTTTTTTGTGTGTGTGTGGAGTGGTAGCGTAGTGATTAGCCTCACTGCTCTACGAAGCTGGAGACCTCGGGTTCAGTTCGCAGCACACGACCAACAACAGGAACGAATGTTTGAACCGGTCCCGAGGCCTCTGCAGGGTCGAGTTAAAACGAGCACCTGGTGTGGCATATAAACGTCAGCACTGGTGTGGGGGGGAAGGAGTCGGGGAGACAAAGGCGATCGGGCGTGGTGCTGTCCACCCACACTCCCACTCATGTGCTGCAATTCGCTAACAGCACTTGACCCCAAAGCATATATGAGGCTATACAGTTGGGGGTGTCTTTATCTGGTCGTGTGTGAGTATGGCATGTATATGTGCTTTTTAAAATGTATTTAATCCATGTGCATACGAGTACCAGCGCGCGTGTGTGTGTGTGTGTATATATATTCCCAATTTGTGTTTCAGTCTCTTGCACACACACACACGCGTGTGCGCGCGCGCGCGCGCAAACACGTCTGTCGCCACGTCTTCGCCGTGCGCGCCTTCAAGACAACTTGGTCCGAAATTTTCGTCTTCGAGCAGAGTTCCCGCTCAGAAAGAGAGCAGCGATGAATCATCAACAGTCTTCTCGTCGGCGGAGGAACAACCCAAAACAAAAAAAACACATTCGCGACGATAATCGTAATTAATTACATCCAAAAACGACAGCAATTGCTTTTGTTCTTTTTTTCTTCGCTCGCAATCACCCACCCCTCCTGTTCATAATTTAAGAAAAAATGCAATGTAATCATAGCAAAAATAATTAAATACATATATCTCGCCGTTCGCGCGTGCAGGGAGAGGATTGGAGGCAACTGATGGGCATGGAGTTGATTTGAAAATACTGTGGCATGCGTGTGAGTGTGCGTGTGTGCGCGTGTGCATGTGTGGGTAAGTGTGCGTGAGTGCGTGTGTGAGTAAGTGTGCGTGTGAGTGCGTGTGTGCGTACGTGCGGGCTGGCAACCCACCCCGTCGTGTGCCACAGTTCCGGCCTTCATATGTGCTCGGTGACAGCACTTGCCCCAACAGTCCGTTAAGGCTCAACAGGGGGATCTTTGTCTTGTGTCCCTTTTGTTCAAATTGTCCAAATGTGAAAATAAATTACTCGCAAATTACTCAATGTGGAAACACACAGCAACCCCCCCCCCCTGTTGTGAATCTACAGCTGACAATACGCACGCCATAGCCTTGTGCCCTATAAGAAGGACGCAAGCATCCAAATATAATGAGTTGTTTCAAACTCAACGATGCAGGTGATTGCGTCTAACTATACAATGCGACAGAGTCACTTTCCGTCGAAGCCCCATACCGTAAAGCGACAGCGCGTGCTTGCCTATCAACGTCTGGCAGGTCACCAGCATCGATTTAAGCAAGCGAGTCTGACCGCTGCTGCTGCTGCTGCTGATGAGACACCGCGTGTTGAAACCGGTGAAGAGTTTTGTTTTGTTTTGTAATCTCGTCTTGAAATGAATGCTGCTGAAATGACGCACTCCCAATAAGGCCGTTTGGCTGGCTGATGGGATGGGTAAGAAACGCTTTGATATTTGCCTCTGCGTCGAGAGGCGGGACCGGTGAGATGGCGATATTAGTGTCTGCTTATGTAATGTGTTATTTATAAACCCCTTACTATGACGCGAATGATTAATTTGAGCCGAAGTCGGAATTTGCCGTGCGATGGAAACGAGGAATTACCTTCCCTCCGTGGGTGAGTGTGATGAGGACACGTGCAATCTGTGTGTGTGCACGTAGTGTGAATGTAGCGGTGAGCGCGCTGCGCTACGAACCCAGCTATGCCGAGTTCGATTCCAGCTAACGGCCAACAACACCGGTGACGATTATCTGATCCGGTCATGGGCATCCCCTAAGTCGACTCAGCCTCAAATGAGTACCTGGTGTGGCGTGTAAACGTCACCACACGGGAGACAAAGGTGGCCCGGCGTGGTGTTGGCCACCCACCCCCTCGTGTGTCATGCCGGCGTTCATAAGTGCTACTCGCTATCAGCACTTGCCCGGACAGTCTGTTCAGGCTTTACGGGGAATTTTGTCTTTTGTGCATCGTGTAAATATATTTTCTACTGTATATGCATTTGCATGCAAGCATATTCGTACGAATCAATGTATACCCGTGTGTGTGTGTGTTGGAACATACACACACGTGTCCGTGTGTGTGTGTCTACGACAGTTTATTTTGTGTGACTGTATATGTGGTGTTTTAGGCAACACCTATGACAATATGTCCATCATTGTACACGCGTGTCTGTCTATGGGAGTACGCACACACACGCGCGCACGCAGATCTGTGTACATTCATGAGCGTGTACTCACGCGGCTGCCACTTCACGTGGTCCGCAAGCGCACCTAGCCTGGCACGGGCGGCGCGATGATGACACCCCCCACCACTCAGTGACGAACGGGCGGCTGTTGTTGCTGCTGCTGCTGTTGTCATCGTTGTCATTCTTGTTGTGCGTACTTACGCACGTGTCTGTACGTGTGTATGTATGTGTGTACGTGTGTGTGTACGTGTGTGTGTGCGTGCGCGTGTTGAAACCATTCACAAATCTGCGAACACAATGCGACTCGACTCAGTCCCACAGCCATCGCCAATCCTCATCGCAACGCCGCTGGATCCACCCTTGCTCCCCCCCCACCACCGTCCTCCAATAGAGACCCCCCCCCCACAACTCTCCTGGCCCCCTCCCCCGTCTCCCCCACGCCTCCACCACCCCCTCTGCTTTCGGAGCTCCCACGCGCAGGGCTCGGGCGGGTGGTGGGTCAGGTGGGGTTTGGGTAAACAAGAGGAGGCGATAGGAAGGTGGCGGTAGGAACTAGCAGATGATGGTGAAGTATGGTGAAAGACGAGAAGGACGAGGAGGCGACGAGTGGGGTAATGGGGGGGGGGGGCAGTGGTGGTGTTGAGGGTAGAAGGGGCGATCGAGTGGTGAGCGACCTCTCCAGGGGCGGGGTCGAGTAGTGAAGCGACCTCTCGTCGATTAGAAGGGGAACACCATGAATCCCGAGAAGGTGGAGTACTTCCACCCGCCCATGAGGTTCCCACGCTCCAGCTTGAGGTTCACGCGGTCCCCCTTCTCCATGAGCAGCAGCACCCCGTTGCTGGCCGCTTCTCGCGTCACGTCCTGGTCGCCCGCGAAGGCGGAGATCACGGCCCAGCTGTTGAGCATCAGGCTCACCTGCGGCCGAAGGGCGCCACGGTGGCGATGAGATGTTAACTACCTCGCCTGGTGTACGGGAGGTTCGTGGGTTCGATTCTCGACCCTGTACGCCTGCTGCGTGTTTGGAGTTTGCGGGCTCTGTCCCTCTACACGTGGTCGCGCCCGTTTTCTTTTTCCCCCCTATGGGTTTTCCATGCACATTTAGAAATTTCGTTCGGAGTATTTGGCTGCGAGATATTTCCACGTGATAAGCCACTTAATTGCGCTGTCATCTGTGGCCAGGTCGTTTCTGAAAAAGAGCTAAATAGCTAAGTGGGCCTTACCTGATAAAATTAAAAATATATATTGAGTTTAGAAAGCCACTAGGAGTTTCACGTTTTCGATTAGTTACGTCACCTACGGGAGGCTCATACACCCGATTCTCAAGACTCGAAGTTTTTTTTTTATTGTTACTAATTTTATCGACCTCGGAAGGATGATAGGCTGAGTCAATCGCCGCCCCAGGATATTTCACTGCCGATTGCGAGCGTCTCGCTCGACCGCTAAGCCACCTGGCCGGTGATGGAGAGGTCAGACGTTAAAATGTATGCGTATCCAAACCCCAACATTGATGCACATTTGTGCTGAGAAGAGAATCAGTGGCAGAGGGAGCGGGCCCACAACTTTGTCAAAAGGGTGCGAGTTCAAATCCTGGTTGGAGATGTTGCTTCAGCTCATCATCTTTTCAGGGGGTAGAGGGGGGATTGTTGGTCAAATTGGTACAATTTCGTAGAAAAGTCCAAAACAGCGGTTGCTTTACGGATTCACTCGTCTGCCGCCATAGAAACGTGGAATTTCCGCGTAATGACTCAGGAAATGATCGCCACCTCAATGCTAATTTGCACAGGAATATAATTCTGTGACTAAGTGGTGGGGAGGAGGGGGGTTAACCTCCCCCCCCCCCGCCCCTCCTGGACTCCCACACCAGGCTCAGTACCTGCCGAGCCTCCGCGATGCGACGAGACGGGGGAGGGTGATGCGATGTGAGCCCAACGTGCATGGCTATGGGGAAGACGTACATCGTAATGTCGACTGGATCAGCGGTTAAGCCTCTGAGCGTCGCTCCGGGGCGCAATTTGTTCTATCGAGTGCTCGTAAATGTAATTCACGATCGCTTGCCAGTGATTCAGTAACCTCCTCCTCCTCGTCGTAAATGACACGTGCATGTGTAGATTGCATGGCACTTACGTAAGGATTATGCAATGATAACACAATAATGTACGGCGCTCTAGTTTTGCTTGTCACAGGCTCACACGACGACCGATAGAGCCTGACAGAGACCCACAGAGAGCAATGCATAATAACCACATGGAGACCCACAGTCGCATCGAGGGCGATACACTTCCATAGGGATATAAATAGTACTCACACAGATGTCCATGAACTCAGAGACCCATGAACTCAGAGACCAATATAGTCACGTAACCTCACGCTGAAACCCATAGTTAGATGGAAACAAAACAGACACAAATAAATACCCATAGGCACACATAAGAGACCAATAGACTCATATAAGAGACCCATAGACTCAAATAAGATACCCATAGACTAAAACCATAGACCCATAGACTCACATAGAGACTCATAGACTCAATCATAGACCCATACACTCACACAAAGACACAGCATCAAATAATAGACCCATAGACTCGTATATAGACCCATAGACTTACACAATAGACCCCCAGACTCACACAGAGACCCATATACTCACATAATAGATCCATAGACTCACATAGAGACCTATAGACTCACATAATAGACCCATAGACTCATACAGAGACCAATAGACTCACATAGAGACCCATATACTCACACAGAGACCCATCGACTCACATAAATGACCCATATACTCACATAGAGACCCAGAGACTCGCGTAGAGACCCATAGACTCACATAGAGACCCATAGACCCACATAGAGACCCATAGACTCACATAGAGACCCATAGACTCACACAGAGAACCGCAGATTCTCAATTCAATGGGGGTGTCCACCAATAAAACAACTCTGCTTTGTCCCCCCACCCCCACCCCCAATGACCCAGCCCCCCCGCACCCCCTCCCCTCACCTGAATGGTCTGTCTGTTGTACACCTTGACCACGTGGAAACTGAAGCTGTAGACGCCCTTGCGAGGAGCGATGAAGGTGCTCGATTCCACGTCGAAGTTGTTCCCCACGTTCACCAGCGTCTGTGCATAGCGGAGGGCACGAAGTGCAGACCAACATCGTCATCAATAACAACATCGTCATCGTCATGAACATCGTCATTGTCATGGTCGACGTCACGGTAATCAACGACAGCATCATCATCATCATCAATCATCGTCACCACCAGCGTGGTCGTCGTCGTCGTCGTCATTAACGTTTACATCATCAATATCGTCACCTTCATCATCAGGTACTGATTTTGAGGTCGAGTCGACCTAGGGGAGGGAGGCACTGTGTAGGTATGCTGAACTTCTTTCGCACCGTACGTAGCCACGCGTGCTAATCGGTTGGTTACGGACGGTGCACTGAGTAGCCGGGAGTTGAACACAAATCGCCGGGTTAAAGATAACGATCCCACCCCCCACACCCCCCCCATAGCCTTAACAGAGTGTTGGAGCAAGTGCTGTTATCGAACACCTATGAAGGCCGGCACGGCACACGTGGGGGTGGGTGGCCAGCACCACGCCCGGCCGCCTTTGTCTCCCCAGTGGCGATGTTTACACACAGCACTAGGTACTCATTCGAGGCTGAGTTGACCTACAGGACGGCCCATAAAAATTCAGATATTCGTCACTGCTGTCTGTGGCTGTGGAGTCGAACTCGGGTGGCCGGGGTTGACAGCGCAGCGCGCTAACCGCTACACTACCGCACACGCGCTTACCCTCAAAACCACATCTATAAATATCCTGTCCATCACGACAATGTCAAATATAAACCACAGCGTTGGGAGGTTTATGCGTAGTTCATACAGCTGGCAAGTCCACGGCATTACTCGCAAAAAAACACAACTCGGAACATTGCACGTGGCTTAACTTCGCCGGATTCGCGCGTTTGTAAAACAAAATGATGAAAAAAATACTTTAGGATGCATCGTTTATCGAGATGAACCACCGGATCTTCCGTTGCACGGTCAACGTCTCGACGCAACCAAATAGCCGGGTCACGTTGGCAAAAAATGGGAAGTGCTTCGTGCGTCTTTTGTCATTTTTAAATCCTTTATATTAAGTTCGCTTGCTTGCTTAGGACCGTGCAAATCTTTCGGTCGTTTTTTAACCCACTTTCCGTGATCCAATCGAGCTGACAATTTCCACACAGACTCGTTGTGCGTGACAAATAATGTTCGTGAAAATTTTTTTCCAGAATTTTACACTTTTTAGGACAAAAATATTATATTTAATTACCAATTGCTTAATGGTGCAATGCAATCATCTGACCCATAGGTGGCAGCCATCTCAAGCCAGAGGACGAGAGGACTCTAGCCGCCACGCATATAAAGGATTTATAGTGAAAAACTTTGTTTTTACGGGTTATACCTATTCTAGTTGCCACTTTGTGTTACTGCCCTTGCCGAGATGACATGCTCAAAGGACAGAGACGTGAAGCGGCCAGCGACAAACGGCACGGTCAAAGTTGCAATCGATGAGACTCATGGAGCGGAGGTGACAATGATGCTGATGATGGGAGAGAGGGTTGCAGAGTTGAGCAGTGTGAGCCAAGAAGCAGGGAGAGCAGAGGTGACATACAGCGTGTGGTGAGTGAGTTAGTGGGTGAGTTAGTGGGTGAGTGAGTGAGTTAGTGGGTGGTTGAGTGAGTAGGTGAGTGTGAGTGAGTTAGTGGGTGTTTGGGTGAGTAGGTGAGTGGGTGAGTGTGTGAGTGAGTGGGTGAGTGGTTGAGTGGGTGAGTGAGTTAGTGGGTGTTTGGGTGAGTAGGTGAGTGGTTCAGTGAGTTAGTGGGTGTTTGAGCGAGTTAGTGGGTGTTTGAGTGAGTAGGTGAGTGGTTGAGTGAGTTAGTGGGTGTGGGTGTGAGTGAGTTAGTGGGTGTTTGAGTAAGTAGGTGAGTGGTTCAGTGAGTTAGTAAGTGTTTTGGTGAGTGGGTGAGTGTGTGAGTGAGTGAGTTAGTAGGTGTTTGGGTGAGTAGGTGAATGGGTGTGTGAGTTAGTGGGTGTGTGAGTTAGTGGGGGTGTGAGTTAGTGGGTGTTTGAATAAGTAGGTGAGTAGTTGAGTGAGTTAGTAGGTGTTTGAGTGAGTAGGTGAGTGGGTGAGTGAGTTAGTGGATGTTTGAGTCAGTGGGTGAGTGTGTGAGTGAGTTAGTGGGTGAGATATTGGGTGAGTGAGTGGTGCATCTGCCAGTCATCTCGATAAAACCATGGCACCGAAGTCTGTCCCGTGATCACTCGCACGCACACACACGCATACACGTACACACACACGCAGATACGCGCACACACACGCACACACACGGCGACGAGGTGGTTACACCTTCACCAATTCAGCGTGAACAATGAAACTCGGTACGCGCAGCCCACGCGACAACACGAGCGAGAGAGGGGAGGAGTAATAATAATATAATACAATTACATTAAACACAAAGGGGGCGGTGCGGCACAATCACACCGACACACGCAATTATTTCTACCTAACAAGCACTAATTAGTGAAAATAAATGGCCTCGACATAGTATTAACTAAATTAATGGCGTGTGTGTGGGGGGGGTGCGGGAGGTGGGATGGGAGAGGAACGGGGTGTGTGGGGGGCGCTGTTATCCCCGTTCTTTATGACTCCCTTCTGCGTCGGTAATTAGCTGGGGACACAAACTAAGTTTGTTGATGGTGACGTCGGTAGCGTGTGTCTGTGTGTGTGTCTGTGTGTGTCTGTGTGTAGTGGTTTGTGTTTGTGTCTGTGTGTCTGTGTGTGTCTGTGTGTGTAGTGGTTTGTGTCTCTGTGTGTGTATTGTGGTTTGTGTTTGTGTCTGTGTGTGTAGTGGTTTGTGTCTGTGTGTGTAGAGTGGTTTGTGTGTGTAGAGTGGTTTGTGTGTGTAGAGTGGTTTGTGTGTGTAGAGTGGTTTGTGTGTGTGTGTATAGTGGTTTGTGTGTGTATAGTGGTTTGGGTTTGTCTGTGTGTGTATAGTGGTTTGGGTTTGTCTGTGTGTGTATAGTGGGTTGTGTCTGTGTTTGTGTTTGTAGTGGTTTGTGTCTGTGTCCGTGTGTATAGTGGTTTGTGTCTGTGTGTATCGTGGTTTGTGTCTGTGTGTGTAGTGGTTTTTGTCTGTATATATATAGTGGTTTGTGTCTGTGTCTGTATGTGTGGATAGTGAGTAGAGTGGATGGGGAGGGGTAGCGTAGCGGTTAGTGCGCAACGCTACAAACTTGGCGACCCAAGTTCGATTCCCGCTCACGGTCAACACCAGTGACAATTATCTGAAACGGTCCTGGACCTCCCCTAGGTCGACTCAGCCTCAAATGAGTACCTGGTGCGGTGTGTAAACATCGCCGCTCGGGAGACAAAGGCGGCCGGGCGGGCGTGGTGGTGGCCACGCATCCCTCTCGTGTGCTGTGCCGACCCTTACCGAGGTGCTCGCGAACAGCACTTTCCCCAGCAGCCTGTTAAGCCTCTACGGGGGACCTTTGTCTTATTTTGAAGGTGAACGATGCCCCTCCATCCACCACCCACCCACACACACAGTGCTCCACGGAAACTTGCACACTGCCAGGGACACGTTCTCGGTCCAACCGTGACCACCACGTCGCCTTTCATCAACCGTCATCTCGACTCGAGTCCCGATCTCCCCCCCCCTCTCCTAGGTGGACTCAACCTCTAATGAGTATACCTGGCCTGGTGCGGTGTAAAATCATCATCGCCACTAGGGAGACACAGGCGGCCGCGAGTGATTTCTGGCCACCCACCCACTCGTGTGATGTGCCGGCCCCTGAATAGGTGCGACTCGTTATCGGCGCTTGCTCCGAAAGGCTGTCAAAGGCGAAACGGGAGATCCTCGTCTTGGGTGGCGGTGGTAGCGTAGCGGTTAGCGCATTGCGCTGTGCACTCGACTCAACTACCGATCCCGCTCCTTGGGTCGCTCTGCTGCTGCTGCTGCGGCTGCTGCTGTCGCCATCCGAGAATCTCACCCACATCGGGAGGAACGCTGACTGCTGTTAGAGCAGCGTCTAACAACGTGGAACTCCCGAATGGAACCCTTCACTCGAGACGCAGAACAGCATCGCGCATCCTCCTGGCGTTCACAGTTTCACTTCTCCTCCCACTCGAAGATTCCGTTGCTGTGATCGCCAACCGCACGGCGACACCACCAGCCAGGCCGACGCGCACGACATATCGTGCGTAAAGTGAGAAAATAAATACGCAAGTCACGGGTCAGTCGTGCGAGTGTGGCCCCGTGCTTCCTCCGGAACTATGCGCCGTAGAGGAAACCCACGGAAAGACACGGCGAGACAATATATACCCTGAGAGACACACAGACATCCACATCGACTCGCAGAGATACATAGACATCCACAGAGACACAGAGATGATGCTTCAAATACAAACCGCAGTGGCGCCATTGTGGCCATGCAAACGCTCGAACTTTCGACCGTAGAGTAAACCCACAGCGACACGCAGAGACAGTTGATAACCTTAGAGACGCACATAGACTCATAGGGACACGTATACATCCACAGAGACACAGTGAGATACATCACGAGAGTACCGATTGAGGGTCCATGCAACCCCAAACTCGGTTCCGTGTAGTAAACCCGCTGTGGTCTGCGCTCACTTCAACGGAGGAGCAGGAGGAGAAACAGCGACACTCCACGAACTCTTGCCGTTCTGAAGCCCTCTCGTCGTGGCGAGCAGCAACAAGACCTCGACATTGGCATCGAGCTCGTGAACCACATTGCTGCTGCTGCTGTCATCACCATGCGCACCGATAGATGAGTCTCGTGCCCAGTTACATATCGACGCGGGCATTCGGTTCCAGCTGGAATGAGCCGATGAAATATGATGTGTCCATTTGAGTGGATTCAAGACAAAGCTGTGGGGTAGGCAGTGGCGGAAATGTACAGAGGAAGTTACCACGATTACGAGAATCTCTCTCGCTCTCTCTCTCTATTTCTGTGCGTCTCTGTTGAGTTTCATTTATTTTATTGTCGTGATTAAACCCACGACCTCCTGTATACCAGGCGACGTAGTTACCATCTCGCCACCGTGGCGCTTGTCCGCTCCAACACCGACGAACTTCTGTTAAAATATCTTACATGATAGAGGTGTTTTTGGTTAAACTAAAGTAAAATATTTTAGTCCACCTCCGCTCGGTGTGGGAGGTCGTTCCTTCTCGGCTGTCGCTCCTCTAGTCCACCTTGCTGAGACCCCTTACCACCTTCAAATTAGGGTCGTTAACATCCTTTCATGTGCATCAACGGTAACCGCATGAAATCACGAACCCGTTACAAACCCGTTAGCACTTTGTCGTACAAATATAAATGTTTGAAACTAAACAACACATCTATTGTTTACTTTTTAACAGGTTCCCCTTTCGACAGTAGTGACACGTGCAAACCAATTGCAAGGTCTCTGCGTCTTTACATTTAACTGAGACACGATGTTAAAAAAAAGTGTCACCACCTTAGGCGGCCGTGCCGTTTGTGCGTTCGCGCGCGCGCCAAATCGGCGCATTCATTTACGAGAGACATTCGACCTGGGAAAGCCCCGTTCGTATTAACCTGTTATCATTTAAACAACCCAGATTCGAATCGGCGCTGAGTATCGCCCCCCTCCTCCACTGACCGTGACTTGTCCGTGTCATACTCTTAGTTATTTTGGTAAAGTCACGTAGGTAAAAAATTAAATTATAATAAATAAAAATAAAACAATATTAATTATTAATTATTAATTTTAATTTCATTTTTTACCTACGTGACTTCACCGAAAGAACTAAGAGTATGAATCCTTGCAGTCACGAAAGCTTCAAATCTAGAATTGTCCGTGTCACTTATCCCAGCGATCAGCACATAGCAGACATTCCTATTCTGATGAACGCATCGTGCACGTACACAGCTCCGTTGTCAATCCACTGCTGGATGAATGCCTCGCAAGTTGCACACCGCGAGCGATTCCGGTGGTAGTTTTCGGCAATGCTCCAGCGTGCTGCTGGACTGTGGCTGCTTCGCGCAGCGCGGGGAGCACAGATTGCAGAGCAGCTGTTGCATTTGACGTGCGCAGCGTAGCACAGCAGCAGCAGCAGCCTGAACGAGCAACACTGTCGTGCACGACGGGTGCCCGTCCAAGCTCTCGTGCAGGCTCAAAGCCTGCAGCCTGCTGAGCTCGCGAGAGCGGACGAGCTCACATGGGATCGAGTTTTCGTGGGTGAATTTTTAATTGCACAGTAAATTCGTCCATTGGAATTACAACGTAGCAGCAATTATGCCCTCCCCTCCCCCACACACCCCCCTACTAAAAATAACTTGGCATGACCCTCCTGAAGAAGAGCCATGAGACTCAGAAACCCTGTCCTGGCATAAACATGCGTAAAAAATGAAAATGTAAACGTGTGTTAAACATGCGCAAAACATGAACATGTAAACGTGCATTGAAAAGGTTATTGATGAATCACTCTGTTCACCCTCCAACCATCTCCACTCTCACCTCCTCCCCCCCCTCTATGCTTCATCACCACCTCTAATCTTAGGCACCGCTCGAGGGAGAATGTGGGCGATTTTTGTTTAAATAAAAAAATATATACAGTTGTGTGTTCCACAATCACGATTAGCATTGTGTCACGTGCAGGGAAATTCGAGAGAGATGATGAGGGAGGCAGGGGAGGGTGTGGATGGGAGTAGAGTGAGATGAGAGGTGAGTGGCAGGAGAGTGCGTGGAGGGGAGTGGAGTGAGATGAGAGGGGAGAAGCAGGAGAGTGTGTGGAGGGGAGTGGAGTGAGATGAGAGGTGAGAGGCATGAGAGTACGTGGAGGGGACGAGAGTGAGATGAAAGGGGAAAAGCAGGAGAGTGCGTGGAGGGGAGTGGAGTGAGATGAGAGGCAGGGGAGTGTGTGGAGGTTAGAAGAGAGTGATGAGAGAGGAGAGGTAGGGAGTTCATATTCTTGGTTATTTCGGTCAAGTCACGTAGATAGAAAAAAAAATACAATTACATTTAAAATAAAAGCAAAAAACCCACGACGTTTCGATCGCAACACAAGCGGTCTTCATCAGGCGGAGAGAAAAGAATATGAATTCCTGCAGTCACGAAAGTTTTAAGTCAAGAGAGGTAGGAGATTGCGTGGAGGAGATTATAAATGTTTGCGCGCTTTATTAAGTTCCTGGGGAGCATTGGCTTCCGCACTGCGCTATAAACCCGGCGCCTTGATATTCGCATCCGGGCCCCAGCTGACATGAGTGGCAAGCGATGAGTGAACCGGCCGTGGAACCCAACATAGCCCTGCCTCCCTGTCACCGCACGGCGCGGCGCGGTGTGGTGAGCGAGGATTGTTATTCAGAGTTGATGACAGTTTGACAGGGCTGGCCACGTGCAGCGAAGTGTCGTTACTCCGTTCATCGACACTCCCAGCATCTCTCAAGGACTGATGTTTGTGATGACGTGTTAATCATTGCTGGTGACCGACTGATGGTGATGTTGATGGCGGTGATGTTGATGATGACGACGGTGATGATGGTAATGGTTTTAATGTGGATGTTTTATAATACAAATATTAATGTTGATGATTATATTTGTGATGATGATGATGATGGTGGTTATAATGTTGACGTGTGTTTTAACATTCGTCGAGGATATCTTACAGTTAATTACTCACCACTTCAGTCATTACACCAAATAATTGGCAGAGACACAAGAGTTATATTGCACCCCAAAGCTTTCTGTCGAAATCAGTTCAAGCCTCCCGTAAACCACGTGACCTATATGCGTGGCCACCCCCACTCTGAACCCCTCCCCTTACCCCTCTCCCCGCCCACTGTGAAAACAGACGCCGTTCCTCCTCGCAACAGCGGCAGCAGCTTGGGGGCTCTGACGCAGCCTCTCCCTCCTCCCTCTCCTCGTGTCCCCTGATTCCCCGTGCTCCAGTTTCTCCACTCCTTCTCCATCCTTCACGTCTCGACTCCCATTTCCCATTTTGCCTTCTTCTCTCTTCCCTCTCCCCTTCCCTTCTCTTTCCCTCCCCGCATCGCATCCTCGACTCCCTCGACTCCCCTTACCGTGCCGTGTGTCCACGGGTAGACGGCGTTGGCAGCAGTAGTGCAAAACAAAGACAAAGATCCCCCGTATAGCCTTAACAGACTGTTGGAACAAGTGATGTTAACGCAGCCCGTAGGATAACCAACACGGCACACAGGGGGTGGTATGCATGTACGTTGATCTTCCTTTGCACCGTACGTAACCAACCGTGCTTATCGGAGGTACAGGGGAAGGACAACAAACTAAACGCAAAAAGCAGTTCTCAAGAAATTCGTTTCTATTCTATGTTTAAAAGTGCATAGCTCCATTGGCTTCCTGATCTCAGAAGGAAGAACGTTCCAGACGGCCACAGAAGTGCATCTGAAAGCGCGCGATGCGGTGAACGTCTTCGTTCGATGGTTAGCCAGAAGCCGCTGCGATGATGACCGGAATTGGCTTGATGGTTTACGCTTCTTGACGAGATCGGCAGGTTATCGCGGTGTGCTGAGCACCTCGCGCGGCCGCCTTTGTCTTCCCGGTTGGTGATTTTTTTTTCTTCCCACAGCACACCACAGGTACGACTACTCGCTCAACGCTGAATCGACCCAGCAGAGGCACGAGACTTCGTCAAATATTCGCCGCTGATGTTGCACGCACCCGCGGGTGAGAAATATAACTCGGGTGGCCGGATTCAAGGGCATTGCCGTTCCGCATCGCGCCAATTAGTTTTAATTAACCTCGTAATTACATATATACATACACAAATAACCTTAAATGTCTATTTAAATAATGGTAATTGTTACTACGCGATTGTGGTCTCCAGGGTCGTCATTCTGTAATTAAAAACGGAGACACAACCGCGGCACAAAGGGATTGTTGCCACGCTCGAATTAAAGGGCGCTGTATACGAAAGGGGTGAGTGGGGATGGAAGGGGTGGGGAGGGGGGGGAGCGGGGGGAGCGGGGGGGGGGGGCATTGTCCATTGGTGAGCAAAGGTCACGGCCAATTTCTCCTCGAGTACCAACGACTGAGGTCCACGCTGCACAATTCCGAATGTTCGCCAGTGGAACAACCACGTGCAGTACCCCCCCCCCCACTGCCATCTCACCCACCACCCCCCCCCCAAAAAAAAATACAACCGCGATAAAAAAAAAATCCAATTAAGGCCAAGGCACCCCGGAGTCAATCCACTTAGCACCGCGACGACGCGCGCGTCTGTGCCTCTCAGACTAAAAACGGAGAGGAGCGGTGGCGCAGCGGTTAGCGCACGCTGCGTTATGATGCCCGTGGGGGGGGGGGGGGACACACGTGTGAGGTCGATTCCACGCGCGGCTGATTGTCGGCGGCGGTTTGACCGATGAACCGATTCGGGATTTACGGCTTAGGATCACGCGGCTCGGGCTTTTAAATAAGTAATGTACCTCCCGCGGTGCGTAAACATCAACGCCGGGGAGACAAAGGCGGCCGGGCGTGGTGCTAGCTCGCGAGAGGACGAATGCGGGTTAGGGGGAAGTGTCAGAAACATGGCCGTCGTTGAAATTTCCGCGCCGTGAGAACGCAATGGTACAGGCGGCCTCTCTGTTGTCGCTGCGTCTAACCATTCCACACTCGGCCGCAGCAGCAGCAGCAGCATCCATGCGCTCGCACGACTTTGTCTCTCCGCGCTGCTGATGGACATCTGCGAACAAGAGCTTTCGCAGCTCCTCGGTTTCCTCCAGCATAAATGCATATGCTGATTGTGATGTGTTACACATCCACAAAGACAAAGCTCCCCCGTGTAGGCATGCAGCCCGTCGGGGGAAAGTGCTGTCGGAGAGTTACTATTACCACGCGATAATGTGAACCGAGAGTCCTACTTTTACATACACGAACAGAAAATTAAATGTTAGAAATTAATTTGCTTATTTTCGTGGGGCCCTCTGGAGTTTAGTTGTGGGCTCTGGATCAATGACCCCATTTGCGCAGCTCAATCTGCTCTCTCCCTCCCCTCGTCACCCCCCAGTTACCCCCGGACACCCGCCACGCTCCCACCCCCCACTACATCCCGGCCTGGAAAGGATCCGCGCGATAATAACGGATGTGCAGATGTAACTGGGAACGCGTCAAATGTTCATCGCGTTCCGCTGTTTGCGCGTCTTTGCCAAGCTATCCCCCCCACGAGGGTCTGCGGGAGTCTGCGTGCCAAACGGCTCTCGGTGCCCTCCGCAGGTTTTGGTTTGTCTCGCGCGTGAGCCCTCGACAAGCCGGCCGAGCTGATCGTACGAGCGGCAACGTCGTAGGCGCGGTGTCGTTGCCGACGCGCGGACGCCCGCTCTCTCGCTCTCGTAGGCGGGCGGAGCGATGGGAGGACGACTCGGAGGCACCAGGGTGAAGGGACCACAGACGAGGAGAGGGAAGGCAGCAGCAGCTACTGTTGCAGCAGCAGCAGCAGCTACTGTTGCAGCAGCAGCAGCTACTGTTGCAGCAGCAGCAGCTACTGTTGCAGCAGCAGCAGCTACTGTTGCAGCAGCAGCAGCTACTGTTGCAGCAGCAGCAGCTACTGTTGCAGCAGCAGCAGCTACTGTTGCAGCAGCAGCAGTCACTAGGCGATGAGGTGCCGTTGCTACCAACAATTGCAGCGGCTTTTGGCTCAGCATCGCGCGGTTTCAAACGTGCTTCTGCGGCCGTCTGGAACGCTCTTCCTTACGATATTAGGAAGCTGCTGTGAGCTACGCACTTTTAAATCTAGATTGAAAACTAATTTCTTTAGAACTGCTTTTTGTGTTTAGTTTGCTGACTTCCCCCCGCGCCTGCTATACGCACGGTTGGCTACGTACGGTGAGGAAGATCAACAAAACGTACAATTTCCCGAGCTCTGCGGTCTTCTTAGTTTGAAGGTGTTTTTTTTTGCCAATCAATGAAGAGTTGTGTTTATTATTCAACTGCGGAGGAAACCGGAGCACCCGGAGAAAACCGATTGCGTGTGCGAGGGAGAAACACTCGATCCCCGTGCATACGGAACGGGTGGGGTTCACGTATCGTTGCTGTACTGATGTCTCCTGGCGAGCCAGGGAACGGCTCCGCCTCGACGCGCACGGGAAACGGGAGTTTCACAACCGTCTGTGCGTGATCCACCAACCCCAGTGACAGGGTCTGCTGGGGAGTGCGTCATGTCAGCAGCATTGCTTTCAATGAAAGGAAACTCGAGACTGATGAGACACCGCATGCCGAAACCAGCCAGTTAGGGCTTTGCCTCAGAGCGAAGAACATTGAAGTGGGAACACAGAAGTTCAGTACAGTACAACAACAAAAATAACATGCTAGTTTTTTTTTTACATCCCATCAGCCAAGATGGTCAATTAACTTCTCACAACCCACACTAATCGTTCTGTCGTTTGTTTTAATCAATTCGTGACCGCAGGCAGTCCTGGCTAGAACAAGGGCAAAGATCCCCCGTATATCCTTCACAGACTGTAGGGGCAAGTGCAGTTTGGAAGCACCTATGAAGGCCGGCACGACACACGAGGGGGTGGGTGGCCAACACCACGCCCGTCCGCCTTTGTCTCCCTAGTGGCGATGTTTACACATCGCACCAGGTACTAATTTGAGGCTGAGTCGACTTAGGGGAGGCCCAGGACCTGTTCAGATAATCGTCACTGGTGTTGGCCTTAAGCGGGAATCAAAATCGAGTCGCCAAATTCATAGCGCAGCGCGCTAACCACTACACTACCGCTCCCCACTCTATCACCCCTCACCACCCTCACCACCTTCACCATCATTCCCCCTTCACAGCCTGGACTGCACTGACCAGCCAATACTGAAATATGGTAAAGAGAAGAAAAGAAAATGTCCAAGACTGACAAATGGCTGTCAATGATGACTACTTGGGCCCTGTAGATTATTATCATGCACGATCCATCTCCTGGATGGATGAGTCTAATACTTTGCTCTAAATAATACATCTAAGCATCTATTTCATCGCATGGTGATAACACGTCGATACGTGTGGACATGTAGAGTTAGGCGTGTATTTCTACGTTGCCAAAAACAAATAAAAATACGAAGCTCCCCCGTGTAGCTTTTTAACGGACTGTTGGAGCAAGTGTGGTTAGCGAGCGCCTATTCAGACCGAAACGACGCACGACGAGGTAGTGACCTAAACTTAGACTAAAATATATGTTTACATTTTACAAGGTCAGGCAAATGACAGCTCAAAGAAGTGGATTATCACGTGTAAATGTACAGCAGCCAAACACTCTAAACGCACCTTTCTAAATATGGAGAGGAAAACCCGGAGGACCTGGAGAAAATTGCAGGCGACCACGGGGAGAGAGAGGCATGCGAACTCCGAATATAGAGCAGGCGTCAGGCTCGGGATCGAACCCACGACTTCCTGTATACCAGGCGAGGTAGTTAACAACTCGTCACCGCACAAGCCAAGTAGGCTGTGTAACTCTTAAGCATTTCTCCGTTATTATGTGGGTTTCTATATAAGTCTATACGTAAGTCCATGCGTCTCTACATGAGTCTATGTGTCTGTATGTAAGTCTATGCGTCTCTATGTAAGTCTATGCGTCTCAATATAAGACTGAAAAATCTCCAAAAAGCCTCCCATCCTTCCATCCATTCCCTCGCTCTCCTTCTCTCTCCTCCTTCATTCTATCTCTCAATCAATCTCTTTCCAATCATCTCTCATCAAAATCCCTCCATCCCCCCTCCCCCACCCGCCATCCTCTCACCTGATCAAAGTATATGATCATGGAGCGGTTGCTCATCTCGGATGGCTCGTGGTTGGTGCTCCGCACCACGGAAAACGCCACTTTGGCGGTGCCCGAGCGCACCGTGAACCCCAGTGAGGACGCGCCGCTTGCCGGATCCGCCGTGGGGTTGGAGTCGCACACCACGAGGCACTTGCCCTCGAGCACGATCGGCTCCGTCTCGTTCTGGGCCCAGCCGGGGCCCGGCAGGGGCAGTGCCAGGGCCAGCACCAGGGGCAGCAGCATGGCAGCAGTGGGCACGGCTCCTCCCCCCCTGGACGAGCCTTGGTGAGCCTGAGCGCTACGTCCCAGGACGCCCATGGCTGCTGGCTCGCTGGCTCGCTGGCTCGCTCGCGCGCGCGGGGAGAGAGGACCCACGGGGGCTGTGGATGCGGTTGTGGGCTCCTTTCCTTGGGTGGTGGTGGCTGTTGTTGTTGTCTTTGCTGGTGGAGGTGGTTGTGGTTGTTCAGTTGGTGGTGGTGGTGGTTGATGTGGTTCTTTCCTTGCTTGTTCTTGCACTTGTAGTGCTGATCATTTATATTGGTGGTGGTTGTTGCTTCGTTGATGGTGGTGGTTGTTGCTTGTTTGCTTTCGTTGGTGTTGATTATTTTTGGTGGTGGTGGTGATGGATATTCCGTAGGTGATGGTGGTTGTTGGTGGTGATGGTGGTTGTTGGTGGTGATGGTGGTTGTTGGTGGTGATGGTGGTTGTTGGTGGTGATGGTGGTTGTTGGTGGTGATGGTGGTTGTTGGTGGTGATGGTGGTTGTTGGTGGTGATGGTGGTTGTTGGTGGTGATGGTGGTTGTTGGTGGTGATGGTGGTTGTTGGTGGTGATGGTGGTTGTTGGTGGTGATGGTGGTTGTTGGTGGTGATGGTGGTTGTTGGTGGTGATGGTGGTTGTTGGTGGTGATGGTGGTTGTTGGTGGTGATGGTGGTTGTTGGTGGTGATGGTGGTTGTTGGTGGTGATGGTGGTTGTTGGTGGTGATGGTGGTTGTTGGTGGTGATGGTGGTTGTTGGTGGTGATGGTGGTTGTTGGTGGTGATGGTGGTTGTTGGTGGTGATGGTGGTTGTTGGTGTTACTAGTGGTTGTGTGTTAATATTGATGGTGATGGTGGCAGTTGTGGCCGTCTCCGTGTGACGGTGGTTGTTGTTGTCGGTCGTGATGGTGGTTGTTCCGTTGGTTGTTGTTGTTGGTGGTGCAACGTCTTCTTTCCGTTCCTCTGCTCCCGTTAACAGATGCCGAAGCGCTGCGGGTGAAACAAGCATCAGACAACAGAATATAGAGAATGGCGATGATGGTGAATGTGGCGGTGGTGATGATGATGATGAGAGTTGGACTGATCCGCCCACATAGGTCAAACCACCGTTGAACTCCTTACAACCTGGTACCAATTGTATCTGCCCCGCGAAGATGATGGGTCGGCCGGTTTAACCTGGCGACCACTCGTTGATCTCACGGTCTCCTCCTTGGCAGTCGGGAGCACTGACCAATAAAGACAAAAACAAAGTTCCCCCCCTATAGCCTCAACAGACTGTTGAGACAAGTGCCAACAGTCTGTTAAGGAGCAGCACACCTCTGAAGACCGAAACCGCACACGAGAGGGGGGGGTGGGGGGGTCGCCAGTACCACGCCCGGCCGCCTTTGTCTCCCCAGTGACGATGTTTACACATTTGAGGCAGAGTCGACCTAGGGGAGGCGCACGACCGGTTCAGTTAATGGTCACTGGCCGTGGCCGTGAGCATGGAAACGAACTCGAGCCGCTGGGTCCAAAGTGCAGCGCGCTAACCACTACGCCACCGCTCCCCAGCACTGACCAGGTTCAAGGTCGAGATCAAGATGTATGTATGTATATATGTATGTATGCGTGTCGAACTTTACTTTCGAAACCTTACGTAGCCAACCGTGTCGATCGGGATGTGCGGGGGATGGACAACAAACTAAACACGACAAGTCGTTCTAAAGAATCGTGGTCAAAAGCTGCTGATGGTACCTCCACGGCTCATTGCCAACGCGCTCTGCCTTCCGCCAGATCATGCAGCCGCTGCACAGTAGAGAGACGGTGACCTCTAAGATCTGGCCTGACGGTCTCCCATCACCTGCCCTTAGATACTCACCACGTATCCACCGACTCACACAGGGGCCCACAGAGTCACACAAAATCACAGACTCACACAGGGACCCACCGACTCACACAGGGACCCACAGAGTCACACAAAATCACAGAATCACACAGGGACCCACAGACTCACACAGTGACCCACAGACTCACAGAGACTCACGCAAAAACGCAGACTTTCACGGACCCACACAGAAACACCAACGGACACAGAGACCCGAAGGCTCACACAGATACCCAGTCTCACACACAGACACCCATTGTCGTAATGTGTTATCATCAGCTGGGTTCAATTTCGAACACCACCACCCCCAACAACAACAGCAATAAATAACAACAAAGAAAGAGAGATGAGCGTTTGAAGGAACTGGGTAGTACACCACCAACATCACTCATTGTCTTTTACGATGCAGGCTTTCTAGGCGCCTCCATGTGGACGCACAGGCGGTGTTCACAAAGCACCGGCTGAGCGGGAGCCGTAATTGGACGGCCTGGGATTTGCTTGGCAACGAGAGCCACGCGGCCCCGGAGAGGAATCGATCGGAAATAGTCGTGCATTCTATGAAGATGCTCGCTCGAGTCGTTCTTAGACTCCCTCATTCGTTCGTTCGTTTTTTTTGGATGTGACTCGGCCGTTCGCGCAGTGTTGTCGCATCGCTGCCCCGTTCTTCCTTCGCGTCATCGTCGTGATCATTGACAACGTCTGGAAATGTAGCTTGCTTTTACGTATGTTCGCGTAACTTCTGTCGCACCGGACGTAGCCGACAGTGCGAATCGGGCGAAGGACATCAAACTAAAACACAAAGAGCAGTTCTAAATAAATGTGTTTTAATTCCAGATTTGAAAGTGCATCGCGCCCAGTAGTCTCCTGATATCGGAGGGAAGAGCGTTCCAGACGGCCGCAGAAGCGAACCTGAAAGCGCCGTGCGATGATGCGGAGGCCACCGCCTTTGTTCGATGGCCGAGCCAAGATCAAGCTGCTGCTGCTGCTGCATGATGGTTTTACGCTCCTTGACGATATCAGCAAGCTAATCAACGACGAATCGTATTTGTTATCATTGTCCACGTGGGAGGAGGAAACAGGAGCGCCCGGAGAAAACCCCACGCCTTGCGCGACGGTGCAACGCTCTATCCCCAGTTCAGATGGAAACAGATGACGATCACGCCCACTTGCTGTACTGCCTTGTCGTGGCGAGCCAGGGGTGTGCCACCACCTCGAAGTCCACTCACGGGTGAAGGGAGTGTCACACAGCATCTGCGTGCGCGGTGAACCACCAACCCCTCGCTCGCTGCTGCCTCCACAGCGGCGCTGGATCGCAGGCAGCCACGTGCAGCAGCAGCAGCACCGTGGCCAACACTGCCCAGCCACGATCGATCCACTGTTGGATGAAGGACGACACGAACCGTCGCCATCCCTCGCGGTCGCCCGATACTGCCGTTCACCAACCGCTCGCTCCATCATCTCCGTGGAGGACGGCCCCGCCAGCATGGCCCTTCGGTGTGCCCGCACATGCCACGTTTAAATTTCGATTTAAAGCTTTCGTGACTGCAGGGATTCATCTTCTAGGTTCTTTCGGTAAAGTCACGTAGAAGGGAAGTAATAAAATAATAAAAATAAAAATAAAACATAATAAAATCATTCTCACGACGTTTCGGTGAAGAAGAATTCTTCACCTGAGGACGGCTGCTTGCGTTGTGGCCGAAACGTCGTGAGAATAATTTTATTACGTTTTATTTTTATTTTTTTATTACTTCCCTTCTACGTGACTTCACCGAAAGAACCAAGAAGACGTGCCACGTTTATTCTCGACCTTTATTCGACCCTGCGGTACTTTTCCTGGTGTTTGTCGTCATGTTCAGTGACCTCGGGGTCACTGCTGCAAATGAGACTCGACTGCTGACCTCTTGAGCGTCTCACCCCGGTTAAACGCGGACGCTGGTGCCGTGTCAAGCGACGCGTCCGGCCCGCTCACTTTCTTTTGTTTCTCTAAAGGTCCAATCGACGATGTCTCAAACCCGCCTCGTATGTTCTCTCACCCACGTGGTTCCTCACCCACCCACCCGGCACCTCAACCACGCCGCTCCTCTCCCTGCCTCTCAGTGCAATTTCCAGCGCGCCCCTCTCCGTCCCTCTTTGCGCACTGCTCATCCATCCTCTGTTGTTCCACTCGACGAAACCCGACGGCAACTGCCCACGCTGTTAATGGGCAACATTTTTGCCCGACTCAATCGGCCCGCCTAGACCCCCCCCCCCCCCGATCTGCCAAGACTCTGCTCCGAGCGCGGTCGTTTACCACGCACAGTCGTTGGCCATGGTCAATCCACTGCTGGATGGCGGCCTGGCCCCCCGCCCCGAGGCCGCGGTTCCGCGGTGGCGCGTTCGTCGCTTGTCTACAGAAGTTCTCCGGGTTCGAATCCAGCGGACGCCTCGATCAATTACTGCGGCGGTGTTGTTGCATTAACCGTAAGTTATACCGCCTGTTTTTATTTTTGATCGGCATTGTGTGCCGGGGGCTGCATTCACATTTGCCAAAATGCGAAAAAATATGTATCGCACAATTGAGATGATATACAAAGACAAAGATCCCCCGTATAGCTGTTAGCGAGCACCTACGAAGGCCAGAACGACACACGAGGGGGTGGGTGGCCGGCACTACGCCCAGCCGCAATTATCTCCCTAGCGGCGATGTTTTGACGCACCACACCAGGCACTGATTTGAGGCTGAGTTGACATAGAGGAGGCCCAGGACCGTGAGCGGGAATCGAACACGGGACGCCAGGTTCGTAGCGTAGCGCGCTAACCGCTACACCACAGCTCTCTAACACACACACAGCAGCAATAATCGCCCCCTACTGGCAAATGAACGCCCGCTTGTAGGCCACGTGCCAGACGACACGTGCCGCATCGCGACTGCTGCCACTCATCTGCGCTATTGAGATGTTGAAGGGCTGTGAGACGCCTCGGGATCAATGATGATCCGAGTCATCATTGATCCCTCGCAATCTCTCGAGCGATGTAATAATATAATCCACATCTGGTATCCGCACGGGAGCTGGGCACTCGCTCGGACTGCGCGAATATTATATTGCTGCAGTGTTGTTATTTTGCACGTACAAAGACAATGACAAGGATAACCCCGACCCAGTGTAGCCTGCATAGACTGTTGGGGCAAGTGCTGTTAGCGAGCACCTATTAAGTTCGTCACCAGCGCAAGAGGAAGTGTGGTGTGGTCAGTAACGCTGCGCCCGGCCGCTTCTGTCTCTCCCTCCCCCCTCCCCTTTGTTGACGATCACCACAGCACACGGAACTTATTTCAGGCTGAGCCGACCTTCGGGAAGCGCGGGGACCCGTTCAAACTTCCGTCACTGATGTTAGCCTTGAGCGGGAATCGGCCGTCGTTGTATTCGTAACGTCGTGCGCTAACCACCGCACCACCGCTCACGACACACAAAGACAAAGACCCCCCGTATAGCCTTAAAATACATTTGGGGCAAGTGCTGTTAACAAGTAGCCCCAATGAAGGCCGGCAGGACTTACGAGGGGGTGGGAGGCCAGCACCATGCCCGGCCGCCTTTGTCTCCCCAGTGGCGATGTTTACACACCGAACCAGGTACTCTTTTGAGGCTAAAGCAACCTACTGAAGGCCCAGAACCGCTGTTATTTGGGGCGTGAGCGGGAATCGAACTCGGCTCGCCCCGTTCGTACCGCAGTGCGCTAACCGCCGCGCCACCGCTCCCCAGACGCACACACACACAAACAGACGTGCGTACCAACACGTGTACCCGTGTGTGCTCTTGAGACCTTGAGCACCGAGCAGACAACCCTACCCGCTGTCCTCCTTGTTCGGAACTCCAAACTTGGCATTTTTTATGAGGATCCTTTTTATTTTTTTTTATTGCGGCGAGCCGGAGGTTCATTTCGTGGATGCAACTCGAGTGCGCGATTCACAGTGACGGCGATGGAACGACGGCGTTGGAAAGGCACCTCCACCGCGGAGACGGAGCGACGAAACCGGCTCGTGCACTCCGTGCGAGGTGGATCGTTACATCGCAGAAGCCGGGAGTTGAGAGATGTCAGCGGCGGCGGCGGCGACTCGGGGGGTAGTCGTTCATACAGCAGTGGTGCAGCCTCAAACAGACTGTTGGGGCAAGTGCTGTTCACGAGTGGCAGCTATGAAGACCGGCACGGCGCACGGAGGGGCATGTGTGGCCAGCAACACGCCCGTCCGGCCGCCTTTGTCTCCCCAGTGGCCATGTTTACGAACCGCACCGAGTACTCATTTGAGGCTGAGTCGACCGAGATGTGGCCCACGAACAATTCAGGTAATCGTCACACTGGTGGTTACCATGAGCGGGAATCGAACTTGGGTCGCCGGGTTCGTAGCAGCAGCGTGATAACCGTTGCACTACCGCTCCCCACGTAACTCACCACCACCACCATCATCAGCCGCAGCATGTGCCGTGGTCTATCCACTGCTGGGTGAAGGCCTATCCCCGCCATCACCTTCTCACGGTCCTGCGATGCCACTATCCGTCCATCCGTTCATTTCGTTGCCGCGCATGAACTTGATCGGATCGCTCCATCTCCGATTTACGTTTGTCCGCAATCGACATCCCCGTCTGGCCGGGTGCTGTTCGTGGCGGTGACGGTGGTGGCGGTGGCTATGCACGTGGCCTGTTCGGGTCTATTAGTCTCATCCCCCCTCCCGGCCTCCAACTGGAACAGAGCGCAAAGAATCCCTGCGGAGAACCGCGCGCGTCAAGAGCGGAACTCGACACGAGGTGGTGCTGGTGACATACGTGCCCCTC
The DNA here is from genome assembly GCF_964198595.1 of Lampetra fluviatilis. Classification (NCBI taxonomy): domain Eukaryota; kingdom Metazoa; phylum Chordata; class Hyperoartia; order Petromyzontiformes; family Petromyzontidae; genus Lampetra; species Lampetra fluviatilis. The sequence continues at coordinate 2,223,217 of NC_136291.1, read as the reverse complement.
CACGCCCCCCCTTGTCGTGTCCCCTCCCCTCCCCCCCTTGTGCCCTATCCCCCCCGTGCCGTGTCCCCTGTTCCGACCCCGTGTCGCATGATCTTGCTCAAACAAGCATTGATGTGTTGGTGCTCATGGCATGTTTACAGCCTTGATTGGACCAGTCGTGGAAATTCCACATTCCTACAGCTGGGTCGCATCGGACAACCAATGCTGACTTCTTCACAACGTGGTACCATTTGTACACACCCCGTCGAGATGATGGGCTGAGTCAACCCCGGCCCCCCCCCGCCCCACTCCTTCGCCATACAAGATTTGAACTTTACCAACTACCCTACACTATTCTTTGGTTCTTTCGGTAAAGTCACCCTACACTAACCACCCTACACTAACCACCCTACACTAACCACCCTACACTAACCACCCTACACTAACCACTCTACACTCCCCACTCTACACCACCACCCTACACTACCCACCCTACACTAACCACCCTACACTAACCACCCTACACTAACCACCCTACACTAACCACCCTACACTCCCCACTCTACACCACCACCCTACACTAACCACCCTACACTAACCACCCTACACCACCACCCTACACTAACCACCCTACACTAACCACCCTACACCACCACCCTACACTAACCACCCTACACTAACCACTCTACACCAACCGCTCTACACTAACCACTCTACACCAACCACTCTACACCACCACCCTACACTAACCACCCTACACTAACCACCCTACACTAACCACCCTACACTAACCACCCTACACCAACCACTCTACACCAACCACTCTACACCGACCACTCCACACCGCTCGCTTATTTCATGTTCGCATTGCGCCGGTCGCGCTATTCACCTATTTGTTGGGCTGTGTGTAACACGAAATAAATAAAACTCGCGCATGTGTGTGTGTGGATAGGCACGAGGGTGTATCCCTGTCATTTGGCGATGCAGGAGGCACGGATTCGGGGCAGAGCATTCACTTCTCGTTAAATTATTGAGTGGCCGCGCCGAATCCGCGCGAAAATGAACGGCGAATGATTAGTGGCGAGCGGGTAGTGGCGGTCAGCTGTGTGAGACCACGTGTCAGCTGTGTGACGTCACGTGTCAGCTGTGTGAGACCACTTGTCAGCTGTGTGAGTCCACGTGTCAGCTGTGTGAGACCGAGTGTCAGCTGTGACGTCACGTGTCAGCTGTGCGAGACCGCGTGTCAGCTGTGTGAGACCACGTGTCAGCTGTGTGAGACCGCGTGTCAGCTGTGTGATGTCACGTGTCAGCTGTGTGAGACCGCGTGTCAGATGTGTGAGACCGCGTGTCAGCTGTGTGACGTCACGTGTCAGCTGTGTGACGTCACGTGTCAGCTGGGTGAGACCACGTGTCAGCTGTGTGAGACCACGTGTCGGCTGTGTTGTGTGATTCCAGACCACGCCTTTACATTTCGTGGCGATCGATATCTGAACCAACGCTTGGTTACCCCTAGGTTGACTCAACCTCAAAGCAATACCTGGTGCGGTGTGTAGTTGTTTCCATATCACCACTGGGGAGACAAAGGCGGCCTGGCGAGGTGATAGTCACGTGTTTCCCTTCATCGGCGTTCGCTAACAACACTTACCCGAACAGTATGTGAATTCTATGAGGCGGGTGTTTGTCTTTGTCCGTGTGCAACTGCGCGTGTGTGGGTGCGGTGGTGTCGCTACGAATACGTCGACCCGAGTTTGATTCCGGCTCACGGCCAAAGACCGGTGACGATTATCTGAACCGGTCCTGGGCGAATCGCCTTCAAATTATTACCTGGTACGATGTGGAAAAGATCCCCACGTGAGAGACAAAGGCGGCCTGGCGTGGTGCTGGCTAATCACCACCACGTGTGCCGTCCCGGCCTTCATAGGTGCTCACTCACAGCACTTGCCCGAACAGTTTGTGAAGGCTATACATAGGAGGATTTTTTGTCTCCGTGTGCGTCCGTGTGGTTGTGTGTTATCCATCGGGTCGCCGCGTTTCCGTGTGTTTCTGAGACAGACGGAGACACTTCCCGCCCGCCTGTGTTTCCCCAATTATCATATTCACACACCACACCGAGTACTCATTTGAGGCCGAGTCGAGCTAGGTGAGAGCCAAGATCGGTTCAGATATTCGTCATCGACTTCGGGCTGTGAGCGGGAATCGAACTCTTTCTCTGGGGTCCATTCCTCGCAATAAGAAACATAGGCAAAGATCCCCCGCATAGGCTTAGCAGACTGTTGGGACAAGTGCTGTGAGCGAATAGCTATGAAGGCCGGCACGGCACACAAGGAGGTGGGTTGCCAGCACCACGCCCGGCCGCCTTTGTCTCCCCAGTGGCGATGTTTGCACAGCGCACCTGCTACTCATTTGAGGCTGAGTCAACCTACGAGAACACACACACAAGCGTAACTGCCATATCACGAGATGCGCTGTTGCTCACAATGTGCGCGCAATGCAGAGGCACCGCTACTGCCCGACTCGTGTTGGCTGTCCCTCGGAAACCGCACGCATGTACAACTTCATTCGCACCGTACGCGTCCAGCCGTCGTGATCGGAGGTGCAGGGGAAGGACAACGAACTAAACACGAAAAACTAAACACAACGTCGTACTCGGATTGTAAATGTTGTGGCTTGGCTCTCCAACACACCGGTGTGCTGTACTAGTGACGAATTGGCCACGTTCTGTTACGTGACAACCCTTGCTAGTTGGCTGTGTCGCGTGGTGGCGGGTTTAACGACAAATTTATATATTTACGCGATCTAACCCAAAACACCTCTATTGTGAATGATATCGATCGCGAAAGCCTACGTGTTAAACTAAACACAAAAGGCCAGTTGCAACGAAATGAGTTTCCAATCTAGATGACGATTTCACGGTTGGACAGCTCCCAGTTGTTTCCTAATACCGGAAGGAAAGAGCGTTCCAGACGGCCGCAGAAGCCCACCTGAAAGCGGTGGCCGTCTTTGTCCGATGGCTTCGCGTTGCTGCCACCGGCGCGGTGGCTGACGCTCCTTGAGCGAAATCAGCGAGGCACCGTAGTTCATTCGCGGCAAGCAACTTGATAACGAGTGCCACCTTCATAACGAGTGCGAACTTTACATATATATAATAACAAAACACTGGAAGATGTTTGGACTCTAATCGGTTCGAGTCGTTTCTGACGACAACAACAACATCAATGTTTTTGGGGAAAGGGGGAAATACAACAACCCGCATGCATTTCTGGAACACGCTTTCCAACACGCGCGCATCCTCGGATGCCCGCATCTCATCAATGTGTAATTAATCAGCGCTTCTACCACCACTGCCGCTGCTATCCCCAGCCGCACAACAGCGCAACAGCTCATACGGGCGAACCGATCCCACTGGGATTGGCAGGCAAACTGCGGATGAATTCGTACCCGTGGCACGGCCACGTTCGTTTGGGTCTTTGCAGTCTACGACCACCACCACTATCATCGTCGTCATAATGATAATAATCACCACTATGACCACCACCACTATCACCATCATCACCACCACCACCACCACCACGATCCTCATCACAATTACCATCGTTACCACCACCACCGCTATCACCACCACTACCATCATCATGGTAAGCACTGCCGCCATCACTACCAGCATCATCATAACTACCACCACCACCACTATCCCCACCACTATTGCTAACAGCATCATCACCACCACCACCACCACTATCACCATGATAACTACAATTATCGTGACTAATAACCACCACCATTATCGCAACCACAACGACCATCACGATAATCGCGATCACAATCATCATCAGAAAGATGAACCACCACCACCACCACCATGGTAATGAGACTGCTAGCATCGCCAGCAGCAGCATCGTCGTCAAGATGAAGACTGCGAACTAAAGCTCATCCGTGCGTGGTCGCAACGGCAGAAGTCGAGAACATGACAGCACACAGGGTCACGTGCGTGGCAATGGACAATTACCAACGCGTGTGCCCTGGTCGAGTGCACGAGGGCGTGGGATTTGAGAGGAGCGGTTGAGTGGAGAATGGTGAGTAGAGAGTAGTGGTGAATAGTGGTGAGTGGTGAGTAGTGGTGAGTGGAGAGTAGTGGTGAGTAGTGGTGAGTGGTGAGTAGTGGTGAGTGGAGAGTAGTGGTGAGTAGTGGTGAGTGGTGAATAGTGGTGAGTGGTGAGTAGTGGTGAGTGGAGAGTAGTGGTGAGTTGTGGTGAGTAGAGCGTAGTGGTGAATAGTGGTGAGTGGTGAGTAGTGGTGAGTGGAGAGTAGTGGTGAGTAGTGGTGAGTGGTGGTGAGTAGTGGTGAGTGGTGAGTGGTGAGTGGAGAGTAGTGATGAGTGGTGAGTAGTGGTGAGTAGTTTTGAGTGGTCAGTAGTGGTCAGTGGTCAGTAGTGGTGAGTGGAGAGTAGTGGTGAGTAGTGGTGAGTGGTGAGAAGTGGTGAGTAGAGAGTAGTGGTGAATAGAGAGTAGTGGTGAGTAGTGGTTAGCAGTGAGTAGTGGTGAGTAGAGAGTAGTGGTGAGTGGAGAGTAGTGTTGAGCGAGTGAGTAGTGGTGAGTAGTGGTGAGTGGTGAGTAGTGGTGAGTGGTCAGTAGTTGTGAGTGGAGAGTAGTGGTAAGTAGTGAGTAGTGGTGAGTAGTGGTGAGTAGAGAGTAGTGGTGAGTGGAGAGTAGAGGTGAGCGAGTGAGTAGTGGTGAGTAGTGGTGAGTGGTGAGTAGTGGTGAGTGGTCAGTAGTTGTGAGTGGAGAGTAGTGGTAAGTAGTGAGTAGTGGTGAGTAGTGGTAAGTAGTGAGTAGTGGTGAGTAGTGGTGAGTAGAGAGTAGTGGTGAGTGGAGAGCAGTGGTGAGCGAATGAGTAGTGGTGAGCGAGTGAGTAGTGGTGAGTGGTGAGTGGTGAGTAGTGGTGAGTAGTGGTGAGTAGTGGTGAGTGGTGAGTGGAGAGTAGTGATGAGTGGTGAGTAGTGGTGAGTGGTGAGTAGTGGTGAGTAGTGGTGAGTGGTGAGTAGTGGTGAGTGGTGAGTAGTGGTGAGTAGAGAGTAGTGGTGAGTAGTGGTGAGTAGAGAGTAGTGGTGAGTGGAGAGTAGTGGTGAGCGAGTGAGTAGTGGTGAGCGAGTGAGTAGTGGTGAGTAGTGGTGAGTAGTGAGTAGTGGTGAGTAGTGGTGAGTAGAGAGTAGTGGTGAGTGGAGAGTAGTGGTGAGCGAGTGAGTAGTAGTGAGCGAGTGAGTAGTGGTGAGTAGTGGTGAGCGAGTGAGTAGTAGTGAGCGAGTGAGTAGTGGTGAGTAGTGGTGAGCGAGTGAGTAGTGGTGAGCGAGTGAGTAGTGGTGAGTAGTGGTGAGCGAGTGAGTAGTGGTGAGCGAGTGAGTAGTGGTGAGTAGTGGTGAGCGAGTGAGTAGTGGTGAGCGAGTGAGTAGTGGTGAGTAGTGGTGAGCGAGTGAGTAGTGGTGAGCGAGTGAGTAGTGGTGAGTAGTGGTGAGCGAGTGAGTAGTGATGGGCACATAGCCGTGACTACCGATGAACCGTATGAGCGGATGCCGACTTTGGGTGAGCAGAGCAGCAGCGGTGAGTGGATCGCGTGAGGTGGCTGGGCGGGTGATGACCGGGGCAGCGAATCTGAGATGGCAACGGTGAGATGAGTGTGGTGTGGGTGGTGAGTAGCGGACGGAAATCGCTGCTCACCGACAGGGGTGAGGAGGGTGAGGCGGGCCGATTCTGCTCGGACGGTGGCATCGTCAGGGAAGCCGGGCAGGTGTCGGTGACTTTCTGTACGACTCCGCGTCAGGCAGCTATCGCAGCGTCGTCGGCGGCAGCGGCATCGGCAGCAGCAGGCGAGGAGGGCAAAGCCGAGAGAAGCGTCTGTACCTCTCCCGTGTCCGAGAAAGCGAGGGAGGGGGGGGGGTGAGGAGGGGACAGGGATGGCGGAGGAGGAGGAGGAAGGAGGAGGATGCAACGCGATTCGACCGTCATTCTGTGGAACGCCCTCTTGGGCTAACCCCAAAGATAAAGATCCCCCTCGTGGCTTTGACAGACTGCGGTGGCAAGTGCTGTTCGCGAGCACCTATGAAGGCCGGCACGGCACACGAGGGGGTAGGTGGCCAACACCACGCCCGGCCGCCTTTGTCTCCCCAGTGACGATGTTTGCACACCGCGCCAGGTACGCATTTGATGCTGAGTCGACCTAGCGGAGGCTCAGAAACGGTTCGAATAATCGTCCATGGTGTTGGCCGTGAGCGGGAATCGAAACCCGGGTCGTCAGGTTCGTACCACAGCGCGCTAACTGCTCCCCATAACCCCACACATACCTCACCATCCACCTACCTCACCATCCACACACCTCACCATCCACCCACCTCACCATCCACCCAACTAATCACTCACCTATCAAGCCGCATAGCAAATGAACCACTCACTCAACTAACCGCCCGCCTAGCTAAATTCCCACCCCACTAACTACACACCCAACTAACCACCCACCCAACTAACCACCCACCCAACTAACCACCCAACTAAAAACCCACCCCACTAAACGCCCACCCAACTAACCACCCAATTAACCAACTAACTAAACACCCACCCAACTAACCGCCCACCCAACTAACCACCCCACTCACTAGCCACATAGGCGACGAATCACCCATTCAACGAACCACCCATCGAGTAACTCAACCATCCGTCCAACTACAGGACCAACCCCCTACCCAATTAAACACCCCCCCCACACCCATCCAACCACGAACACACCAACCCAACCTCCTAAACATCGACCAATCCGCACGGCCATCCGCCTGTCAAACTCCCTCTGAATCAAACCGCACGCCGAAGCGACGAACAAACCCACCACACGCAGAGCCGCTCACGCGCCCGAGCCACGCGAATCCATCCATCCAAGTCACTCACCCAGCATTCACCTACCCATGCGTCCTCACCCCCCATTGTCTGCCCAGCCCCGCCACGTGCCCCCCCCCCCATCCCCCGCCCCCAACCCCTGTCTTCATTGTCTGCCCTGCCCCGCCCCTCACTTAATGAGTCCCCAAAGGACCGTGTCCGTGGAGACGGAGCTATTAAATCAGCTCGCGTGCTGGCTGGATTGTTGATATCTCAGGATCGCGAGGAGTGGAAAACCGTCATCCAGCTGTGGATTGACCATGGCTGCTGCTACTGCTACTGCTGATGATGATGATGATGCAAATCTAATTTCCACACACGCACACAAAGACGAAGATCGCCTCCCACATCCTTCATCGGCTACCGGGGGCAGTGCTGTTAGCGAGCACCTATTAGACCAAAATCAGAATATGTGTTTACACTGGAGGAATCCGATGAGCTATAAAGCAATTGTTTTCACAGACGTCAAGATAAGACCGGCACGGCCTAACAAGGGTGATGGTGGCGGTGTAGCGTAGCCAGCACCACTCCCCGCCGCATTTGTCTGTACACATTGAATTCGTCCAGCTGTGGATAGACCATGGATGATGCTGATATCCGTCCGTTGGGTGTAGTAGCGCGTCCCACAAGAGGGGAGGGGTAGGGATGGGGCTGGTTTCAAGAGGCGTGAGGATGAGCGGGAGGGGAGGAGAGGGGGAGGGGAGGGGGAGGGGGAGGGGGAGGGGAGGGGGAGGAGGAGGCGGAGGGGGCGTGGAGGGGTTGGGGGGTGAATCTCCGGGGAGAGACCGCCGCTCATAGCGACACTGCAGCGCCACCTGGTGTCCGGCAACGAAGCGTGCACACGCGCGCTCTGCATTATTGTTGCTGCTGTCAAAGGGATTCCAAGTCGACTTTGCGTGGCCAGATGAGATCTGCGAAAGGCCCCGGGTATAGTCTAACTCGCAAGAGTCACCTGGGTGAGTGAGTGAGTGAGTCAGTGGGCGGGTCGGTGAATGGGTGACCGAGTTGAGTGGGTGAGGTTTCTGAATGAGTGGGATCCCTGAGTGAGCGAGTGAGTGGCTGAGTGAGTTGGTGAATGGGTGAGTGGGTGAATGGGCGAAAGACTGAGAGGGTGAATGGATGAACGAGTGAGAGGGTGAATGGGTAAATGAGATGAGTGGGTGAGTGAGTTCTCTGAGTGAGCGAGTGAGTGGCTGAGTGAGTTGGTGAATGGGTGAGTGGGTGAGTGGGTGAAAGGGTGGGTGAATGGGCGAAAGACTGAGAGGGTGAATGGATGAACGAGTGAGAGGGTGAATGGGTAAATGAGATGAGTGGGTGAGTGAGTTCTCTGAGTGAGTTAATAAGTGGCTGAGTGAGTTGGTGAATGAGCGATTGAGTAGCTGCGTGAGTTGGTGTGTGGGTGAATTCGGGTCTCAAGTATATTTTGAGGAAGCAGGTGAGAACGCGTGAGACAACGATGAGTATCATTCACAAGGTTGACCGGGGTGGGGGGGGGGGGCTTTAATTTGCCAGTAGTAGGGGGCGATAATTGATGCATGCTCTATACAGTTCCAACTGAGTAATTTTCGGTGCAATTTTCTAAATTGACAAATTTTGACCTGCTATATTGATATATTTAAGGTTTTTTTTTCTCCTCACTATACTATACATTTCTCTTATTTCATATTGAGTATTAATGTGGTGGTGATGATGATGGCACTTTGAGTGGCAGATTGTGTGTCATCAAGGTGCCGGCATGTGTAAACCACACATCGGCGTTCTGATGAACGCGGGTTCAATACCGCGCCGCGGTGTTAACCAGGGCGGCTGCGAGATCCGAACCGCGAACCTGTGCGACAACTACCGCCGGTGACTCCAGCCAGCTGTGAGCATTCAACGCGTGGCCTCAGGGCGCACCTAGCCTGGCACAGGCGCTGTGGCGAACGGCGGTTGTTGTTGTTGTTGTGATACAAGAGGGTGGTCCCTACGTAGCGAACGACGTTTCACGATTGGGGCTCTTTGTTGTGGTCGTACTATGCATGACCGTGATATGTTAGCCTCATCGAAACGATATTATATGAGGGTCGCTACCGGGGTCCTGATGAAAACAATTTTAAGGTCCAACATAAATGTTTAATAAGGACCCACCCCCCAGTACTCACTGTCTATGTACAGAATATGAAGCAGAATTCACTTGCGGCATGCGCGTGTACGTACGTACGTGCACAGGAATGTCTGCATATGCTCACAGTAAATACGCATCGTTAGCTTTCATCGGTTTCTTTCTTTACAGCACTTACCCCAACAGTCTGTTCAAGGCTATGTATGGGATCGTTGTCTTTTGTTGTGATTATATGAACCGGTCCTGGGCCTCACCTAGGTCGACTCAGCCTAAAATGTGTGCCTGGATGCGTTGCGTAAACATCGCCACTCCGGAGACAAAGGCGGCCGGGCGTGATGCTGGGCACCCACCCCCTCGTGTGCCGTGCCGACCTTCACAGATGCCAGTCGCTAACAGCACTTGCCCCGAAAGTATTTAAGACTGTACGGGGAGTCTTTGTCTTCGCGTGTGTGTGTGTGTCTCTCTATGACACACACATACACACAGACCGCGCTATGAACACTATTACTCTGTATTGATCACACGCGCGGCTGACCTTTGCTGCTAAACGTATTTGCGCATTGTACTCGGCGTGGTGATATTAGGCAGAAAGTGTTCCATCGTTACAACCCCCCCAGCCCCGCCTCCCTCATCTCCAGCGCCCCCCCCTCCCCCCACACTTCTCCCCGTCAACTCGCTCCACCTACACAGATTGTCCTTTCGGGCGAGAAATAATTAAATTTACCAAATCGATTAATGATGGAGACTGCCGAGAATTTGTTTTTGAAACAGCGAGCGACTGCTGAGGCCGCTACGGCACACGAGGGGGTGGGTGGGTGGCTAACACCACCCATGCCCGACCGCCTTTGTCTCACCGGTGGCGTAGACTCGCACAGAGACCGTGCCAAGTGTTCATTTGAGGCTCAGTCAACCTAGGGGAAGCCCAGGACCGGTTCAGATAATCGCCGTCACCGGTGTTGATGCCGTGAGAGGGGTCGTAGCGCAGCGCGCTGCTACACCAAAGACAAAGATCCCCCCCCCCGTATAGCCTTAACAGACTGTTGGGGCAAGTGCTGTTCGCGAGTAGCACCTATGAAGGCCGGCACGGCACACGAAGGGGTGGGTGGCCAGCACCACGCCCGGCAGCCTTTGTCTCGCGATGTTTGGAGTATAAGACGCACCCTCAACTTCATTTCTTATTTTAAATTGTACACAGGAGGTTGGGTGTGAGATTAGGGTGCGTCGAGAGGGGGTGCCGCTCCATTTGGGACGCTTGGCCAGTGAGTTCCACGTGGGAAGAAATCGAGAGAACCCGGAGAACACCCACCGCTCAAGCGAGAGGGGATACAACGCGCAGCAGTGATGACGACAGTTCGGGGACAACGTGCAGACGTGACGTTTTATTCAAGCACGTGCGGTTACAACTTATTGTACTTACAACAACGGCAAGCCCTGCGTACGTTGAGAACAACACAGCACCAGTGTATCCACGAAGCTATCTCCCATTAATTAAATAAATACCGTGATCTCCGCGTTATAAGATGATTCGTGAAGACGCACCCCATAACTTGTGGCCAGGTGTAAATCTGGTTAAATCAAAGTGGTCTCATACACACACCGATACCAACACAGCCGTCGTTCGCCGCAAAGTGACCGTGACATCACCACGGCGCCTGTGCCAGGCTAGGTGCACTTTGACGCCACGTGAAGTGTCGATGGCTCGCTGACAGGAGGTCTCGGGACAGACCCAGCACGGTTGGCTGCCTGAGATGACTGATAGATGCACCAGCTGTTCCACCTACTATTTTAGCCCGCCCGGCGCTGCGCTCGTTGTTGTGAGCGTTGATCCTCTGCCCTTCCGTTGTTGCTGGAGGGCGACTGCCTCCAACTGCCCACACACGACTGCCTACCGGTCTAAAAGACCCACCTGCCCACCAACATTCGCTTTTGAAAAAAGGGTATGGCAAATGTACCGCCTAACAATCTGTATAGAACGGTTTAATCACCAACTAAGTTGTCATTTTTATTATTTTATTACTTCCCTTCTACGTGACTTTACCGAAAGAACCAAGAAGATGAATCCCTGCAGTCACGAAAGCTTTAAATCGAAATTTAAGTTGTCAGTCTGAACTGCGTGGTCGGAGCGTCGGCCTATCGGTGCTACCATTTACAGCGAGCGGGTTGCGATCCATTAATTCAAAGTCATACAACGGATAGGCATGCGGCGTTGAGGTGGGGAGTTTTGTGTGTGGATGGGCCTGGTGGCTAAAACACAGCGAGTTGGCACAGGCGGTGCATCGGACAGTTCTCTCAGTCAGTCGACCGATTGCACCTTCTGGGTCTGTCCCAGCGGGCGTTTGACACTTCACGTGCCCTTAACGTGCACGTAGCCTGGTGTCAATCACAATCTGACGTTGCATCTTCACAGCTATGAACACAAAGATGACCCCCCCCTCACCGCCCTGGAGTCTTAGCAGACTGTTGGGGCAAGTGTTCTTTAGCGAGTAGCACCTGCAAAAGCCAACACGGAACACGAGGGGGGTGGGTGGGTGACCGGCACTGTACCCGGCCGCCTTTGTCTCCCCAATGCTGATTTTCACACACTGCACCATGCGCAAGTTTCAGGGCTGAATCGACCACGGGGAGGCCCGGGACCGGTCCAAATATTCGATTCTGTTGTTGTTCGTGGGAAGGAATCGAACTCGGGTCGCCGGATTCGCCGAGCAGCGCGTTCACCGCCACACACACACACACGGCGAGAGTGAACACTGCTTTTTGTGTTTCGTTTGTCGTCCTTCTCCCGCACCTCCTATTAACACGGTTAGGTGGGTGATGGGTGGGTGGGTGGTGGGTGATTGGGTGGGCGGCTACATACGGTGGGCAAGAATAAGTTCAACATACACACCAAAAACATGATTGCTGCTCACACAAAAAACCTGAGTTCGGGAGAACTGACAGTAGCACACACAGCCCCCCCCCCCCCACCATTTCCTGTACCAGCCCCTGCCCCCCATCACTCCACCCCCTGTAACTCCCCGCTAAACCCCACACCATTGGGTTCTGACCTCCCGCACACACACAAACACACCAAGTACGCGTCTCATCGCAGCGTCTCTCGACCAGCAGCAGCAGCTTCTTGTCTGGCACCTCCTCCCCAGACATCCCCCATCTCCACACCCACCCTCCGAGTCATTCGCTCGAAGTCGCGAATCTGAAAACGACAACAACAACAACAACCAACAACAAAAAGCAACAGCTTATGGAACAATAAGAATACGTTTTACCCTTAGCCTCCAACAGACTGCTGGGGCAAAGTGTTGCTAAGCGAGGGGCACCTGCAAAGGCCGGTGTGCTGACCTGAGATGACCTGAGATGACCTTAGCTGACCTTAGCACCGCCGTGGCAGCATCCCAAGTTGTTTTTACGCAATGCATTAATAATAATAGGGGGGGGGGGGTATGAACAAGCAGACTATGTTGTACCCTTTCTGGCAATACAACTGGGAGGTTTTGAGATGTGAAAACACCAAATTGATAAAATGTCCAAGGCATCAAGTACTGTATTAACCACACAAAGTACACGCAAACGACCATGGTCTGATCATGTTTGCGTTGTCTTTGCAACTGATTGGCCTCCACCAGAGCTACGTCATTGTCGCACCACGAGTGTGCGACCAGAGAACAACGCCAGAAGGTGAATATTACAACGACAAAGCAAGGGCATTTAAACATCTTAACACCTCCTGTTTTATTGTCAGTCAGGGCAAAACCTATTCTATTTGTCCAAGCCAACTTCCTATTCTAATTGTTCAAGCCAACTTCCTATTATTTTTGTTCATGCTTTGATAATGGCACGAAAGATTCCCAAAGCAGCAATAGCTCAGTGCACAGTTTTCATTCAACTCCCCGCTCAACATGTCACATGGCTCCACTGGACCGGTAGCCACGGACAAGACGAGAAGTGGCGGATACTCGATGTGGTGTGCAGGGTGCGGGGAGGGAGGTGTAGTGTGTTTGGCACCACTCCAAGCCGCCTTTGTATCCCCCAGTCCATTAAAATATGTCGCGTCTAATGTCTCGTTGTATCTCCCCCCCCCGCCCCACCAAGCAAAAAGGTAAACATCGTTGGATGAGTGAAGAGATGGAGGTGGATGGGGGGGATGGGCCCCCCCGCTTAATTATCTGCATTAGTCACGTGCCATCAATTAACGCGCTCAGCTCCCTCGTGAACCATGAACGATGATGAACGATGCAGCCAAACGGGGAGAAGCGCCCAGCTGGGGATAGGAGGTGGTGGGGGGGGCGGCACCGGGTGGGAGCGGTGGCGCAGCGGTTAGCGCACTTCACTACGAATCTGCCTACCTGAGTTCGATTCCCGGCCGCGGCTTTGCATCGGTGGTGAGTGATATACAACTATAAACGAAACTATTTTTTTATTTATTTCATCAGGTCAGGCTCACTGGGCTATATAACTTTTTTTCAGAAGTGACCTGACCACAAATGATAGTCCAATGAATTGGCTTATCACGTGAACATTTATAGAAGCCAAATGCTCTGAACGCGTGTTATCTAAACGTGGACGGAAAACCCGGAGGATCCGGAGAAAAATCCACGCAACCATGTGGAGAGAGACACGCAAACTCCAAAAAAGCTGGACGTCAGGGTCGGGATGGGATCCACGACCTGCTGTATACTCGGCGAGGTAGTTAACATCTCGCCACTGTGGTTCGCCGCATGAACCGATCCTGAGCCACTTCAATTTAATGCGCTGGCAGTGGCTTCATCAGGACTTTCCCACGTAGAGACCCATATGGCTCGCACAGAGACCCATAGACTCACGGAAACCCAACGTTTATCTTTCCTCAGTGGGAGGTCGCACCTTCTACTCTGCTGCCCTCATTGTCTGGAATTCCCTTGCCCACATGGTGCAGGGTGGTGGGTGCAGGGTCTAGGGTGCAGTGTGCAGGGTGCAGGGCGCAGGGTGCAGTGTGCAGGGTGCAGAGTGCAGGATGCAGGGTGCAGTGTGCAGGGTCTGAGTGCTGGGTGCTGGGTGCAGGGTCTAGGGTGCAGGGTGCAGGATGCAGATTGCAGGATGCAGGGTGCAGGGTGCAGGGTCTGGGTGCTGGGTGCTGGGTGCAGTGTGCAGGGTGCAGAGTGCAGGATGCAGGGTGCAGTGTGCAGGGTCTGGGTGCTGTGTGCTGGGTGCAGGGTCTAGGGTGCAGGGTGCAGGATGCAGGGTGCAGATTGCAGGATGCAGGGTGCAGGGTGCAGGGTCTGGGTGCTGGGTGCTGGGTGCAGTGTGCAGGGTGCAGAGTGCAGGATGCAGGGTGCAGTGTGCAGGGTCTGGGTGCTGTGTGCTGGGTGCAGGGTCTAGGGTGCAGGGTGCAGGATGCAGGGTGCAGATTGCAGGATGCAGGGTGCAGGGTGCAGGGTCTGGGTGCTGGGTGCAGTGTGCAGGGTGCAGAGTGCAGGATGCAGGGTGCAGTGTGCAGGGTCTGGGTGCTGTGTGCTGGGTGCAGGGTCTAGGGTGCCGGGTGCAGGGTGCAGGGTGCCCCTCACCTTGCCTCCCCCGGGAGCGTCTCGTGCCCCGCTCTCTCGAGGAGCTCCCCCACGCTCCTCTCGATCAGCCCCAGCTCCAAGTTGGCCGCTCCCAGTGCCACGGCGTTAAGGTCATCCGCATCATCACCATCAGCATCAGCAACATCATCATCATCATCATCACCATCAGCATCAGCAACATCATCATCACCATCAACATCAGCATCATCAACATCATCATCACCATCAACATCAGCATCATCAACATCATCATCACCATCAGCATCATCACCATCAGCATCATCATCACCATCAGCATCAATATCATCAACATCACCATCAACATCAGCATCATCAACATCATCATCAACAGCAGCATCAGCAGCATCATCATCAACAGCAATATGACCATTACCAGCAGCAGCAGCAGTGTAACCTCATTAGGGCAAGTGCTATGGACGAACATGTTGAGTTTATATTTGCAGTTAATAAATACACCCACCAGTATTTACCAGAGTGGCCGAGGCTTACGAACTGCAACCCTCTGCAACGATAAGTGTTGGTGACGTAGCCTGGTGGTAGCGACGTTCGTCGCCTCTTGCTGCGGAGGTTCACGGTTCGAAACCAGCGGGCCGCCCTGATTAACACTGCGGGCGGGTGCATGAGTCATAATAACAAACAAGCAAGACAATAATAGGTACGATCTGCTTCACTTGCCAGGACCATCCTGAAATTGAGTCATGATTAATTAAGGGCCATGAGACTCGGCGAGATTTCCCCCGTGTGGTCCAGCGTAGTCAGAAGAAGAAAAAGCCTCGGCATGGTCGAGTGAAGGATATGCCTCTCCATTGCTCGCTCCGACACCGCGTGGATTTTCTCCTGTAGCTGCTGCAGCTGGAGATTTGCCTGCACGCGCGCACCCGCACACAGACGGAGCGTGCCGACGATGTAGTTTTAATCTTGATGTGAAGCTTTCGTGACTGCAGGAATCCTATACTCTTTGGTTCTTTCGGTAAAGTCACGTGGGTAGAAATAAAAAATAAAATAAAACAAATCACGACGTATTCGATCGCAACACAAGCGGTCGTCATCATGATGACGACCTCTTGTGTTGTGATGGCGACCGCTTGTGTTGCGATCGAAACGTCGTGATTTGTTTTATTTTATTTCTAACTACGTGACTTTACCCAAATAACCAATTGAGGATGTAGTTTTAGTTGCATCTAACCCAGGTGAGGATCTCAAGAGAGACCGAGATAAGAGGAGTCTCACCGGCGAGAAACGCCATCAGGGTTGTCACCAACATGACGAAAGGATTTGAAACTAATGACATATGTACATCAATGTCGGATTGTTTTTGTATCGGTTACCTGTGGATTTTTTTGCATGAAGAATGCGCCGATTGCCATAGCTTATCAGTTGTATGTATCGATGTTGAATTTCTATCGAGCCGTACGTGACACTATTATTTAGATTATTTTGCTGCGAAAAATGTCCAAATGATAAACCACTTCGTTGAGTGGCTATCATTTGTGGCCAGCTCGCTTCTGAAAAAATAGTTAACGGCTCATTGGGCTTTGCCTGGTAGAATGTGGATGTTTTATTTGTATCTGAATGAAGACATTTGTTTACTTTTCTTGTACGTTGCACTCCTATCGTGGTCTTTGTATTGTCTGTTGTTGTAACCTTCTTACAAGCTCCGACTGGAAATCTGTGAAAAAGAGCTTCATAGCTCATCGGATTCCTCCTGCAGCGCCAATAAATATTCGAATTCTGAGATCAAGGCGCAGCGCTGCAATATCTAGCTCGCGACAATACTGGCAGAAGGGTCCTTCACTCAAGGGGGCTCTTGAGGGTATTGGGTCTACGACTCCACGCTGATTAGACGTCTTGGAGGTGGTGGAAGCTACCCCATGGACGTATCACCTGTGGTGTAGCCCATTTATATTCGGCTGGGTGTACAGGGAGGTCAGGCGGGTGGTGGAGATTGAAACAGACGAAACGTTCCCGATCGTTTCAACTGCCGGTAATGGCTTTGGCCAACCATTACAATGTATGTATGTTGAACTTCTTTCGCACCGTACGTAGCCACCCACTCAGCTAACCATCCACCCACCTTAACGTGTTCATCGGAGGTGCGGGTGTAAGCACAACAAACTAAACACACGAAACAAACAGTTCTAAATAAATGCGTTTTCAATCTCGATTTAAATGCGTACAGTTCCCAGCGGCTTCCTAAAGTGTTGAGAAAACGCAGCAGAAGCATGTTGAAAATAAAAATGATGACTGAGATTATTGTGAGCGAGTGAACGAGTCTTACCTAGGTAAATAATTACCATTGTCACGAAACGCACGGTCAGTTTAACACGTAGGCTTTCGCGACCAATATCATCCATTACACGTGTTTTTGGGGGGGAGTTAGATCGCGTAAATATATAAACGTGTCGTTAAACCCGCCACCACCCGACACAGCCATTAGTAAGGTTTGTCACGTAAACAGAACGTGCCAATTCGTTACTAGTACAGCACACCGGGATGTTGGAGAGCAAAACCACAACATTTACAATCCGAGTACGACGTTTCGCCAATAATTACAACTAGCTTCATCAGGTGACAGCCACATTTGTGGATAAATCCTCCTTATGCGCATGCATAATCAATGTTGATTACCATATGAATTACCCAACCGGTCAACCATTGCTATTCATAAGCATTCATGAATCCTCCCCCCCCCCCCACTTCGTCAAGAAGGACCCACAAGTGATGTCATCACATCTACCCCTCTATTTAAGGGACGAAACAGAAGGATTTCTCCACAAATCTGTCTGTCGCTTGATGAAGCCGGTTGTAATTACTGGTGAAACGTCGTACTCAGATTCTAAATGTTGTGGATTTGCTCTCCAACCCACCGGTTAGTGCTATACTCGTGACGAATTGGCACGTTGTGTTTACGTGACAACCCTTACTAGTTGGCTGTGTCGGGTGGTGGCGGGTTTAACGACACATTCATAGATTTACGCGATCTAACCCCCCCCCCCCCCCCCACATCATGGAAACCAAACGGTGACAATTCGCGATGCTGTGGACGATACACGTCTAGCGCTCCCTCTCTGTCCGTGCCACGGACAGACTGATTCTCGAGTATTTCGAGAATCAGTCTATTTCAGAATCGGAGTATCAATTGAGACTGGAGAAATCCGATGAGCTATAAAGCTCTTAAATATTAGGGGGACACAGTTGGTGCATCTACCTGTAATCTCAGTCAGTCAACCGATGGCACCTGCTGGGTCTGCCCCGCGACCTCCTGCACTTAGCCTGGGAACAGCACGTGGGTCTGCCCCGCGACCTCCTGCACTTAGCCTGGGAACAGCACGTGGGTCTGTCCCGCGACCTCCTTTGTCCAGCAGCGGAGCCTTCCCCACTTCACCCGATAACCCGCAAGATACACCTAGCCTGGCACAAGCGCCGTGGTGGTAACGACGTTTAGCGGCCGTTTGTTGATGTAGTTGTTGACCAGACAAATGCACACTAGATGGCGATAGAGAAACGCGGATCCGCGCGTTGGAAGGGGGCGATGCGGTGCCCATGGGAACGGCTGTTTGGGAGTCGCGATGACTCCGTCAGCCACGCTCCGGTGAGCGTGACCGGGCCTGGCAGTTGACTCTGTAAAGAGTACAAAGACAAAGATCCCCCGTATAGCCTCGAATGCTATCGCCAATAAACTGCAACTTGGATCACTACCTGTGAGATCTTCACTCAAAAACTGCTCTAGAGGAGTTGTACACCGCGAGCTGCCGCTGCGATTCAGTGGCGTGAAATTAAATGCGTCGCTCCGGATGACCGCTGCAAAGTATGATCTTGAGTTTTGATTATAGTGTGCTGATCTTTAAAGGTGTTTTGGAAAATTGTGATGCTCCTGCCGATACTCCTGCTGTTATGGAGTGACACATGCTGATAGCTATCGCTGCAAAGTTTGGTCGTACATGTTATGTATATCGTTTATTGTTTACATTTGAATCACAGTTCTTATCATCACTGTTCCATTGTTTTTATCGCTTTATTTTGGTGATTTCAAAAACGTTTTGGTTGAGCCATATTTGTTTGTTGTAGTACAGAGTTAGACTGATAACTTTCATCTGAATCGTCTTATGGTTGTTATTGTTTGACTTGCATCCCACTGGGATTTTTGCACACAGCGTTGATATACGGTGCTTTTTCTTGAAGACTTTGCTGTTTTTCCTGGATTTTTCTGTTTGCGTGTAGTTACTTTAAGATGTTTCTTGTTCATGTTTTTTGTTTGTTGCGGTTGCACCCGAGTCAAGAGCCGCATGGCTCACAGGGCTATACCTAATAAATGAAACTGAAATAAAAAAGTGCCGTTAGCGAGCACCTATGAAGACCCGCACAGCGCACGAGGGGGTGGGTGGCCAGCACCACGCGTGGCCGCCTTTGTCTCCCGAGTGGCGATGTTTTTACGCACCGCACCAGGTACTCATTTGAGGCTGAGTCGACCTAGCGGATGCCTAGGATCGGTTCAGATAATCGTCACCGGTGTTAGTGGCCGCGAGTGGGAATCGAACTCGGGTCGCCGGGTTCGTAGCGCAGCGTAGCGCTAACCGTTACGCCACCGCTCCCTTTAAGAGTACACACACGCGCGCGTGCACACACAAAAGGTAAACATCACCCGTATAGCCTCGGCGGACTGTCGGGGCAAGCGCCGTTAGCAAACACCGAAGGAATGCTGCCACGTAAACGAGACAAACACCCGCCGACTTGCAGGCCGTCCGACAAATCAAATCACTCACTCACTTCATAGTCGATCGTACAAAAGATAAAGACACCCCCCCGTATAGTATAGCCTCAACAGACTGTTGGGTCAAGTGCTGTTAGCGAGCATCTACGCACGCCGGCAAGCGGCGAACATGCAGTGGGCGGGAGGGGGGAGAGTGTGTCTAACATCACCCCCGGCCGCTTTTGTTTTTCCCATTGCCGATGTTTTGCGCACCTCGTCAGATACTCGTTTAATGACGAATTGAGTTGACCCCATTGCAAACAATACAGAGCGAGGTCACTCGGGGACGTGGCAAGTGCAGCAAGTAGGTTGACAGGGCACTCTGTGCATGATGACCGCTGTGAGTTGGAGCGAACTGCGGTTTCCGTCTAATGGTGGGGCAGGAACCTCGTGTGAAACAAAGTCCGGAGACGCGTCAATGCCCTCTGCTCAACGGAACAAATACAAGGCCACGTTCAATGAATTCTCGTGCAAGTAGACGATTGCAAAAAGGTGACATGGGTCGAAAGGCGCAGCCCAGGAACTGCCCGGCTCACACCGCTGCTGGTGGAAGGGAGACCACGAGAGGGAGCCAGAAATCCCCGCTCGAGGCCAGATTGGCCTACTCTTCCACGCTGCTCAGACGTTTTGGAAGAGTATACGCAGAGCCATCATTGTGTGAGCAATCGTGGTGGAGCGATGCCGCAAGTGCTGTGAGCAGAATCGCCTGTGATTCTGTAGATTATAAGACGTTGACCGGAATATAAGACGCATCCCCACCAAAGATAAAGGGGGCCCGTGTGGTACACGGGGCAAGTGCTGTTGGCACGAGGAGGCGTTGTGACACAGGATCACAACCGGCCGCATTTGTCTCTCGAGTGCTCATGCTTTTTTTTACACACCGAACCACGTGACTCGCTTAAGGCTGAGTCTACCTAGCGAGATGGCCCAGGACCGGTTTAGACGCCGACCACGACACTACCGCTCGGCATTCTGTCGTACGGTATACACAAACATTCCCCAAGGTAGCCTTACGCGCCATGTTGGGGGACGATTGCTGTGTATGGGATACGTAACATACTCACGGTCATAACCATCTCGGAGGCGTTCCTCGAGTTCATTTCCTCCTGCATGTCTCCGTGTCCTTAATGTCACCGTCGGAGGCAAGGGGAGGACTTCTTTATCCCAGCAGGCGATCAGCAGTGTGACGAAGCCACCGCTGATGTCTCGGGGACCACCCCCCACCCCCCTCGCGTAGATGCTCACCGTCGTCACCTGTAGTAACGGGTAACGCCAACTCTTGGCCAATGGCATCGCCCGCGTGCGCGTGCCTTCGCTGTTAATACAACGAAGCCGTCAGCTACAACACAGACAGCGATCCCCCCCACCCCCACCGTGTAGCCTGTAACGGACTGTTTGGGGGCAAGTGCTGTCAGGGACGTTGATATCATATATAGCAGCGGGGGGGGGGGGAGAAGTGCGTCCCATAACTCACCACAAGGCCGTAGCCATGGAGTCAACATTGGGGGGGACTAAATCTTCCAGGGGGTCTGGGGGTCCCCCCCCCAAAAAAAAATCTATATTTGAAAACTAATTTCCTGCCTAAAATATTAAACAATTCACTAATACATAGGATGGACTTTTGATGTATTTTTTACCATAATGTCTAATAGTACATTGTATTACATTGCTTTGTTTTTTTCTTTTTTTACCTTTTTTGTGTCATTGTATGTAATGGCAGAGATTAGGTATTAATAAAGTACAACCATAACCACAATCATATAAACAGGAATCTATCTCATAGCAATATATTGGGGGGGACATTGTGAGCATATTTGAATATTGGGGGGAATGTGTCCCCCACCCTAATTTATATTATAATTACGGCTTTGACTCACAATTACACAGGGGACCACGTGTAGTCCTTGGGGCAAGTGCTGTTAGCGAGCACCTATCAAGGTCGGCACGACGGCACACACGACGTGGCTAACACCACGCCCGGCCGCCTTTGTCTTCCCCAATTGCTAATGTTTTATACACCGCGTCAGGTGATCATTTACGGCTGAGTCGACCTAGCGGGGAGGCCCAGGACCCGGTTCAAGTATTGGTCCACTTGTTATTGGTCGTGAGCCAGATTCGAACTCGGGCCGCTAGGTTCGTAGCGCAGTGCGCAAACCACGACACTTCAAAGACAAAACTATCCATGCAGATATCCAAACAGATATACATCCTATACAATAAACCATGAAAACTAATTTTATTTTACCAGGTGAGACCCACTGACCTATGTAGCTCTTTTCAAAAGCGACCTGGCTATCACAGATGATAGCTCAACGAAGTGGCTTATCACGTGGACATTATTAGCAGCCAGCATCTCTAAACGCGTGATGTTCAACGTGGAGGATAAACCGGAGGACGCGGAGAAAAATTCACACAGACACGGGGCGAGAAACATAGAAACCCCCACGATACAAGCGTCGGGATCGAACACACAACCTCCTGCGTACCAGGCGAGGGAGTTAACATCTCGCCCACCCACGGAAAGGGAGTCCCACAACATATGTGCGGTGGTCCACTAACCCCTCGCTGCTGCTTCCACACAACGGGTGCTGGATCACAGGCAGCTCGGTGCAGCGTAGCCAACACCACCAACACCATCATCATCAACACCGCCACCACCACCGCCGTCGCCACCACCGCCGCCACTACCACCAACACTACCACCCCTATCAACACCAACACCGGCACTACCACCACCCACACCACCACTACCACGAACACCACCACCGCCACTACCACCAACACTACCAGCACCACCAATACCACCACCAGCACGAACACCACCACCACCAACCGGGTATGAACCCCATGGCGAACTCCACTCCGTCTAACTTCGCCAGACTGTTTACTTCGTGACTACTTCGTGACTAAGCGTTCGTGACTGCAGGAATTCATATTCTTTGGGTCTTTCGGAAAGTCACGTAGATAGGCTCAGAGAAAATAATAATAATAAACTACGACGTTTCAATCACATCACAAGCGATCGTCATCAGGAGGGAGAAAAAATTACCCAAAAAATGTTTGCTTCGTCTCTACGGCGACACCAAGCGTCGCACCCACGCAAAACGCGTGGGGTTTTCTCCCGGTGATCCGGTTTTCCTCCTCCCCATGTGAGCAGTGACTATTATTATCATTAACAGAGCTCATCATTCATTGGATGGACACTTCTTTCAAATAAACAGTCCAATGGCAATATGTATTTACACTGGAAGAATCCGATGAGCTAGAAAGCTTTTTTTTTTTACAGATGTGCAGTAGATGCGGCGGCTGCAGCGTCAGCACTTTCTGAACAAAAGTGCTTTGGCTCAATGTGGCTCTCGAGGGTAAAACAAATATTTGATTGATTTGAAGCTTCGTGACTGCAGGAATGACTCTTTGGTTCTTTCGGTAAAGTCACGTAGAAAGAAAAGAAAACAAATAATAGAATACGACGTTTCGATTGCAACACAAGCAACCGTCATCAGGTGTGAAGGAATGCAAGCTCGGAGAGAGACACACATACAGAGAGAGAGACACATACACAAAGAGAGAGACACACAGAGAGAGACAAACACACAGATTATTAATTAGGGGGGCTGGTCGTCGTGGAGTGACGTCACGAGCGTTGTACACAAACATTCTGGGCTCATTATCGTAGGTAATAATAATGGGGGGGGGGGGTTCATTTGGAGGACATCACCTGCTCATGAATATTAATGAGGGGGGCTGATCTATGTGGAGTGACGTCATGAGCGTTAACGACAGACATTCCTGGGTGATGATAGTAGGTATTCATAGTATTACTGACGTGCTGAGTCGCCTAGTTTCCTTAGCGACTACTGACACTCGCCAAGGTGGGTGGGTGGAGGGGTGGGGGGGTGGGTGTGCCGAGTGGGTGAGCTGTGGATGCCCTTTAAAATTTGAATAAATAAAAAAAAAGCATTCCGAGATGAAATTAGATGTGCGCGCAATGCCGTGGGCGTAGAGCGAACACATCACGTGACGGGTGGTAGGGGTGGGGTGAGCGAGGAAGACATCGTCTCTAAGAATGAGACATTTGCTTTCGTGGTGAGTGGCAATCCCACATCGAAACCAGCGCCCTCCTTTTCACCGTCCGGTGAGTTCGGGTACAACAGCACAGAGACACAATACGGGAAGTTACCACTCCCCCCTGCATCCCTCCTGAGTCACCAACGCATGTTCTAAGCAAAGCGATGTTTTATTTATTCTACCAGGTAAGGACCACTGAGCAACGTCATTATTTTTCGATTTAAAGCTTTCGTGATTGCAGGGATTCATCTTCTTGGTTCTTTCGGTAAAGTCACGTAGAAGGGAAATAATAAAATAATACAATTAAAACATTATACAATAATTCTCACGACGTTTTCGGCCACAACGCAAGCAGCCATCCTCAGGTGAAAAGACAGCGTCTGAATGAGACGCTGTCTTTCCGACAGACCTGTTCTTCACCTGAGGACGGCTGCTTGCGTTGTGGCCGGAACGTCGTGAGAATTATTTTAATATGTTTTATTTTATTATTTTATTATTTCCCTTCTACGTGACTTTACCGAAAGAACCAAGAAGAGTCATTCTTTTTTTGAGACGCCACCTGGCCACAAATGATAGCTCAACGAAGTGGCCCATCGTGTGGAAATGTATCGCAGCCAAATACGATTAAACGCGTGTTTCTAAATGTGGGTGGAAAACCCAGGCGACCCGGATATAAAAGAAAATCCGCGCGACCCCCAAAGGCGTTAGGGTTTGAACCCACGACCTCCTGTATACCAGACGAGGTCGTTAAAATCTCGCCAATTCGACACCCCAATGTCACCTCGCGTGTTCATCTCATCGAGGAGCGTATACCACCATCACAGAAGCGGCTTTTTGGCTATGAAAACATTGCATTCTGACTACAAGTATTGTGGTTAATGCAGACAAGATTCCTTGTAAAATAATTCAGTTTGGTGTTTAAACATCTTAACACCTGTTTTGTTGCCAGAAAAAAAGGGGAAAACCTATTCTCATATTTTGCTGCTGGCAAAGGAGGTCCCATGATGTAGATGGTCACCCCGAGCTCTCATTACTCTGATTGTGGCATTGTCTTTATGCTGTTCGCCTTTTGGCGTCCTCTGGTCTAACACCGTTTGAGACTAGGCTCCAAAAAAAGCTGTCTCTGGTTTGGACCAATCAGTTTCAAAGACAATGCATATATTATCAGAGTACGTTTTTTGTTTGCATTCTGACCACAAGTATAGTTAATGCAGACATGATTCCTTGTAAAATAATTCAGTTTGGTGTTTTAACATCTTAACACCTGTTTTGTTTCCAGAAAAAAAGGGGAAAACCTATTCTCATAATTTCTTTATATCTGGCGTTTTGTGTTCAGTCTGTTGCCCTTCCCCCCGTGCCTCCCATGAGTACGGTGCAAAAGAAGTCCAATGTGCACGCAGATACATGAACCGCGAGCCTCGTGCGGGCAGGACGAGGCCTGCACATGCACCACTTGTGCACGCGTCACGTTTTATCGTCTAGATCGCTCAGATTGCCACTAAGCTTGCTTCAAACTGACCTTGTGGTTCAAGTTCAAGTTCATTTATTAGGTATAGCCCTGTGAGCCATTCGGCTCTTGAATCGGGTGCAACCGCAACAAACAAAAAACAAAAACATGAACAAAAAACATCTTAAAGTGAATATGTGACTAAGTGCAAACAGAAAATCCAAGAAAAGACAGCAAAACATTGCAGAAAAAAGCACCGTACACCAACGCTGTGTGCAAAAATCCCAGTGGGATGCAAGTCAAACAACAACAACAACCACAAGACAACTTAGATTAAGGCCATCAGTCTAACCCTGTACTACAACAAACAAACATGGCTGGTCTATAATACAGGTTTTGTGGGTTAGATATATATATAAATGTGTCGTTAAACCCGCCACCACCCAACACAGCCAATTAGTAAGGTTTGTCACTTAAAAAGAACATGCCAATTAGTTACTAGTACAGCACACCGGTGTGTTGGAGATCAAATCCGCAACATTTACAATCTGAGTGCGACGTTTTGCCAGTAATTAAAACCAGCATCATCAGGCGGCCGCCATATTTGTGAAGAAATCCTCCTGTTTCGTTCCTTAAATAGTGGGATAGATGTGGCTGCTCACAAGTTACCCCCATTGACGTATGGTGACCTGTATAGGCATGCATTTAAACAATTCATTATTTTATTATTGAACACGAGCTCTCAAGACGAATGGATACTCAGACTACACAATCCGTAAAGCTGTCACCCCAACCGTTGGGAAAGAACCATCTGAGGACCCAATCAAAATCATCACCTTGCCATACATAGCAGGGTCACCAAAAATGTTTAGAAAATCTTGAGCAAACACAAGCTCCAGGTTCGATTTAACAAATCTGTAAAGGATGTGATTCCTGACATGCAATACCCTGGTGTCTACAAACTGAGTTGTGGTTGTAGCAGGAGTTACATCGGGGAAACTATGCGACATGTCTCGGACCGCGTTTGTGAACACAAGGCAGATCTGAAACACGGTAGGACCAATACATCGGCCGTTGCTGATCATTGTTTTAACGCTGTGGGCTCACACGAAATTGATTTTTCTAAGACGGAGGTACTCTGCAAACCTACCAGCTACCTTCAGAGATGTGTTCATGAAGCCATCCAGAGATATAAACACAGACACAACGTCAACCGAGAAGATGGATACAAACTGAGCAATCATTGTAAGGACGTTCTTAACCAGGTAAAGTCTTAACTGACTGTGATGTTTCCATCCTACCTGCCAATGTCAGCTGTTATTTCCGACTCTCTGTGTCTCTCTCTCTATATATGACTCTCTGTTAGATCTCTCACATGCCCTTTGGATTGCATCTCTCAGGCTCACACGCCCTTTGGATTGCACTCTAGTGGTGATAATCTCTCATCAACACTGCTGTTGTGCGCATATGCGGGCATGATACTCTTATGCGGTGACGGAAGCTCATTCATGCTAATCTCCCTCCCTAATCTCTCTCTCTCCCTAATCTCCCCCGTTTACACAACTGAGGTGCTTGCGTCCGTGGATATAATTATTTTCAGCTCAGAGCCCGCTTGCTTGCCCATCGCCACGTATATAGCCTCTTGTTGAAACAGCTCTCTCGCTGGTTCAGCAGTTCCACTGCTGGATTATATGTTTTCCGCCTGAGGACGACCGCTTGTGTTGCGATCAAAACGTCGTGATTTATTTTATTTTAAACCTACGTGACTTTACCGAAAGAACCAAAGAGTACAGTACATACAATTCAATGTTGTGTGTTTCTCTCTCTGTATCTCTGTGTTGTCTCTCTCCGCTTGTGTGTCTGTCTGTGTGTCTCCGTGTCTGTGTTTTGTCTCTCTCAAATTTAG
Organism: Lampetra fluviatilis; assembly: GCF_964198595.1. Lineage (NCBI taxonomy): Eukaryota > Metazoa > Chordata > Hyperoartia > Petromyzontiformes > Petromyzontidae > Lampetra > Lampetra fluviatilis. Next base: position 2,196,491 of record NC_136291.1, on the reverse strand, counting down.
CAATCTTTGGAAGAACGTAATCAACCAGGTAAGGTACTGACTGTTGTGTTAGCCGACTCACTGTGTTGTATTGCATTGTATTTCTAAGTTTACTAGGTTTGTTTTCTACCAGTTGCTTGTGTTGCAATCGAAACGTCAAATTATATTATTTATGTATTTTCCTTTCTACGTGACTTTACCGAAAGAATCCAAGAGTAATTATATACACATCTTAACATTTGAGCTGCTTGGCCGCCCGTGTGGGATTGTTTCAGACAACATTGAGTGATTCATCGAACCCCTGCATAGCCTTCTCCAAGTCAACTGTCTCCGCTTGAAAACGAAAGTTACATTTCCTATGTATTCTAATCATCATCATCCATGGTCAGTCAATTGCTAGATCAAGGCGCTGATACTGAGAGAAAGGGTCAGACCGACCGCAGCTTGTTCTCTCTATTGGTGTTCAGAGCGCTGTGTAACGCTGCAAGGATGAGTGGTCTTCGTGGGTTGCTGTACCACCAGGAATAGGTTTGTATTTTGCTGAGCATTTATGTTCAATAACCGTCCAGCTCTGCCACTGAGTAAATGCCACTGTACATGCAGGGGCGATTTCTCCTCTGCCTCGCTGCCCATACTCGCGAAGGTGCATTCACAATCCTCAGTCATGCGTTTGGGGGTATCGCAAGATTAAAGCAACACACTGTTATACATTATTATTACGTTTTACCAAATTCCTTCCCTTCAACCTACTCCCTGTTCATCCTATTCTGCGCACATTCATTGCAAAATGTGTGTGTGTGTTGCGTGGGTGGGGTAGTGGGCAGTGTGCTCATGACCGGTTCTGGTTTGACATCAGATGTCTCGCTCTGAAGCAGTCGAGCGGCATTATCTTTTCATCGGCTGCCCTACGCTATATGGAAAATACCTGGGCTGTCGCTCCACAGGGAGCTTTGGGTCTTCTTAGTCATGGTCATGCCCACCATTCCCTATGCTTGCGAAACCTCGACCCCCCTAATGGAGCATTTTCACCGGTTAGAAACATTTAGACTGACCTGACTACGATCCATCCGGGGTTTAACCAGGCTGGATTGTGTGAGGAGTTCACAAATCCTTGACAGATCTGGACAAAGTCCAATCGGTGAGCTCCTTCGGCAGGCAAGGCTGCGTTAGCTGAGTTATGTAGTCCGCATGCCCAGCCACCGCACGCCTAAACAGCTTTTGCTCGGCTGGATAGAGGGGGCTAAATGGGCACGGGATGGGCTAGAGAAGAAATGGAGTGATGTGGTACAAGAGTTTGCAGGGTTGAGTGGACTTGCTAATGACGGGTAACAGCGGTGTCAAGATCGGCCTCTATGGAGGAGGCTCGTGAAGGACGCTACTGGGCAGTTGGAGGCAGTCACCCTCCAGCAACAACGGAGGGCGGAGGATCGACGCTCACAACGAGTGGAGCGCCGGGTGGCGACAACACAGCAAGTTGGCACAGTAGGGGGCACAAGTGGTGCATTGGCCAGTCATCCCAGTCAGTCAACCCATGGCACCTGGGTGTGTGTCCCGTGACCTACTGTCAACGGGCATTCGACACTTCACGTGGCATGAAGGTGCACATAGCCTGGCCCAAGCGCCATGGTGACATCACCTAAGGCAGTTGTTATTGTAGTCGTGGGTAGGGGAGGTATATCCGTGCGTGCCCCGTGACATGAACCTGGTGACGTGAGTTAAAATCCTGCTAACTGATAACGCTAGTGACGAGTATCTAAACCAGTCCAGGGCTTTCCCAGATCAACTAAACCTCAAATGTGTGTCATATGTAAACATCGCCTTCGTAGGTACTTACTAGCAGGACTTGCTGCAACAGCCTGTAAAGGCTTCACGGAGGAATTGTTTTCGTCGGAAATGCCTGTGGTTTTCCTGGTTGCGAGATTGTGCATCCAGTCACCATGCAGTTGGTTGCTGATTACTTACAGACTTGACTGAGATGAAGATGCACTATCTATTGTTTTCTGTCACGATTTGTAAAAAAATAAATGACATGACATTCAAAAGTTTGTCCGTAAATTCGAGATTTGAAGCTTTCGTGACTGCAAGGATTCATACTCTTAGGTTTTTTTCGGTGAAGTCACGTAGGTAAAAATAAAAATAATAATAAAAATAATAGAAATAATAATGATAAAAATAAAGTAATGAATCACGACGTTTCGGAGGCAACACAAGTCCCAGTCATCAGGTGGGACCGTCACAGCTAACTTTACTGTATCAAGTGAGCTTGATAATTGCTCTGGAAATAACGCCAAAAACAAAAGTTAAAAGAAGAAAACACTACCAACAACTCATTTCGCTGAACAACGAGCATTCTGACGTTTCTAAAAATAGCAATTCCTGTAAATGCACAACTTCCATCAACAAATGTTATCAAGTCATCCCCCACCACTATCCCGTGACCAACTCCCATACCGACAACTCCTCCCCCACATCACCACAACACCTCCCGCTCACAACTTTAGAAGGAAATCCACGCACCCATTCTCCCTCCTCGACTCCCTAGCCCCCTCACTCGCCCCTCGTCTCTCTCACCTCTCACTCCTCCCCGTGCACATTAGAACCGCTATTTAAGATCACTCGACCCAGCGTCGGATCCTCAATCGCTTGCCCGGACAAAAGTCGTGAGGCTGCAAATTCTCTCTGCTTCCAACATCATCATCATCATCAGCCTCGGTATTCTTCGTCATCCTTTGCCGACAACTCCGTGCAGAGGTATCGCTTTTTTTCTTCTTACTACCTCCTAACACGTTGAAGTGTTCGTCTCAGACTCCACACTCGACCAAGTGTTTTTACTTTTTTTGATAATGTTCGATTCTGGAGTTTGAATTAATTCCGTATTTTATCAATTTGGTTTTTCCCCACACTCCAGTCCTCACGCGACGTCTTTCAGCGTGTATCATCTTACCACCCCTTCCAATACAAATCTATTCGTTACACGCTGCACGTGCCTGATGATCGTTAAACAGTCCCACGAGACGCGCTAAGCGACTAACGATGTCTGCGTTCATAGAGCCGCTGAACAGTTAGATTGAGCTCTCATTGTGCGTGTGTGTGTACACGTGTACATTTGTTCAACGCGTGTGTGTGTGTACATGTGTTCCGTGTGCGTGTGTACACTTGTTCAACGCGCGTGTGTGTGTGTGTACACGTATACAAGTGTACACGCACACATTGTCTCTCGCTCTCCCCGTGGTCGCGTGGATTTTTTCTCCGGGTCCTCCAGGTTTTTCCTTCCACATTTAGAATCGCGCGCTTCGAGTATTCGGCTGCTAGACATTTCCACACGATGAGCCAACTTCGTTGAGCCATCATTTGTGGCCACGTCGCTTCAGAAAATAGAGCCGGATATCTCAGTGGGCCTTATCTGCTAAACAATCAAATATCGCCCCCCGATTTGCCGTTCCCCGGGGACTTGCTCTGGGTCCCTACAACCCCGCCTCTTCCAACAACACATTCTACAACGGGGCGCTCCGACGTGAATTGTTGCATGGGCTGTGCGATTTGACGGCAACTTTTGCGTCGCTCACGGCGTTTCCACGCGGTCCCCAACACCACCACCACCACCACTGGTTTCTCGCTCCGCAGACGCAAATGTCGTACACTCTCTTCGGGTCATTGGAGGACGTCGGATATCGCCCTGCACCGGTTCTCGACACGTGCTCCCAGCTCTCAATGCACGGCGCACGCATTCCCGACCGGGTTGCCACGTTGCCAGCAATCGGCAACACCATCACCCGCAACTTCAGTTGCACCGCCACCGGCGGCGGCAGTAGCAGAAGCAACATCGGCTGCAGCAGCAGCAGCAACTTTAGCTTCGGCAACATGGGCTGCAATAGCAGCAGCAGCAGCAACTTTCGCTTCGGCAACATCGGCTGCAGTAGCAGCAACTTCATCGCCGGCAACAGTAGCGCCGAATTATTCGCGAGCAACAGCAAAATCGGCTGCAGTAGTCGCAGCGGGAGCAGCAGCAGCATCTTAGCAAGCAACATCGGCCTCGGCAATAACAGCAGCAGCAACAGTCGAATTGTCCCGAACACAAGCAGCAGCAGCAGCACCACCAGCACCAGCCCGGCAGTGTCCCGCCGTCGTTCCCTGGAACCCGGCGGGGTGACGGCGCGCGTCTTCAGGGGCTCCGCGAGGCGACTGCGCTCCTGGATCGTGGAGCAGATCGACAGCCAGCGCTACCCGGGACTCGCGTGGGAAGACCCGGAGCGGAGGACATTCCGGGTGCCGTGGAAACACGCGGCCAAGCACGACTACGACTTGGAGGGCGACTCGGCGCTCTTCAAGGTGGGAGACACGAGCTGTCTGTTCGGACGTCTGTGGCACGGGGAGTCTCTTTGCGGGCTCTAAGAGTCTATATGCAAGTGGGCGCCACGGTGGCAAGGAGATATTAACTAGCTCGGCTGGTATACAGCAGATCCGCGGGTTCGATCCCGACCCTGGCTGCTGTCTATTTGGAGTTCGCGTGTCTCTCTCTCTCTCTCACTCACCGTGGTCGCGTGGAAATTATCGGGATTCTCTCCACCTCGCGCCTCGCTCGTCACCCCCACTGATGTCAACCTCCCCCCCCCCACATGTGTGCAGATACTGCTGACACACGAGACACTACTGACAGTAGACGCTACTGACTCGATTGCATGTAGGGTGTGTAGGCATTTCTGCCCTACATGCTATAGTCAGTAGATACTACCGTACGTTCGTACATGTGTTCACGCGTTCGTCTGTACGTCGGTCGTGGGTTCATGGGTTCTAGGAGTGTGTTTGTTCGTGCGTTAGTTTGTGCATTCGTTATTGCGTTCATTAATTCATTCATGCAAGTGCTCACACGTTTGCTCGTTCATGTGTTCATTCGCTTACGTGTTCGATCGTTCACGCGTCCGTTAACGTGTTCACACGTTCATTCGTTCCCGTTCGTTCGGTCATGTGTTCATTCGTTTACGTGCTCGATCGTTCGCGCGCTCGTCCGTTTTTACGCGTTCGTCTGTCCGCGCGCTCGTCCGTTCACGCGCGCGCGCGCTCCGTCCACGTGCTCACGCGCGCGCGCGCACTCCGTCCACGTGTTCACGCGCGCGCGCGCGCACTCCGTCCACGTGCTCACGCGCGCGCGCTTCGTCCACGTGTTCACGCGCGCGCGCGCGCACTCCGTCCACGTGCTCACGCGCGCGCACTCCGTCCACGTGTTCACGCGCTCGCGCGCCTGCAGGCGTGGGCCGTGTTCCGCCGGAAGCACCACGAGGGGGTCGACGAGCCGGACCCGGCGGGCTGGAAGACGCGTCTGCGCTGCGCCCTCAGCAAGAGCCCCGACTTCGCCGAGGTGGTGGAGCGGCGGCACACCGGAGGTGCGCGGCCCTACAAGGTCTACCGCCTGCTGCCCGACGAGACCGCCACCGCCGCCGGCATCAGCGGCCCCCCCGCGCACCTCACTGGGGCCTCCTCCTCCCCCAGGGGTGAGCGCGCAAACTCCCCTCGCTGCTGAGGTGGCCCGGGCCGACTTAGGGGTCAGGGCTGAGGGGGTACAGATGGGCGCGAGGTCGAGGGTTAGGACAGAGATTATAATAGTTAACATGAGGGGTTCGGATGTGGGCTCAGGGGCAGGGTTAGAATTAGGTGTCAGGGCGCAGGTTATAATAGTTAGGATGATGGGTTAGTACGCCTTTTGGCGTCCTCTGGTCTAACACCGTTTGAGACTAGGCTCGGAAGAAAGCTGTCTCTGGTGTGGACCAATCAGTTTCAAAGACAATGCATATGCTATCAGAGTATGTTTTTTGTTTGCATTCTGACCACAAGCATTGTGGTTAATGCACACATGATTCCTTGTAAAATGTTTCAGTTTGGTGTTTTAACATCTTAACACCTGTTTTGTTGCCAGAAAAAAGGGGAAAACCTATTCGCATGAGGGGTTAGGGTTAGGATGAGGGGTTAGGGCTGAGGTTATGGTGAGCATGAGGGGTTAGGGTTAGTATGAAGGGATAGGGCTAGGGCTAGAATTAGGGGTTCGTGCTAAGGTTAGGGCTATGGTTAAGGTTAGGGATGAGGTTAGGATTCGTGTTAAGGTTTGGGTCCAGGTTAGGATTAGGGTAAGGACACGAGATTCGTGCTCAGGTTATGATTCAGGCTGAAGTTAGCGTTCGGGCAAGTCCCACACTCCCGGCGTTAGGGCCCTGGCTGGAAATAGGACCAGCATTGTACCGAGTCCCAGTGTTCGTGCTTATTGGGATGAAGATTGGCTAGGAGTCTCAACGACTCCGCGTCCACCACATCGTCCCGTGCCGTGACCCCGTTGTGACCTCGTCGTTACCGATATTGCCCGTACAGGTCAGAACAACCGCATCAGGAATGAGCGAGGTGCAAGCGGGGTGACAAATCTGCCGGTGAGCCCACGCAATCTTGCTGCTCTCTTGCCCGCTGAGCCATTGACGCTAACATTGACGAACCCTGCAAAGCCGATGGTGGGAACTCCACCACATTCCAGTGGGCCTCTTCCGCGAGTCTACAGTCCTCGACGCGAGTCCATGGGTCCTCTGCGTCAGTATATGGGCCTCTATGTGAGTCCATGGGCCTCTGTGTGAGTTTATAGGCCTCTATGTGAGTCTATGGGCCTCTATGTGAGTCTATGGGCTTCTATGTGAGTCTATGGGCCTCTATGTGAGTCCATGGGCCTCTATGTGAGTCTATGGGCCTCTGTGTAAGTCTATGGGCCTCTATGTGAGTCTATGGACATCTATGTGAGTCCATGGGCCTCTATGTGAGTCCATGGGCCTCTATGTGAGTCCATGGGCCTCTATGTGAGTCCATGGGCCTCTATGTGAGTCTATGGGCCTCTGTGTGAGTCCATGGGCCTCTATGTGAGTCTATGTGCCTCTGTGTCAGTATATGGGCGTCTGTGTGAGTCTCTGGGCCTTTATGCAGGTCCATGGACCTCTATGTGAGTCATTGGTGATCGAGCTTGGACCATGACCTCGCTATACCCTTGAGAGCCCCCCACCGCCCCAGTTTAATCAGAGTTTAAATGGCAAGCACAGGTGGTGGAGGAGTAGAAACTCAGCCGATGTCTCAACCGCAGGTGGAGAGCTCGGAGAAACGCCCGCCACCTCCACCGTACCCAACCATCATCCCACCACTCGCCAGAACCGCAGAGGCTCCTCTACCCCAAGCATGGCAGCCCATCCTTGAACAAGGTGAGAATAACGAGTGACACATATTAATAATGTAAAGATAATGACTAATATTGTATAAGGTAATAAAACATAATGTTACGAGTAGCTTGATTTTAATTGTCCGTTCGACCAGACTGTTTTGGCTCGCTGTGTTCAACCACCACAGACAATGTCGACCAACACGACTCTCGCTCACTCATTCAACAACATCAACAACAGCCGCCATTCGCCACTGAGTGTCGGTGATGTCACAGCGGCGCTTGTGCCAGGCTAGGTGCACTTTTCAGACTATCACGTGAAGTGTGTAAAGCTCGCTCCTGGCAGGTCACGAGGCAGACCCAGGTGCTGTGAGTTGACCGACTGAGATGACTGACAGATGCACCCGCTCACTGACTCACCCTTCTATCACCACCACCACCACCACCCTTGTTGAAGACTACCAGACACTGTTTTCTCTTATCCACCTCACTCTGTTCAACCACCACACTGCGGGTCACAACAACACACTCACTCACCAACCCACTCACGTACGCACGCACACACACTCACCACGCTGCAATATACAACAATTCACTCAGTCACCCACTCACTCACCCACCCACTCAGTCAATCACCCACCCACTCACTCACACATACGCTCACCCACTCACACACTGAAACACCTAAACACTCAGTTTAACACGTAAGCTTTCGCGACTAATATCATCCATAAGATTTTTTTTTTGGGTTAAATCGCTTGAATATGTGTCGTTAAAACCCGCCACCACCCGAAACAGCCAACTTGTATGGGTTGTCACGTTAACAGAACATGCCAATGCATCACTAATACAGCACACCGGTGTGTTGGAGAGCCAAGCCACAACATTTACAATCTGTGTACGACGTTTCGCATTGTAATTACAACTAGCTTCATCAGGCGACTGCCAGACAAAGATCTCCCGTATAGCCTTAACAGACTGTTGGGGCAAGTGCTGTTAGCGTGCACCTATGAAGGCCAGAACGGCACACTAGGAGGTGGATGGTCAACATCACGCCCGGCCGCCTTTGTCTCCCTAGTGGCGATGTTTTTATGCACAGCACCAGGTACTCATTTGAGGCTGAGTCGACCTAGGGGAGGCCCAGAACCGGTCAAGGATAATCGTCACTGTTGTTGGCCATAAGCGGGAATCGAAGCCGGGTCGGCATGTTCGTAGCAAAGCGCTTTCCGCTACACTCCCCACTCAAACACTCACTGACACACACACACCCACTCACTCAAGCACGCACACCCACTCACCACACACTGCAATTCACACCACTTCCTCTTCACGCTTCTTACCCTGCCACTGCTCCACTTTGTAAGTCTCCTCCAATCGCCTCCTGTCATCCAAAGCTCTTGTCAAAAATAACATTTCTCAATCCAATAAAAAAAACGTCTTGCAATGCTCGTCTATGTACGCCTCACATCATGCTGTTTTTTGCTGGCCGCTTGGTGTTGTTGACCTGTGCTCAGCAACCGCGATTGGAAATGACTTACCCCCCCCCCCTGCCTTCCCACCATAACCAACATCTGTAAACTCTCCCATCTCCAAACATCTTCCTTTATCACTATCTCTCATTTTGTCACTCGCAAAATGCATTTGCAAATAAATACATGTGCCGTCCATACGCCTCCGTCACGTATCGTTCTCTCCAAATATGAAAATAGAAAAGTAGAAATGTTTTGCACATCCCATCAGAGCCGTATTATCCAACAGGGACACGAGGCACTGTGCCTACGGCCTAAGAAAACTAAAGGACCTCCGTCAAAAATGTGACCATGTTTTTGGTTGTATGATAAAAAGTGTCACCAAGATATATTCTAGCATAAATATATTTACATAGCAAGGGTGGTCACCGTGTATGTTATTCTTCTTCAGATGACCTCTGCAAAGCTGAGGTCAGTGGCTTCACCCGCCCGGTCACATTCCCAGCACTGCCCTTTCCCTGCTCCGGTGAGTGAAAATCTCAGCATGCCACCGATCGCTGCCGTGCCCATTGAGCGGGTAGATACGGAGAGAGATTAAAACACATTAGCACACCGCAAAAAATCCAAAAAGAATTGTGATTTCGCAACCACCAACCGGCATTCCTTGCCCACTTTACTAACCGCTACACTTCTGCTCCGCTCCCTCCATTGATCAATCTATCACCACCTCCCTACCACCAACACCATCCTACCACCACCACACCACCACCACTACCCTCCCACCACCACAATTCTACCACCACCACACCATCACCACCACCCACCCAGCCACCACCACCATCACCACCACCCTACCACTATCACACTACCACCACAAATATCACACTATCACCACCACCACCCTACCACCAACACCATCCTACCACCACCACACACCACCACTACCTTCCCACCACCACAATTCTACCACCACCACACCATCACCACCACCCTGCCACCACCATCACCACCCCATCACCACCACCCTACCACCATCACACTACCACCACAACTATCACACTATCACCACCACCTCCGTACCACCAACACCATCCTACTACCACTACACCACCACCACTACCCTCCCACCACCACAATTCTACCACCACCACACCATCACCACCACCCTGCCACCACCACCATCACCACCCTGCCACCATCACACTACCACTACAAATATCACACTATCACCACCACCACCCTACCACCATCACACCACCACCGCGGCCACCACCAGGCGAGCCGCTCGAGCTGGACGTGACGTTCTTCGTGCTGGGGGAGCGCGTGGGCCCGGCGCGCCGCGTGCGCAACGGCCTCGGCTGCCGCGTGGCGCACGGGCAGCCGCCGGTGCACGACGAGGCGGTGTTCGGCCCGCGCGCACTCGAGCAGCTGCCCTTCCCCGACGTGGAGGCGGCGCTGAGCTGCCCGCTCCAGAGGAGCGCCTGCGCGCCTTTCCTGTCGCACCTCGAGCGGGGCCTCGTGCTGGAGGCGAGGGCCGAGGGCTTGCGGGCGAGGCGGCTGTGCGCCGCCAGGGTGTTCTGGACGGGGCCGCAGGTGGCGGAGGTGCAGCGCCGCTGGCCCAATAAGCTGGACCGCGGAGTCAGCGTGCAGGTGTTCTCGACGCAGCGCTTCTGCAAAGGTGTGTGGGAGGGGGGTGGTGCTGCGTCTCTCTGTGTCTCTCTGTGTCCTGCGTGTGTTGGGTCTGTGTGTTTATGGCCTTCGTAGGCGCTGCTCGCCAACATAACTTGCACCCAAAATGTATGTGACTCATGCTGCCAGCTATGGCTGCAAAGTTTGGTCGTACATGTTCTGTATATCGTTTATTGTTAAATTTGAATCACAGTTCCTATGATCACTGTTACATTGTTTTTATCGCTTTATTTTGGTGATTTTGAAAACTTTTGGTTGAGCCATGTTTGTTTGTTGTAGTACAGAGTTAGCCTGATAACTTTAATCTGCATTGTCTTATGGTTGTTACTGTTTGACTTGCATCCCACTGGGATTTTTGCACACAGCGTTGAAATACGGTGTTTTTTCTGGAAAACTTTGCTGTTTTTTTCCAGAATTTTTCTGTTGCGTGTAGTCACTTTAAGATGTTTCTTGTTCATGTTTTTGTTTTGTTGCGGTTGCACCCGAGTCAAGAACCACATGGCTCACAGGGTTATCCCCATATCCATATATATAAAAGGCAAAGTTGTGAATATGTGTGTCTGTTAAAAATGTTTAGCGTACTTCCCGACATGCAACAAACTTGAAATTTGCCATGTGGGTACTTTCCAGACTGGACACCATGCAAACATTATAAAAATACACTTTTGTGGGTTTTTTTTGGATGGGGAGGGGGGGAAGCTCAATAATGCATGTATTTTTTTGCATTTCAAGTGAGCTGTGACGTCAAATCTGTCACGTGACCCGCACATGTGGAAGCGTAACGGATTGTAGTATAGTGGTTAGCGCACGGCGCTATGAACCCGGCGACCCGAGTTCGATTCCCGCTCACGGCCACCACCTCCCGTAGGTCGACTCAGCCTCAATCGAGTAACTCGTGTGGTGTGTGAACATCGCTACTAGGGGGACAAAGGCGGCCGGGCGTGGTGAATCCAAGTCCCGGGCAAAACTGAACATTTTACTGTTAAACTATTTAAAACAAACTACTGTATGAACTTTTTTTTTTGCTGGGTAAGGACCACTGAGCTGTACAGATGTTTTTTTTTTCCATCCAGAAACTACCTGGCCACAAATGATAGCTCAACGAAGTAGTTCATCGCGTGGCAATTATCGCAGCCAAATACGCTAAACCCACGTTTCTAAATGTGGAGGGGAAAACCGGAGGACCCGGAAAAAAATTCCACGTGACCATCGGGCGAACATTCTAACTCCAAATATACAGGTGTCAGGGTGAGGATCGAACACCGCGACCTCTTGTAAAGCAGGTGAGGTAGTTAACATCTGGCCACCGTGGTGCCAGGATCTACAGAGCGCTTTGTCACGGTCACCAACACCAGTGACTCAGTGAGTAGGAAACTCCTGGGTGGGAACAGGCGTAGCAGCAACGATAACGAAACGGAGAAGCCAACAAGAGAATGCAATCACGGCGTTTGTGTTTTCAGAGCTGGAGGCGTACGCGCGTGGAGAGGGGCCAGTACCTCTGTTTGAGAGCATCTTCTGCTTTGGCGAGGAGTACCCGGACTCCGGAAGGCGGAGGAAGCTCCTCACAGTGCACGTGAGTGTCTCGTAAGCGATGATTCGGCGTGCGGCACACCACATCAAGTATGGGGCACCACGCCGGCGAGATTATTAGTTCATCAGTTCAGTTAATTTGTTAGGAATAGCCCTGTGAGCCATTCGGCTCTCGAGATGTTAACTGCCTCGCCTGGTATGCAGGAGGTCGTGGATTCGATCCCGATCCTGACATCTGCTGTATATTTGGAATTTGCGTGTCTCTCTCTCTCTCATCATCATCACGGTGGCTAGGAAATGTTAACTACCTCGCCTGGTATGCAGGAGGTCGTGGGTTCAATCCAGACCCTGACGCCTGCTGTGAATTTGAAGTTTGCGGTGTCTCTCTCTCTCTGCCCGTGGTCGCGTGGTGTTTTCCCCTCCACATTTAGAACCAACGTCACGCGTTTTAGAGTATTTTGCTGCTATACCTTTCTACACGACGATGAGCCACTTCGTTCAGCTATCATGTGTGGCCAGGTCGCTCGCTAAAAAGAGCTGTACAGCTCAGTGGGCTTTACCTGGCAACGTAATTTATTTGTTGTTCATAGTAGACCTCTCGCTGCGGCTGCAGCTACTACCAGTCACGCGCCACCTCCCCTTATTATCATCTTGACTTTATAACCTGTAACACATGTGAAAGTCTAAGCCACGGGTGCGAGTGCGTTGATAGAAAACAGAGATTCCCCCGTTTAGCCTTAGCGGAGTGTTGGGGCAAGCGAGCAGCAACTTAGGAAGGAGCACCTATGAAGGCCGGCACGGCCTTCATAGGAGCACCACGCCCGGACGCCTTTGTCTCCCGAGTGGGTGATGTTTATACACTGCGCCAGGTACTCATTTTATGCTGAGTCGACCTCGGGGAGGCCCAGCACCGGTTCAGATAAACGTCACCGGTGTTGGTGGCCGTGAGCGGGAATTGAACTCGGGTCGCCAGGTTCGTAGCGCAGCGTAGCGCTCTCCGCTACACTACACTGGTCAACAAAAAACACATTTTTTTCTGGCCTGGACTTTTGCAGCTGTTTTAGACTAATTTCAGGGTGCTGATTCCAAATCTGATCTCAGATTTGCTCTATCACATCTCATTCTATGCTATCGGCATACCCCATTTTCATTGATTTTACCCGAAATTAACTATGTCACTTATGATTGCAAGTAGTTGCGAGTCAGTGACTGCTTTAGTGTTAACATATGGTGCTGTATTTTTAGGATAGTGTGTTTATAATATAATTTTATGTAGATATCCACATTTATTTAATATTTTTCTTCTGCAGTTTTTTTTGAAAATTCAATATTTGATATCTCAAAAACCTGATGTGATAGACAAAAACTGATGCCAGATTTGGAATCAGCACCCCACAATTACCTTAAAACCGTTGGAATACCTTGTGCCAGAAAAAGTGTGTTGACCAGTGCTACTGCTCCGCTACCCGCATCCACCACCACCATTACCACATTGCTCAGTGGTTGCAACTTTTTTTTATTTTTTTTTGCCGAGAAGTTTGCGGCTCGAGCCCCGGCGACCGCTCTGGTCACCACCGCACGCGGTGTCTGCGGCGTGGTTCCCGTGCAGGTCGAGCCCGTGTTCGCGCGCCGGTGCTGCGAGCTGCTGGAGGACAACTGGCAGGCGTCTCCCGGCAGCTTCCAGCTCTCGAGCGCCGACAGCGAAGACGAACTCGCCAACATCTTCAAGACGTTGCAGAAGTTGTGCTGAGACCTCCGGAGGGACGGTGGGGGGGGGGGGGCGTGGTGGGGGGGGATAGGGTTTGTTGGGGGTTGATGGGGGTAAGAGTTAGCAGACACGGAGATAAGGAGGAGGAGGAGGCAAGAGGAGGAGGGGAATGAGACGTGGAAGAGGCTGTAGTCACAAGGAGGCAGTAAGGGTCAGACAGGAGTGGAGGAGGGAGACCTGGGATGCCGTCAGAATAGGAAGAAGACTGGGAGAGAAGGGGTGCAACATCAGGGCCTCCGCGACACACTCACAGCCCCTCGTGTCAATCCACTGCTGGATGAGGGCCTCTTATGTGCCGTGGTGGCGAGATATGAACTACCTCGCCTGGTATGCAGGTGGTCGTGGGTTTGATCCCGGCCATGACGCTTGCTGTGTGTTTGAAGTTGATTTCTCTCTGTCTCCCCGTGATCGCGTGGATTTTTTTTTAAATTTCGGTCCTCCGGTGTGTCCCTCCACATTTAAAACCATGCGTTTAGAGTGCAGTATTTGGCTGCGATGAAGTTCTACGTGATAAGCCACTTCGTTGAGCTATCATTTGTAGGGGGGGGGGGTATGGGGGGGCATAGTGGGGGGGGGGGCGGGGGTGGAGATCTTCGACGAGTCGATGACCCGAAGCGACCGGAATGGGAGGGGAAGGAAGGCTGAGATGGCGACAGACGGTGGGTGGTGTCTGGTGGACACTCGGGGGGGGTTTGCCCACGAATGTGGAACCGGCAAACGTGGGCGGACAGACGATTACGGGGGGTGAGGGGGGGGGGCGCACCACGTGGCTTGGGCAACACTTTCCGCTGCCACCTTCCTGGACCCACTTTGTCCGTGCAATGCCATACATCTACTGCGTTATGTATTCCGTACTCATGTCGCAGGTAAGGGATCGTCCATAAATGACGTCACGCACCTAGGTGGGGGGGGGGAGGGGTCAGACATTTGTGACGATGTGTGACGAGGGGGGGGGGGTGTTTGAGAAATGTGACGTCACATCAAAATGCGCAACTTTAAGACAGCACGTTCTACTTAATTAAATAGACTTGTAATAAATGTTTTCTACTGCAACATCAGAGTGCAGCGCCACGTTAAATACGCACTACAATGACAATAGTTTAAAGCGATTTCAAGCATGTGTTTTTTTTTGGGGGGGGGGAAGAGCTTTGTGACGTCATATTTGAGGGGGGGGGGTCTGACTTTTTGTGACGCCGTGTGACGAGGGTGGGGGGAACAAACGTTGGGGGGCGTTACAAATCATCGACGGCGTTTGGGAATGCGCCTTGCGTGACGGACGCAAGGGTTGAAGATGGAACAATTAAAACGTTTTTTTTTCAGGCAAAGGTGTAACCACCCCACCCCCTTTGGCTTTGGTGGGTAACGGTACCCCCCCCCCCCCACCACCACCTGGCCCTCTGTTTCACGTTATGTCACCAGTGTGGTTTGTGTCATTCTAAGTCACGCGTTGTGTCACGAGTGTCGCACCGTGCGCGCATCGTCCCGTCATCGCGACATGCCGTCGCGATCAACGTTGCTGATGTTTCCGAAACGTTTTGTTTTTTACACGCCCTATACTTACACCTGTGAATGACGAACTCGCGAATGGAACGTGTAAAAGAATCGTCTGTCCAAAAAAAAATTTCAGATTGACGATTGGCGGGCACGACGATGTGTAAGGCGTCTCCGTTTTAATATATAGATTGTTATAGTTGTTTTTAATATATATTAATATATATTTATATTTAAATGAAGTTCTTCATTAATTTCGCGGGACAGCTGCCAATGGGGGTTTCCCTTTGAAAACGTGTCTGAGATGAGACGTGACGTAAGTCGCTCTCAGACAGCCCCTGCGTGCCGGGAGACCGCCGCGTGATATCCAAGACAAACAACACGAATTGTCATTCCTGTACGAAGGGAAGTTAATTTGTCTTGACACCGCGTGCCACCGGGGTAAACTTTCAGAAATGAAGCACGCGCACGCAGCGCATGCCGACAATTTTCTTGATGTGTCTGTTTTTAAATGTCCACGTTTCGCACCTGTACGGTCACAAAGGTCAATGATTTTTCCGCGCAAATAAGCCGACAGATTGATGCTCATCTCTTTATTTGTAGCAACTGCAAAGCCAATGGTTGAAATTCCACGTTCGATCAGACAACGATTCGTGAACTCGCCCACAAAGTGGTACCTATTTTATCGACCCGGAGAGATGTTGGGCTGGATCAATATCTCCCCGGCACTCGATTGTACCCTCGAGTCACCTGGGAGGCGATCGCTATGCAAGCGGAATGCTGTCGCTCGTGCCGCGAGGTGCTGGGGTCATCAGCGCCGTTGGCAATGCTCGTAGTACTGTGGCTGAGCAGACTGGGTTTTAGCGGCGAGATCGTGAAAGCAAAAGTGACGTCGTAAGACACCACTTTCAGCGGTAATAATGCGAGATGTCAGTCAGCTGGTCGAGTTTATTTAGGATGAGACCCACTGAACTAATGAGATATTTTTCAATGAACAAAAAAAAAATTCATTTATCAGGTAAGACCCACTCAGAACCAACCTGGCTGTCACAAATGGGAGCTGAACGAAGTGGCTTATCATCATGTGAACATTTATAACAGCCAAATACCCGAAGCGCGTGTTACTAAACGAGGAGGGAGAAACCGGAGGACCAAGGAGAAAAATCCACACGACCACTGGGAGGGAAATACAAACTCCTAATATCCAGGTCTCAGGATCGCGATCGAACTCACGTCCTCCTGCATACCACGTAAGGCAGATAACATCTCGCCACCGCGATGCCCAATAGCGATCCGGCCAAAGTGGCAGGCTGGGCGCACGGGAAGGGAGGGTTTACAGGGGCTGCATATGAACAAAAGTAGGGACGTTTCATCAACATAACTTAATTAAAAACAATGACACACCAAGTATAACTCTGGACAACGTATATGTAGATCACGCCACCCATTTGAGGAACTCACGAATGGCATTTCACAGCGGCGAGAATGATTTCTCGGAGCTGGCGCCACGTCCTGTGATGACACTTTAGAATTAGAAACTTTTTTATTAAAATTCGGAACGACCGAGGGTTGCGTATCTATCGCTGCGAAAGAGTCGTCTGACTCAATGATCACTGTTATTATTGCATCGTGAGAATGATCATGAAAAAGACTGACAGAGATAAGATATTGGCATTTGAAATGTATTGCTGGAGGATACTGTTGGATCTAAGCTGGACACAGAAGAGTGACCAACGTAAAAGACAAAGGTTGCACGTAGAATAAGGCCTGGTGATGCAAGCAGTGATGAGAAGGAAACGGACACTATTTGGACACATATGTAGTATTGTGGACAACAATGGGCATATTCTAAGTTTGTCGCTCGGAAAAATGGAAGGAACCGGAAAGAAAGAAAGAACTAACAGAGAATGGCTTGACGACTACATTAAGAGATTCGTGCCAGAATAATGTTGCTACTACTTGAGCGTATCGGCACTACAATTGGAAAAAATGACGAAATGTTGCAGTGGACACCTACCGCTAAATGCTATCTGCCCATGGATCGTGTTGATGCGTAATAACGATGACAGTTCCAACGATCGCCCAGCTCTCCGAACAACCTTCACCATTACCGCCACACCGCAGAAACCGCAAGCTCGTCTCTGGCTCGCTCTTGCGCAACTCTCAACCGCGGCGGCGGTGGTGGTGGTGGTGTTGGTGTTGGAAGGAGGGGGGTGAGGTGCTTCCCCCCGAGATTAGCGCTCTGCTGCCTTTCCTCGTTGCCCTGCCGCGAGCAAAAACCTCCGCACCGCCGTCAGCTCGGGGAGCTCGACTCGGCCACGATTGAGTGCCCGGAGCGGTGTGTTAACATCGCCGCTGGAGAGACAAAGGCGGTCGGGCGTGGCGCTGGCCATCGACCCCCGGTCGTGTGCCGTTCCGGCTCTCATAGCGCTTGCCCCAACAGTCCATCAAGGCTATAAGGGGGATCTTTGTCTTTGTGGTACGTCGCTGACACGCAACCCCGGTATTTAGATTTTAATCTGAATCATCCTCAGGGATAACGCGAAGTGAAATGCACTCCGAAAATACATTCCCATGAGCCTCGGAAGTAAATTGTTACTGACAATCAGCACGCGTTCTACTCCACCCCCCACCCTCCTCTCTCCCTTATGCGGATAGAATAGAGGCCAATGTCGACAAAATTATTATCGAGGCTTCACCACCCCCCCCCCCCGTTTCCGATGCGTACGTACATTGTCAGTAGACCCCCCCCCCTATACGCAAGCGTACGCATTTGGGTGAACCCCCCTCCCCCCCATGCGTACGTACTAAATGGATGGCCCCTAAGGTGAATGTGAGGGACATGTTGTTTGTGTGTTGCTCTCTCTCACCCTTTCTCTCTCTCTGTGTGTTAATGCAATGACCGCCATTCCCCCACACCATGGACAAAGGTTTTTAGGCTAAGCCACTCCAAGTTGGAGGCCTGACACTACGTGTTCTCCTAATGTAGGAGGTTCAATGTTGATCAAATACGTGGCTGTCCCCAGCAGAGATTTGGAAATGGCCAAGCCCGTTGGAATGACCGCGTATCGCTGGGAGTCATTCAAAAGTTGATTGACAGTTAGCAAGTGAGAGAGGTGGGAAGGGTCAAGTCATTGGCGCGGGCGAATCCCGTCCGACAACTCCCCTATCGGTATCAAATCAGGGAGATAGGGCCCAGAGTGGTCCTCAACCAGGAAGGGGGAGACAGAGGGTTCAGGGGCGGCTGAGTCTGGCGGTGAGCGAGCTGGAGATTGGTCGCGTGTGGACAGACGTAAAGGCGTAGAGTTCCGCGTGAACTCTCACCTTCACCGTGCCATGCACACCAAGGAGAGTCGCCCCTGAATGTCCGTCTAAGCCCAGCCAAACCCGTGTTAAGAGATCAAACGTTTGTGGGTGTGCAAGTGACTGCTGCGGTTAAGCAGGTATCTAAATCTACGAGTGGGCTTGGCGCGCACCGGAGGCCCTCAGTTTAGAAATCCCACCCAGCAGCCAGGGAGGCGTGTACAGGGTCCTCACCCCGAGGAGCCGTCTCCCTGAGCCGTGGGAACGCCGCATAACGTCGGGTGGAGGGGGTACTGGGTGGCGTGTGTGTGTGTGGGGCAAGGAGCCAATTTGAAGCGTTGTGCACGGCGCGCGCAGAGGGCCCACCGCCGGGTAATTTATATCGTCAACAAATTAGTTTCAACCTCTTACTAGGCGAGACCAGGCACGTCGCGATGTGACCACGCCTCGCGCCGTCAGAGGCCGGGACAAGTGCAGATTGGCCGGGAGCCCGAGGGGCCCGACCTTAGGTTGTGTTCACGCCACCCCTGTGGAGAGATACACATGGACACATCCCCACCCGCCAGCTAGGTTGACTATAGGTGCGTACACGCATAAAGCACACACGGGCGCCGCCTCCGACACGACAAAGCGGGGTACGGAGTATTAACCCCGGGGTGAGGTCGGCAGGTGCAGTGGTGTCCCAGCTGAGGTGTGGGATCGTGAGTGTGTGGCAGTGCACTCGGAGGAGGAGGGGGGGGGATGCCTCCAGAAGGGCGTTGCTCGGAGCAAGGACTGTCCTATACAGAAGACGAGGACACTGAGGAAGAGATGGAGACCTAGTCTTGATTTGAAGCTTTCGTGACTGCAGGAATCCATACTCTTTGGTTCTTTCGGTAAAGTCACGTATAGGTATAAAATAAAATAAATAGCTACGTGACTTTACCGAAAGAACCAATGAAGATGGAGACCTGCCAGAGGCCCAGCGGCATGGTAGATATTCGCACGATGCGCCCCCAAAGGAGTTGCACGCAGACACTAGCGACGATGGTGCACGAGGGGCTGGCAGCGGCCAGAACTGCCCCGGGCAGGCATTCACTATACCAGCAATTCCTCACGTGGAGTCGGCCCACCAATCCCCCCCAACCCCTGCTCGCGTAGACTTCCCGTTGCGTGACACTCTGTCTCTCTGTCTCTGTCTTCGGGAACCAAATAGCTTAAGCAGAAAAAAAGATCTCTCCAGGGAATGAACAAGTACATGTGTAGAGGCAGTACGCCGACTAGCGGATAGAAGGACTAATTAAGGATGGGAGAACAGCACACAAACAACAGAAGAGAGTCTGCAGGCGAGCGACCACAAGGGGGGATAACTATCCGGAAGCTCCCAGAACCCGCGGGAGAGTTCGAGAAGAGGGGCGTGGCCACGCTGGGGGGATAAAAGGGCGTAGAGGAATGGGGTTCTGGGCTGCCGTGGGTGTTCGGGGTCCTGGCTGTCGTCGCTGTCATCGCTGTCGTGTCGCCGTCGTCGCTATATAGTCAACCAGCTATATATTCAGTCAGCGCTATGCCCTACACTGTGACTGTGTCGTCAAGTTGTAGCAGTAAAGTGGACGAGAATTAATAAAGAAGCCCTCTACAATTCGAACTCAGGTCGCCCAGCTCGTAGATGGGAGGGGTGCAGGTCGGGTCAGTGTGCAGAGGCACTCAGCTTGTATCGTCATCAGTGCTCTGAGATAAGTGGCTCGTTTGTCTACACAGAGTCAAGTTGACCTCAGCTGATCAACACGTGATGCACACCCCCCACAACACTAAACAGAACAACATGTGTAGCCTCTGGTCCTTGCAGGCGTTGATTGCAGACTGGACCTCAATAGCATCACTGCTAACCCCCACCAATGAATCAAGAAATCAATTAATCGTTTAAATTTCGATTTAAAGCTTTCGTGACTGCAGGGATTCATCTTCTTGGTTCTTTCGGTAAAGTTACGTGACTTTACCGAAAGAACCAAGAAGAAAAATTAATCGTTTCTTTGATTTATTCATCAGCTCGATCAATCCACTGCTGGATTTAAGCCCCCCCCCCCTCCCTCCGCCACCACGCAGTGTCGGTCACGTGATTTTCTTATGCGTAGTAGTGGAACGTTACGTGTGCGTCTCTCGACAGACATAACACCACTACGTTTTTGTCCATCGATCTTTTCTCGGCTTTGCAGACCAACATTAAGTTATCTGACAAGCTGTAGACCGTTTGCGACCCATCTGGTCCTCATCAGCAGAATTAGGCTTGTAAAAAAAACACGCCGCTTTGTTAACGGTCTGGAATTAACAATTACAGTCATATGCCGTGACACGGAACGGAGTTCTGCTGATGTATGGCTTCACGCGCGGTGTTCACACTATAACGCGTTTTCGTTCTAACGCGCTTCTCCCATTTGCGAACACTTTTCGCACAACGTGAAAACGCGCACCGTTAGAACGCGGAATGCGCGGCATTATAGCGCGGAATGGGCACCGGTATAACGTGAAACGGGTGCCGTTATAACGTGGAATGTGCACCGTTATAATGCGGAACACGCACCGGTATAACGCGGAACGGGTGTCGTCATAACGAGCACTGTTATAACGCAGAACGCGCGCCGTTATAGCGTGGAACGGGCACCATTAGAACAACACGGTTTCTGAGCAGTCGATGACGAACTACTTTATTGAGCTGCGTGGCTTAGCAGTACAGTGATACAACAACTTTATTGGTACATTATTTATGGGGAAATTGTTTTCACTCAACGCATTTTTCGCTTAACGTGGCACTGTTCAGGAACGCATCTACCGCGTTAAACGAGGAGTTGCCATACTCCACAACAACGCATGATGAGTTTGTGTACAACATTGCTTTTTTGGGGGGGTTGAACAGGGGGCCCCAAAGTTTTGATGGAGTCCTCGTGCCAACAATATCTGGTAAACAAGCAGCATTGTCTATATGCAAGTCGGACAGCTGATGAGCACTCACAAGGTTGAAACCGGTCGAAATATCACTTGCCACTGACGTTATTGGCCTCTGTGTGGATGATGGTGCAAGCAATTTCCACCGCTGTACTATTAGGAGAGTTGATTGCCAGCAGTCCAGACTGATTACGAATTGGCAGCCGAAGCTCCGCTGTTGGCAAATGAATTCGGTGTGTTGGTAATTTCCAATGTTGTACCGTTAAGTAATGGTGATGATGATGGAGGAAACTGTTGCTAATGATTAGAGGCAATGAGGTTGATGCTGTGATACGATTAGTGATGATAAATGCAATGACTATGGCATAACTTCACAGCAATGCAGATGAGGATGTGTGACGGGCTGTCATGAAGGCAATGGTGACGGTAATGATGCAACTATTGATACAATTAATGTTGACGGATAATGACGTGTTGTAGTTGTACAAGCGATGCTGCTGCTGATGATGGTGACAATGATTCGATGATAATGCACAAACGATGATGATGATGATGATGATAGAACAAGTCAAGGTGATGTCCTGCTCGAAATAAGGACTGAAGGCACTCAGTGGTCATCTCCCGTGCACAGCTCTGAGCCAGCGGTCGGAAACTCCACGTCCCTATGCCAGGGGTACGAATATCAAAAAGACAAAACCACCTTTGATCTCTCCACAACGTGGTACATATTTTAACGACCCCTGAGATATGATGGGCTGACTGAACCCCTCCTCCTCGACCAGGATTTGAGCGCGCAACCGCTGAAG
Source organism: Lampetra fluviatilis (assembly GCF_964198595.1). Taxonomy (NCBI): domain Eukaryota; kingdom Metazoa; phylum Chordata; class Hyperoartia; order Petromyzontiformes; family Petromyzontidae; genus Lampetra; species Lampetra fluviatilis. The sequence goes on along the minus strand of NC_136291.1, from coordinate 2,174,360 downwards.
CCACCTGGCTGGATCTACAATCGCAGCATGGCAATGATGCTGATGACACTGATGATTACGAAGTGAGTTGATGACGATGATGATCACGAAAAACGAAGCTCACAAATCGGGGCACTTCACGTTTTTGTTTGACGTTGACACTCACCGACAGCTGATCAGAAAGCTCGGTCGAGTGTAGCGATGACGCCGATGGCTGTGAAGAAATGTTGCGTTGTTTTTTTCGTCATGAATCTCGCCACGTTAAATCGATCCCGTGCCATTAATTCGCACAGCTGACAAGCGGGGCGGGTGACGATGCATTTCCTAGAAAATAAAACCGGGCCGGCATCCGCCTTTCCTTCAACCACCACCATAACGACCACCATCACCAATAACAATAACAACTCCTCCACATTCCACAAATAACCACCAAAGTCACAGACAAAGATCCCTCATATAGCCTCAATAGACTGTTGGGACAAGTGCTGTTAGTGAGCACCTACGAAGGCCAGCACGGTACACGAGGGGGTGGGTGGGCAATGCCCCGCCCGACCGCCTTTGTCTCCCTAGTGGCGATGTTTTTTACACACCGCACCAGGTACTTGTTTGGAGCTGAGTCAACCTAGGGGAGGCCCAGCACCAGTTCAGATAATCGTCACTGGTGTTGGTGGCCGTGAGCGGGAATCGAACTCGGGTGGTCGGGTTCGTAGCGCAGCGCGCTAACCGCTACACTACCACCGCCACCAACCCCTCCACACACTACAACCCACCGCTTGCCTACCACCACCGAAACCATGACTACCGACACACCATTCCACAAATTTCCACCATTACCACCGCCACCAACCCCTCCACAAACTACAACCCACCGCTTGACTACCACCACCATCATGACTACCAACCCACAAGCCATGTCCACAACCACCCACTCCACATGCAATACATTACTGCCACTCACGCACATCCAATTCGCAGTCACTGTTCCAGATGGGGGGTGGGGCAGGGGGAGGGGTGAGAAAGACATCGTAGCCTTGGATGTAAACATAGATTATCTGTGCCCACCAGCACCATACATATCTGTCACTTGACATGAAAACACGTTTAATGCATTATACATAAGCCGCGCGGCCTTCTGGTAGTCATATCTGTTCGGCGGTATCGTTTTCAAAGAAGCAACCTCTGGCACAGTTTCAGCATTCCGTGTCGAATCGGAAATAGTCAAGTTAGCTTAATAAAAAACCAATGGCTGATTGCATGAAACTAAGTGGACTGGCAATATGGGAAACAAACGAATTTCCAATTTAACTTAAGGCCTTTCGCGACCAGTATTATGATTCACAATTGACTTGTATCGCTCGAGTACAATGCGTGTCAGGCATTTGCCTGACGATGCTGGTTGTAACAACCAGCGTGCGTGGATTGGTCTACAGCATCACCGGCGGTGACAGAACACCATCGCGAGCCTTTCACCGCGGTGTACGTTCAGCACGTCAACCTGGCGAAGCCCAACGGCCTAGACAGCATATCCCCTGATCCACAGAAGCACCTTGGATCCCACGCACAGGGACGGCGAGCACGTTTCTTCAGCCGAATTGCGTCAGAACGCCAGCTGTCCACAACTTGGAGGAGGGTCAAAGTCACCGCACTGCCAAAGACAGGGAAGGACCTCAATGTGCCAGCTAGTTACCGGCCCATCTCCCTTCTGAGTGTTGTGTCTAGAACTGTTGGAGCGATCGGTGCTCGAACGCATCTCACGCCGACTCTCAATAACATCGTGAGCGTCGGAACAGGCTGGTTTCCGCCACGGCCGAAGCGCTTGTTGACCAGGCCCTGCCCCCAGCATTGCCAACGTTTGCTGATGAGTGGTCTCAAAACAGGTGCACAGTGTTGGCGGACCTCACAGCAGTGTCACGATACCGTCTGGCACACTGCACATCAGCTTAAAGCTGTCAGGGATCCTGCCGCGCTCAGAAGTCGACACCATCGAGCATTTCAAAAATAGCTGCTTCCAGGTCAGCTCCCTTGCAGGTGGAAAAAAAAAGGATTCCGATCTTGCCCCCAACACTCATCAACGTTGACATCAATGACCCGCCTCCTACAGAGTCACGACGATTTGTCCAACGCGGATGACATCGGCATTGCAACCCAAGCCTTTGACTTTGGCAGCCCGGAAAATTATCTGAACGGTGGCGTTGGCCATGGTAGCCGACTACTGCAGCGGATGGTGACCCTGGCCGAGTACAAGACCCGTTTGCAGTGTGTTTCACCTGCACAACGCCAGAGCCACCTACGAGCTCAAAGTGCCGGCATTTCTTTGTCGCGATGTTGGACAGGAGTCTGACAACGGCAAGTTGCTGCTCGCGGGACTGTCTGCTGGCCCGGCTGGCTGGCTCAACACGGGGCATGTGTGCCAGTAAACTACGTTCTGCTTCCCTGTAGCCCTGTAGCAGAACAGGGATGAGGCGCCCGCCTTACACTGCGCAACCCGTATGGACTCAATCGGCTTCACACCAAACTGGTGAACACTCTCCACCACCCGACACGGCCAATCAGTAAAAAAGTGTCACGTTGACAAAAGACAAATAGTTCATTGCTTTAGCCCACCGGTGTGTTGAAGCGTGAAACCACAACATTTACAATTTGAGTACGACGTTTCGCTGGTAATTGCATTCAGCATCATCGGGCAATTCGCCAGAATGGTGGAGGGTTACGACACATTTAGAAATAACGCGATCTAAACCCAAAAACGTTGATTATGAATAATATTGGTCGCGAACGCCTACGTGTTAAACTGGTGAACACTCAGCTGAATGTCACCCTGAGAACCATCTCCGGTGCGATCGGGGCAACCATACGACCGTGGCCGCCAGTACTCTGCATTACCCCCCCCCCCCTCTCTCCGCCGCCACCAAAATTCGCCGCCAAGCTGCCGTGGCCAAGATGCTGGACACGATAGATGTGGCATCACCGGATTTGCTCATTCACTTCCATATCTCCAAGTCGCCACCCCCACGTGCATCTGAAGTTCCGACACACCTGGGTGGGCATGGCCACAGCCCGAAGACTGGAGAATGCGGGATGCCCGCACTGCCTGGGGCGAGGCATTGAGACGCGTGGATGCAGAACCGGCCCTAGACCTTTGGGGGCCCTAAGCAAAATTTGGTTGGAGGCCCCTTTGATGTATGATTTTTTTCACCCACTAGCTCGCAGTGACTCTAGGGGGCCCTCTGCTGGCCACGGGGCCCTTTGCAATTGCAAGGGTCGCTTAGTGGCTGGGCCGGCTCTGCGTGGATGTGCCCAACAAGATCCTCACCAGTGATCCGTCTGTCCAGACGGCCGGCTTTGACCCCAACAAATGTGCCAGTGGGGTTCAGTTGAACCGCTTCCGGTGTGACCAGGGCAGGTTGTGTGCCATTTACGAACATCGATGGGGCATCATTGTACGACTGCGTGACAGCCCCGCTGTGTGAATGCGTGTACCGGGAGACCGTGGCGCTGTGAAACAATGAAAGCTGAACGAAATAATAAAAGCGGACACCAGCCGATCAAAGAAAGGGAAAACAAGGCGGTGTGCCACTTGACCATGTGGCCATCTCGATCCACGAATGAATCGTTGCCACCGATGACATGTGTCGTGAATCTGCTCAATTATTTTCCCGCGAAATTAAATTGAATTTAACCGAAGATTATTCATTACAGTCGCGGAATTTAACTGAAAATTATTCATTAAAATATCTTGCCCGCCTCACGCTGCTCCCAGCTGTTAATTTTGATGTTCATAAAAATAAAATTTGCTTGGGGAATCAACATAGCAGTCTCGTCTTTGAAATCTCGTTAAAAAAAACACGTTACTTTTGCTCCGCTAACCGCAGGTTATAAGTTTAAATAAAAGATCGAACATTTCCAAGATGGGGGCCCCGAGCGGGCGGGGTGGAATCGATGAGCAAAAACACCTTCACTTCCAAGTGTCCGCTCTCATTTAACCTCAACTTTAATCCTATTAACACCACAGGTGGGCAAAAACACCTTCACTTCCAAGTGTCCACTCTCATTTAACCTCAACTTTAATCCTATTAACACCACAGGTGGGCAAAAACACCTTCACTTCCAAGTGTCCGCTCTCATTTAACCTCAACTTTAATCCTATTAACACCACAGGTGGGCAAAAACACCTTCACTTCCAAGTGTCCGCTCTCATTTAACCTCAACTTTAATCCTATTAACACCACAGGTGGGCAAAAATACCTTCACTTCCAAGTGTCTCCCTTGTATTTCCGGTCACCTTTTAATCGTATCACAGCCGCGTCATCGTCTCCGGCTGTGAATTCCGTCAGGGCGTGCCGGGGGGGGGGGGCGGACTGCGAGTTGCTCACGTGAAAACTTTGTTTCTTAGTAACAATAGGTTTTCTGGCAATAAAACAGTTGTGTCAAGATGCTAAAACACATGACAGAATCCTTATTCAGGGAGTCCTGTCTGCAGTAACCACACACAGTACTTGTGGTGAACATGCAAACAAAAAAACATCCCCTGATATTATATGATGCAATGTCTTTGAAACTGATTGGTCCACACCAGAGACAGCTTTCTTTCGAGCCTAATCGTTAAAACCCGCCACCACCCGACACAGCCAACTAGTAAGGTTTGTCACGTAAACAGAACGTGGCCAATTCTTCACGAGAACAGCACTAACCGGTGCGTTGGAGACCAAAACCCCAGCATTTACAATCTGAGTACGACGTTTCTCCAGTAATTACAACTAGCTTCATCAAGCGACGCATTGTTAGGTTACTGCATTCGTTGCCACCAGACATGGGTTCAGTTCAGCCACGTGAACACACTGAAATTCCGACGCTCTACATGTGGTGCTGCGCTGAAACTCAAAACATAAAAATGATCCCCATAACCCCAAAAAATATATTGTTTGGATCTTTCGGTAAAGTCACATGACAAAAAAGTACGACACGAGCGATCGTTATCAGGAGGGTCATAAATGAAGTTGGCGGGGCTAGTGATGTTAACGTGAGAAATTAGCATGTTAATGTAAGATCGCAAAGGTCGGCGTTCGTAGGTGGCCACGTTGTCGCGAGAAATTCAACCTGTTAATATGAAATCGGAGAGCCGAAGCCACGGGGAAGGAAAAAAAAATGTTTACATCGGAAGGTGGCAGGATGGGAACATTACAGCCAGTTATGACTTAAACTGGTTTATAACGTCCTTGAAGGATTGCTAAGTTTGTACCCATCTTCTCGGATAATATTGTGTCTTCTTGGTTCTTTCGGTAAAGTCACGTAGAAGGGAAGTAATAAAACAATACAAATAATTATTATATTATTTTATTATGTTTTATTTCATTATTTTATTACTTCCCTTCTACGTGACTTTACCGAAAGAACCAAGAAGATGAATCCCTGCAGTCACGAAAGCTTTAAATCGAAATATTGTGTCTATCTATATGGATGGCTTCATGAACAAATCTTTGTTGATAGCCAGTGGGTTTGCAAAGTACATTCGTCTAAGAGAAATCAATTTCGTGTGAGCCCACCGCATTAAAACAATGATCAGCCACGGCCGAGGTATTGGTCCTACCGTGTTTCAGATCTGTCTGATGTTCACGAACACGGTCCGAGACATGTCGCTTAGTTTCCCCAATGTATCTACTGCCGCAGACACAGCTTAGTTTGTAGACGCCGGGGTATTGCATGTCAGGGATCACAGCCTTCACAGATGGCATCAGATGCTATGTACTGTGTTAAATTGAACCTGGATCTTGTGTTTGTTCTTTGATTTTGGAAATATTTTGGTGATCCCTGCTATGTATGGCAAGGTGATGGTTTTGATTGAGTCCTCAGATGGTTCTTTCCCAACGGTTGGGGTGATAGCTTTACGGATTATGTAGTCTGAGTATCCATTCATCTTGAGAGCTCGGTGTACATGTTCCAGTGCACTGGCTAGGTGATGATGGTCGGAAATACATCGAGCTCTATGGTGCAGAGTTTTGATAAGGGAATTCTTCTGGGATGGATGGTGGTGGGAATCAGGTTTCAGGTAGCCATCCGTATGGGTGGCTTTCCTGTAGACAGTGTCCCATTGAGCCATCTGGTCTCTTTTCGATTGAAACATCCAAGAATGGTAGCTTGCCATCATTTTCCACTTCCATGGTGAATTTGATGGTTGGGTGAATGGAATTGATGTGGTTGAGGAATTGGTTCAGAGCTGGTCGGCCGTGTGGCCAGATGACGAACGTGTCATCTACGTCTCTCATCCACAAGGACGGACGTAGGGTGGATGCCTGGATGGCATCTGTTTCACATTGGTTACAACTGGAGATAAGGGAGAACCCATTGAGGTACCTTCAACTTGTTTGTAGAATGTTCCATTCCTGGTGAAGTAATATTAACAAAACGCCACGGCGCAAACACACCACTATTTGCTGCAAACAACAAAAACCTTACTTGGCCAATAGCATAGAAGAGGCATGAGCATAATCGTTAAATATTAACATGTTTGGTTAGGGGAGGGGTGGTCAGAAACGCAAGAACCACTGATCATGCTATTCTGACAGTCGCATTTCCACATGCTGTACACATAGATGTTAACGAATATATATACACACAGATACAATTATACAATAAAACACGTAGACGCACAGCCACATGTACAGACATAGATGCACAGATAATATATACAGACACACATGCACGTCATTACATGTCCACAAATACTTATATAAGAGACACAACGCCCATTCCCATAATGATGGTGATATCACCACGATACCTGTGCCAGATTCACCACCTGTGCTCCCCAATGCGCCAACTTGCTGTATTTAATCCGCACAGCACTCTGCTCATTGTTCTGAGCGTTGCTTATATGCCCTGCGTTGTTGCTGGAGGGCGACTGCATCCAACTCATCAGCAGCGTCCTTCACGAGCCTCCTCCAAAGAGGTCGATCTTGACACCGCTGGTACCGGTCTTCGGAAAGTCCAATCAGCTCCACATATTCCTGTACTGACTACGTGACCCAGCCAAGGCAGCCTCGGCTGCCAGAGCTCACTGATCGTTTAGTGTGTAAGTTGGGTGTTCGTTAGTCGGGTGTTCGTAAGTCCAGTGTTAGTAAGTTGGGTGTTCACAAGTAAGGGTGTTCGTGAGTCGGGTGTTTGAAAGTCGAGTGTTTGTAAGTGCCGGTGTTTGTACGTTTGGTGTTCCTATGTCGGGTCTTCGTAAGTCGAGTGTTCGTAAGTTGGGTGTTCGCAAGTACGGGTGTTCGTAAGTCGGGTGTTTGTAAGTTGAGGACTGTCTGGAATGCACTTTGAAGCCACGAGAAGTGTCAAAGGATCGCTGATCTGACAGTTCACGGAATAGACCCAGTTGCCATGGGTTGACTGAAATGACTGGCAGATGCACCACCTACACACTGCGTAACACCACACATGACAATATGTACCACACACTACACAACACTATACACAATACTGTAAGCCACATTACACTGTACACATTAAATATGAAAACAAAGATCCCCCGTGTAGCCTTGAACGTCTTTTGGTGCAAGTGCTGTGAGTGAGCATCTTTGAAGGCCGCCACGGCACACGGTGGCCAGTACCACGCCCGGCCGCCTTTGTCTCCCCAGTGTGGCGATGTTTGCACGCCTCACCGGGTAGACATTTGAGACTGAGTCGACCTACAAACAATGGGTGTATTTGCTAGCAAGCAGCCAAGCCAAAGTAATCTTAACAACGATTAGCCACCCGCCCATACCCCCCCCCCACACATTCATCTCCCGCCTCTCTCCCTCTCGCTGTGACAGCTCAGCCCTCGCAGTGCTCCGGCATCCCAGGCATTCATTCACCTTGTGGGCACCACACACACAGAGTGACATTTAGACGCAACATAAATACATACGGGGTCTGTGTATACAGACGTATACACAGACAATAGACACACACACACAGACGTATACACATACAATAGACACACACACAGACGTATACACATACAATAGACACAGACAGACGTATACACATACAATAGACACACACACACAGACGTATACACACACACAGACGTATACACATACAATAGACACACACACACACAGACGTATACACAGACAACAGACACACACACAGACGTATGCACATACAATAGACACACACACACACAGACGTACACACAGACAATAGACACACACACAGACGTACACACAGACACACACACAGACGTATACACAGACAATAGACACACACACAGACGTACACACAGACACACACACAGACGTACACACAGACACACACACAGACGTACACACAGACAGTAGACACACACACAGACGTACACACAGACACACACACAGACGTACACACAGACACACACACAGACGTATACACAGACACACACACAGACGTATACACAGACAATAGACACACACACAGACGTACACACAGACACACACACAGACGTACACACAGACACACACACAGACGTACACACAGACAATAGACACACACACAGACGTACACACAGACACACACACAGACGTACACACAGACACACACACAGACGTATACACAGACACACACACAGACGTACACACAGACACACACACAGACGTACACACAGACAATAGACACACACACAGACGTACACACAGACACACACACAGACGTACACACAGACACACACACAGACGTACACACAGACAGTAGACACACACACAGACGTACACACAGACACACACACAGACGTACACACAGACACACACACAGACGTATACACAGACACACAGACGTATACACATACAACAGACACAATAACCAACTCTTCACAGGCTGGTCGGAGCAAAGTGTTGCTGTTAGCGAGCTCCTATTAAGACCGGGACGCAGCCACACAAAGACAAAGGTCCCCCGTGTAGCCTTTCACAGACAGTCGGGGCAAGTGCTTGTCAAGCGATCTGCTTTGAAGACCGGCACACACACAGAGACGAAACAGACGGGTCGAGAGAGGCAAGTGCTGATAGCAGCTGCTGTTGTTGATGATAGCGAGCACCCAAGCAGGATCAGCAGCAGCAGCAGGATCAGCAGCAGCAGCAGCAGGATCAGCAGCAGCAGCAGCAGGATCAGCAGCAGCAGCAGGATCAGCAGCAGCAGCAGGATCAGCAGCAGCAGCAGCAGGATCAGCAGCAGGAGGATCAGCAGCAGCAGCAGGATCAGCAGCAGCAGCAGCAGGATCAGCAGCAGCAGCAGCAGGATCAGCAGCAGCAGCAGGATCAGCAGCAGCAGCAGCAGGATCAGCAGCAGCAGCAGCAGCAGCAGGATCAGCAGCAGCAGCAGCAGGATCAGCAGCAGCAGGAGGATCAGCAGCAGCAGCAGGATCAGCAGCAGCAGCAGGATCAGCAGCAGCAGCAGGATCAGCAGCAGCAGCAGGATCAGCAGCAGCAGCAGGATCAGCAGCAGCAGCAGCAGGATCAGCAGCAGCAGGATCAGCAGCAGCAGCAGGATCAGCAGCAGCAGCAGCAGGATCAGCAGCAGCAGCAGGATCAGCAGCAGCAGCAGCAGGATCAGCAGCAGCAGCAGGATCAGCAGCAGGAGGATCAGCAGCAGCAGCAGGAGGAGGAGAAAGAGGCGCGTGGTGGTGGTGATGATGATGATGCCACTCAGGCGACAGGACGAGGAGGAGTGCACGGAGCCCGTCAAGCTGATGATTTCGGGTACAGTAGAAGAGGAAGTCTCTCGCTCACTCTCTTTGTGCGTGTTGGTTGTGTGCGTGTCGTGTGTGTGTGTGCGTGATGTGTGTGTGTGGTATGTGTGTGGTGTGTGTGATGTGTGTGTGTGTTGTGTGTCGTGTGTGTGTGTGCGTGATGTGTTTGCGTGCTGGTTGTGTGCGTGTCGTGTGATGTGTGTGTACGTGTCGTGTGTGTGATGTGTGTGTGTGGTATGTGTGTGGTGTGTGTGATGTGTGTGTGTGTTGTGTGTCGTGTGTGTGTGTGCGTGATGTGTTTGCGTGCTGGTTGTGTGCGTGTCGTGTGATGTGTGTGTACGTGTCGTGTGTGTGATGTGTGTGTGTGTTGTGTGATGTGTGTGTGTGGTATGTGTGTGGTGTGTGTGATGTGTGTGTGTGTTGTGTGTCGTGTGTGTGTGTGCGTGATGTGTTTGCGTGCTGGTTGTGTGCGTGTCGTGTGATGTGTGTGTACGTGTCGTGTGTGTGATGTGTGTGTGTGTTGTGTGATGTGTGTGTGTGGTATGTGTGTGGTGTGTGTGATGTGTGTGTGTTGTGTGTCGTGTGTGTGTGTGCGTGATGTGTTTGTGTGCTGGTTGTGTGCGTGTCGTGTGATGTGTGTGTACGTGTCGTGTGTGTGATGTGTGTGTGTGTTGTGTGTGTGTGGTATGTGTGTGGTGTGTGTGTGATGTGTGTGTGTGGTGTGTGTGATGTGTGTGTGCGTGTCGTGTGTGTGATGTGTGTGTGCGTGGTGTCGTGTGTGTGAGTGTCGTGTGTGTGATGTGTGTTTGGTGTGTGTGGTGTGTGTGATGTGTATGTGTGTCGTGTGTGTGATGTGTGTGTGTCGTGTGTGTGGTGTGTGTGATGTGTGTGTGTCGTGTGTGTGATGTGTGTGTGTGATGTGTGTGGTGTGTGTGATGTGTGTGTACGTGTTGCGTGCGTGGTGTGTGATGTGTGGTGTGTGTGAGTGTCGCGTGTGTGATGTGTGTACGTGTCGTGTGTGAGTGTTGTGTGTGTGATGTGTGTGTGTGGTGTGTGTGTGTGATGTGTGTGTGTGGTGTGTGTGTGTGATGTGTGTGTGTGTACGTGTCGTGTGTGTGATGTGTGTGTGTGATGTGTGTGTGTGGTGTGTGTGTGATGTGTGTGTGTGGTGTGTGTGTGATGTGTGTGTGATGTGTGTGTGTGGTGTGTGTGATGTGTGTGTGTGTACGTGTCGTGTGTGTGATGTGTGTGTGATGTGTGTGTGTGTGGTGTGTGTGTGATGTGTGTGTGTGGTGTGTGTGTGGTGTGTGTGTGATGTGTGTGTGTGGTGTGTGTGTGATGTGTGTGTGTACGTGTCGTGTGTGTGATGTGTGTGTACGTGTCGTGTGTGAGTGTTGTGTGTGTGTGATGTGTGTGTGTACGTGTCGTGTGTGTGATGTGTGTGTGTGGTGTGTGTGTGATGTGTGTACGTGTCGTGTGTGAGTGTTGTGTGTGTACGTGTCGTGTGTGTGATGTGTGTGCTGTATTTCCTTGTCGCAACTCAAAACTCGGAAGTGTCCCAGTATACAGTACAGAGTTTTAAAGACCGATTCTTGCTTTCGCGGGACATAACAATAACAATGATGATGATGAATAAACGCAAATACCCTCCTCCCACGCGCCGTGTAATAGACTGTAGGGGCAAGTGCTGTTAGCGAGCAGCACCTATAAAAGCCGGCACGGCACACGAGGGGGTGGGGGTAGCCAGCACCACGCCCGGCCGCCTTTGTCTCCCCAGTGGCGATGTTTACACACCGCACCGGGTGCTCATTTGAGGCCGAGTCAACCTAGGTGAGGGTCAGGACCTGTTAAGAGAATCGTCGCCGGTGTTGGCCGTGAGCGCGAATCAAACTCGGGTCACCGGGCGCTCACCGCTACGCTACCTTCCCCCACTACACACACACACTACACACACATACTACACACACACCACACACATACACACAACACACACACAACACACACTGCACACACACCACACACACCACACACACACTACACACACACCGCACACACTACACACACACACTACACACACACCACACACCGCACACACTACACACACTACACACACACACAACACACACTACACAAACTACACTCACACACACCACACACACTACACACACACACTACACACACTACACACACACACAACACACACTACACACACACACAACACACACTACACAAACTACACTCACACACCACACACACTACACAAACTACACTCACACACCACACACTACACACACGCACTACACACGCACTACACAGACGAACTACGCACACACACCACAAACACGCTACACACGCTACACACACACACTACACACACTACAAACGCACTACACGCACTGCACACACACACTACACACACAACAACAACCGCCATTCGCCACTAAGTGGCGGTGACGTCACCACGACGCTTGTGCCAGGCCATGTGCACATTGAGGCCACGTGAAGTGTCGAACGCCCGCTGGCAGGAGGTCACAGGGCAGACCCAGGTGCCACGGGTTGACTGACTGAGATGACCGAGATGACTGGCTGATGCACCATCTGTGCCCCCTACTGTGCCAACTTGCTGTGCTTTAGCCACCCGGCGCTCCGCTCGTTGTTGTGAGCGTCGCTCCTCCGCCCTCCGTTGTTGTTGGAGGGCGACTGCCTCCAACTGCCCAGTAGCGTCCTTCACGAGCCTCCTCCACAGAGGCCGATCTTGACACCGCTGGTACCAGTCATCTGCAAGTCCACTCAGCTCCACATTCTCCTGTACCACATCACTCCATCTCTTCTCTAGCCCGTGCCGCGCCCGTTTAGCCCCCTCTATCCGGCTGAACAAAAGCTGTCTAGGCATGCGGTGGCTGGGCATGCGGGCTACATGACCCAGCCAACGCAGCCTTGCCTGCCGGAGGAGCTCACCGATGGGACTTTGCCCAGATCTTTCAAGGATTTGTGAGCTCCACACACAATCCAGCCTGGTTAAACCCAGGATGGATCGTAGGCAGGCCAGCCTAAATGTTGCTAACCAGCGAAAATGTTCCATTAGGGGGGTCCATGTTTCGCATGCGTAGAGAAGGGAGGGAATGACCGTGGCCGAGAAGACCTGAAGCTTCGTGCTGAGCAACAGACCAGGTAGCTTCCACACAGCGTTACGCAACCGACTGATTCGGAGTGAGACCTCTGCTGTCAAACCGGAGCCGGTCATGAGCACACTGCCCAGGTCTGGGAAACTCCCCAATCTCTCCACAACTGCCCCATCACCAATTTGGTGATGTGGGGGTGGAGTTTTGGTGGGACTGATGGTAAGGCCCCACCTCTTAGTGGCACGTTCCAGGTTCAGCAGCAACGCCTCCAACTCCTCCTCTGAGTGAGCGGCAATTACTAGATCATCGGCATACCTAACGTGGTTGATCAATAGGGAGCCATCCCTTTACCGCACCTGGGCATCAATCAGCCTCCCATTGTATCTGTACCAGATGGAAATTCCTCCGGTACAGCCATCGAAGGCTTCACAAACTACGTGGTCGAAAAATATGTTAAATAATGTGAGAGCCAGAGGACATCCCTGTCGCACCTCAAGGTGAACAGGGAATGGCTCCGACTCCTGGCCACATAGTTTTACCAGGGCCCACTTGGGAGATAATCTCTGCCCGGTGCCTTTCCTGGTCTCAGACTCTGGATTGCCATTAGTATTTCTTCAACAGATGGCACCTCAGCCAGCCACTCACAGGGGGTGACTTGTTCTTCCAATATTTGAGACACCACAGCTTCAGCAGGGTCCCTCACTATGTAGTCCAGCAGATGTTCTTGGTTGGACCCGGCATGCATCTATGATGTTGTGTGGATGTGCCGATGCCGGAACAGCGTGTTGGTAATTACAAGCCCATGGGCTGCACAATAATCTAGCAGCCCCCTACCGTTGTTATTGAGCTGATCTGGCCCATTCCTTCCAATCACTCCAAACCAGGTGCCAGCATCATGACCAACTCGGGCATTGAAGTCGCTCAACAGGATGACTATCCCGAGGGGCCACTTTAGCTAGCACCTGTGACAGGAGGTCATAGAAGCCATCTGACTCATCGGGCTTTCTTGCATCCCTCCATGGATGTTCGTCTTTGGTGGGGGCATAAGTAACCACGACCACCACTCCTCGTCTCCAGTTGATGGGAAGGTGGGCCCAAAGTAGTCTGGGGCTTACCGCTTCCCACACCTCACCGCCACGCTCCCACGCCCCCTTCATTCTTTTGTTCAGAAGAAGAGCCACTCCCTGTTGTTTAGTGGTCTCCTGCTCCGAGTAGTGGACTGTCCACCCCTCATGGTGGCAGGAGGCAGAGCCAGTCCAACGGACCTCCTGAATACCACAGAGATCCAGGCGGTACCAGTCTAGCTCCCGACAGAGGAGTGGCAGCCTCTTCTCCGCAGTGAGCGTTCAAACATTCCACGTCTCCACCCTCAGTGTGTTTTTGTTATTTCTGGAGGAGCCCCGAGGGTAAAGATTCAAACTCCTGGCTCTGCCAAATGGGGTTTGGCCAGGAGACGTCATAGATGCCTGTCCCCCCAGGGCCTCCGGCACAGGCGTATTAATTAGATATTTTAGACGTGGTTTTGTGGTAATTAATTGAAGGTGGAGGGGGTTAACAGCCCTTCGCACCCGTCCAGAGCCCCCATTTGGCAGCTGTGGTGGTTACAAACGCCATGAGGGGAAAGGCCAATCTAAATTGGCCTTTTCCCCCACGGCACTGCCCACACCAGCGTTGCCGTCCGGCACCACGAGGAGGTATGGGGTTGTTTTTGCCAGATACACGCACTACACACACGAACTATACACACACACGCACTACACACACACGAACTACACACACACACCACACACACACACTACACACACACGAACTACACACACGCACCACACACACACAAACTACACACACGCACTACACACACGAACTACACACGCACCACACACACACACTACACACACACGCACCACACACACACAAACTACACACACGCACTACACACACACGAACTACACACGCACCACACACACACTACACACACGCACTACACACACACGATCTACACACACACGATCTACACACACACGATCCACACACACACACGCACTACACACACATGCACTACACACACGATCTACACACACACTACACACACACGATCTACACACACACGATCTACACACACACATACACTACACACACACGATCTACACACACACACGCACTACACACACAGACAATGAGCTTTCTGCCGTGCGTGATTCACTCACGCCAGACTCTCGCAGCAATGCCAGGCCAGGCCCCGGGGGGGGGGGGGTTCGATTCGATCTCCCGGTGCGGCAGGTTGAAACGGTGGGGCGGGAGCGGGGTAAGATTGTAAGAGCAAATATTGCACATTCCAGTACCACGTGTTGTGGCGTATCTTCTTCGGTGATTGCAATTTATTTATGTGGCCGATGACGGTGAATCATATGATAGATGCCCGCTCCAAATGTTCAAAAATAAGTCGCTCTTTTTTTTTGATTATCAACCGCCTCTATTAATTGGTACGAATAAAGTTGTTGCTGTCTTGGGCGGAACCGATGTCAGCTCTGACCCGTGGGCTATTTACATCACTCGAGCTGGCAATGGTGGTCTGGCGACGCTACAGAGAGGAGAGACTGCGGAATCTCCTCCAGGACGCTTGCCAGAGTTGAGGGATTTTTGACATGTTTCAACGCGTAAATAAAAAAAAATTGCTGATGTTTAACTGATTGAGAACGTCCGTGCAGACTGCTCGCTGTAGCCTTGGCTTCCGTTACAGCGGTGAGGGGTGCACTTTCGCCGATAAGACATCGGTGTGAGGGCCGCCACACATCCGAAACGAATGTTGGTTTTGACAGCACGATGATGATGATGATGGTGTTTTCACTGCCCAATTACATTTACAGCACTCAGGGTTCTATTCTCAACCTCCAAGATGCTTACCCGATCCTGCCTCGGCATTCCTAGCAGCCTCTATATTTTTGCTTGCACTCATAATACAGAAGCTCCTTTCATGAACTAAATAATAACAATCAAAATAAAGCCATTGATATATATCCCAACATTTTTTTTCCCAACTCCCATAACAATTTCGGTGCTTTTAGCTGCGTGAAAGTCACGTGTAAAATCTTTCGCCGAATACACAGAAGGCTCTTGCCCGTTTTTGGTCGTGGGTAATTGTGCTTGCGGAACGCTGCAGCATCACCAGGATTGTTCAGTTCCCCTAACAAGTTGACACGGCGCGTCCGACTTGCTTGCGTTCGCTAATCCGCGCTTTCCTCTCTAGGGCCGCTCGTTCTAACTCCACGCAGGGCGTGTTTGCGCCCGCTCGTCACAGCCGGCGTTATTCGCGACAACAACAACAATGGCAACAAGACACAATTCGATGACCGCGCGACGCCCTCCTCGTCGCGGCACGTGGCGCTCGGACGATGCGTCGATACGAATTTTTGGTGTTGACATATCCGTGACTGTGCCTCTTTGTGTCTCCACCACCCCTCGTCTTCTCTTACACCCCCCCGCCCGACCCCCCGCTGTGGTTAAACCCAGGAGGCCTGCCGGAGTGGCTGCGCGGCTGTCTGATACGCAACGGGCCAGGCAAGCACAGTGTCGGGGACACGCACTACTGCCACTGGTTTGACGGCCTGGCGCTGTTGCGCAAGTTCGACTTCAGAGATGGTGAGCGCAGCTGGTTGGGAGCCATCGGAGCATCATAGATACACTGAACTGTTTCGTTTTTTTTGACGAGGTAGGGCCCACTGGTAGGGCATAGCTCTTTTTTTTTAAGAAGCGACCTGGCCACAAATGATAGCTCAACGGAGTGGCTTATCATAATCACCACGTGGAAATGTACAGCAACCAAATACTCTAAATGCACACGATGTTGATTTTAAATGTAAAAACCGGAGGACCCAGAGAAAAATCCACGCCACCACGAGGAGCGAGATGGAGAAAGATATGCAAACTCCAAATATGCAGGTGTCAGGGTCGGGATCTAACCCATGACCACCTGTATACCAGGCAATGTAGTTAACATTTCCCTTCCGTGGCACCCACAATCATTTTCATCATATGATCAATCAATCAGCATTGCCATCATGCGGTGCATCAATCAGTAATCTTGATTTGAAGTTTTTGTGACTTCAGGAATCCATACTCTTTGGTTCTTTCGGTAAAGTCACGTGGGTAGAAATAAAATATTGAACGAAAGAGTATCAATCAGTAAATTTATCGGAATTATCCAACCACCATTGTCAGTAAATAACAATCATGGCATTCTCATCATAATTATGATTTCATAAAAAATAACCAAAACACAATTCATAGTCTCGACTCGTCACGTACACACGCGACGCTCTCTCCCATCTGTGCTGTCTCTCTCTCCTCCCTCACCCCCCCCCCTCCAGGCGAGGTGTGGTTCAGCAGTCGCTACCTGCGCAGCGACACGTACACGAAGAACGTGGAGGCCAACCGCATCTTGGTGCCAGAATTTGGCACGAGGGTCCCGCTCGCAGAGGGCATGGGTCTCTTCCAGAGGTGCCGTTGGGCGTCCGCACGCCCTCGCCGTTACACGTCGTCACGCGGTTCCCTCGGTTTTCACGAGGGATTTCCTCTGGAGACGCTCGCGAAGGAGCACATTTCGTGAATAATGATATTGGCATTACATTAAGTAAATACGTTAATAGTATATTAAACGTGTTTAATAATGTATTAAACACGGGAGAAAAATGTACAACGCAGACTCCCCGTATAGCCTTGACAGACTGTTGGGGCAAGTCCAGTTAGCGAGCACCTATGAAGGCCGGAATGGCACACGAAGGGGTGGGTGGCCAGCATTATGCCGGGCCGCCTTTGTCTCCCCATTTGTGATCTTTACACACCGCAGCAGGTACTCATTCGAGGCTGAATTGACCTAGGGGAGGCCCAGGACCGGTTAAGATAATCGTCACTGGTGTTGGTAGCCGTGAGCGGGCATCGAACTCGGGTTCGCCGGGTTCGTAGCGCAGCGCTCTAAACCGCCTACGATCAGCACGGCCGTCTGCGCGCGGTGCGAGAAAGCACATTGACGTGAATCCTGTGCCGCTCGGGGTCAGCTGCCACTCACTGGGGGGGGGGGGGGGACGCGAGGGAGGGGTGAACGTCTGTCCTGAGAGGGATGTCCCGCTGTGACCCCGCAGGTCCCTGGCGTTGCTGCGGAGCGCGTTGCCCGAGGTGACGGACAACTGCTCGGTGAACTTGATGCGCTGCGGCACCGACGTGTACGCCCAGAGCCAGACGCCGCTGCTGCGTCGCATCGAGCCCACGTCGCTGCTCACGTCGGACAAGGTGCCACCACCGCCGTTGCCGCCACCACCGCCACCACCATCATGACAACGACCACCACTCCCACCGCCATCGCGACCATGACCACCGCCATCGCCGCTACTTCCATCATTACCAGCACCGCTGCTACCGCCACCACGACCACCATAACTTCGACAACCACGACCACCGCCCAGGACCGCTTCAAAGATTCGCCACTGTTACTGGCCGCGAGAAGGAATCGAATCCGGGTTTCGTAACACGAGCATGCGAACTTGCTACACTGCCGCCCCCCACACCCCCACACGCACACACACACACACATGCGCACACACGCACACACACTCACACAGGTGAACTTGGCCGAGAAGGTGGGGATGAACATGCTGACGGCTCACCCACTGTACGAGCCGGACGGCACGGCCTACAACGTGGCCACGGTGATCGGCGAGAAGGGCCGCACCAAGTACAACCTCCTGCAGATCCCGCCCACCGCCGCAGGTACGTGGGCAAAACAAGGCAAAGCCCTCCGCCGGTAGGCTCCTGACAGCCCGCCGGGCCAAGTGCCGCTGTTAGCCGCGCACCTCGGAGTTGGAATCGGAATCTTGATTTTTCACGCTGGAGGAAATCTGACGAGCCGTGAAGCTCTTTTACGAAGGGGCGCACGGCTCGCGCGTGTGCCAAGGGTGCGTTGGACGGGCATGGCTGGCACGTCGCCCACCGCCTTTGTCTCCCCCAGTGGTGATGTTTACACGCACCTCCAGAGTGCTGCGGTGATAAGATGTTAACTCCTTCGACTGGCATTCAGGAGGTCGTGGGTTTGATCCTGACCCTGGCGCCTGCTGCTGTGTATTTGTAGTTTGCATGTCTCTCTCCCCAAGGTCGCGTGGATTTTTTCCTCCAGGTCCTCCGACTTTTCCCCCCACATTTCGAATGAACGTCACGCCCCCCATGGACGAGTATTCGGCTGCTGTAAATGTCCGCGCAACGATGAGCCACCTCGCTGAGCTGTCATTTGCGACAGCCACGTCGCTCCTGAAAAAAACAGCTGTGTAGCTCAGTGGCGCCTTACCTGGTGAAGTAAAACCAGAGTAGCTCTAGTTGAGTGTGCTCATTGAAGGCGTGTTTCTCGTAATCACCCCCCGATTAGCACGGGTGAAGTTCTGTGCCCCCCCACCACCACCACTTCACCCCTGCCTCGTGGTGCTTCAAGCAAACAGAAGAATGGGCAACTTTGTGAAATTCCGACGATAATCTCAGTAATTAGGGGGTGCGTACAACTTGTCCTCTTAACGACAAGCCGTGTGATTACCATGACCTCTTCCGCTCTCTCCTGGCCTCTTTCCTCTCTGTTATCCCCCCTCTTCCCTCTTTCCTCTTCCCACCTCATCCCTCCATCCCTATCCCCTCTAATTTCTCCCCTCCCCTCCATTCTCTCCTCCCTTCCTCTCCTACTCTCTGTTCCCCTCCAATCTCCCTCCCCTCCTCTGCGTCCCCTCATTTCCTTTCCCCTCCTTCACCCTCCCTCCTCTCCTCCCCTCGCCCCCCCCCTCTCCTCTCCCACCCCCTCTCCCCTCGTACCCCCCTCTCCTCCCCCACGCCACCCTCTCTCCACTCCTCGCCCCCCCCCCCCTCCGTTCCCCTCTCTCGCGCTTCTCCCCCCCCCACACACATACGTACGTGCGTACGCCGGGCGAGTGCTAACCGGAGGCGCGCTCCTCCTCCATTGCGGGCAGGCGAGGAGCACAACTCGGGAGTGGGGAGGGCGCGGGTGCTGTGCAGCGTGCCCTGCTCCCGCATGATCAGCCCCAGCTACCTGCACAGCTTCGGCCTGTCCCACTCGCACGCGCTGCTCCTGGAGTCGCCGCACGTGCTACACGTGCTGCGCCTGCTCACCTCCTCGCTGCGCGGAGACAACATGGCCAGCTGCCTCTCCTACGACCCCGGGCAGAAGGTGCGGCGGCGCGGTTGCGTGCAACTCTGGCCTGGTTGCGTGCAACTCCGGCGTGGTTGCGTGCAAGTCCGGCGCGGTTGCGCGCAACTCCGGCGAGGTTGCGTGCAACTCCGGCGCGGTTGCGTGCAACTCCGGCGTGGTTGTGCGCAACTCCGGCCTGGTTG
Source organism: Lampetra fluviatilis (assembly GCF_964198595.1). Classification (NCBI taxonomy): domain Eukaryota; kingdom Metazoa; phylum Chordata; class Hyperoartia; order Petromyzontiformes; family Petromyzontidae; genus Lampetra; species Lampetra fluviatilis. The sequence goes on along the minus strand of NC_136291.1, from coordinate 2,154,182 downwards.
CGTGCAACTCCGGCGTGGTTGCGTGCAACTCCGGCCTGGTTGCGTGCAACTCCGGCCTGGTTGGGCGCGCAACTCCGGTTTGGTTTACGCACGACTCCGATTTTGGTTGCGTGCAACTGATTTTGCTTTCAGTCAGGGTCGACCACACCCTCGAGCGATCGGTCTCCTGGCGAACATGGTAACGTTCAGGACCAACACGTCGCTCGTATCAGATCGTCGTGACGTCGTTAACGACACGGCAACTGACACAGACACAGCTCGTCACCTCCTCACTACCCCCCCACTCCCCGTGCACCGCCAGACTCACATCCACGTCCTGGCGAGGAAGAGAGAGGACGCGGCACCACCCTCCGCCCCTTCCTCCTCCTCGTCGTCGCCTCCAGACGTGGTCACGTGCTACACGGACGCGGGCGTCTTCATCCACCACGCCAACACGTACAACGACGAGGGCCACCTGGTCGCGGACGTCACGTCGCACGACGGAGACGGAGTCTACGCGGCGTTCTACTTCGGCAAAGGCGAGGAGGAGGAGGGTCGTGACAACAATAAGAAGAGAGTCAAGTCCATGAGCGACAGCAGCGGTGGAGGAGGAGGGGGAGGGGGAGGAGGAGGAGGGGGAGGAGGAGGGGACGACGATGAGAAGGAGGGGAGAGAGCCCGTGAAGAGCCGCCTGCTGCGCTTCGTTATTCCGTTGGAGGCCAACGAGAAGGTGCGCGCGTGTTTACGTGTGTGTGTGTGTGTGTACGCGTGTGTGTGTGTGTACGCGTGTGTGTGTGTGTACGCGTGTGTGTGTGTGTACGTGTGTGTGTGTGTACGTATGTGTGTGTGTACGCGTGTGTGTGTGTGTACGTGTGTGTGTGTGTATGCGTGTGCGTACGTATGTGTGTGTGTGTACGTGTGTGTGTGTAGGTGTGTGTACGTGTGTGTGTGTACGTGTGTGTGTGTACGTGTGTGTGTGTGTGTATGCGTGTGCGTACGTATGTGTGTGTGTGTACGTGTGTGTGTGTAGGTGTGTGTACGTGTGTGTGTGTACGTGTGTGTGTGTGTGTATGCGTGTGTGTGTATGCGTGTGCGTACGTATGTGTGTGTGTGTACGTGTGTGTGTGTAGGTGTGTGTACGTGTGTGTGCGTGTGTGTGTATGCGTGTGTGTGTATGCGTGTGCGTCGACTCGGCCTCAAATGAGTACCTGGTGCGGTGTGTAAACATCCCCACTGGGGAGACAAAGGCGGCAGGGCGTGGTGCTGGCCACCAACCCCCTCGTTTGCCGTTCGAGCCCTACATAGCTGCTCGCTAACAGCACTTGCCCTTACAGTCCGTTAAAGCTATACGGGGGATCTGTATGTATGTACATAGGTGAGCGGGTTCATGGTCAGGTGAGAGAGTGAATCAGCAGGTTGATGTGTGGCTTAGTGTTCGTGTCCAGTAGGTGAGTGCGTAGGTGAGTGAGGAGGTCGGTGAGCGAGTGGATGAGTATGTTTGTGGGTGAGTAGGTGAGTAAGTTTGTGAGTGAATAGGTGGGTGAGTAGTGGGTGAGTGAGTACTTGGGTGAGCGGGGAGGTGGGTGAGTGACTGAGTAGGTGAGTGAGTAGGTGGTTGAGTTAGTGATTAGGCAGGTGAGTGAGTGACTGAGTTGGTGAGTGAGTAGGTGGGTGAGTGAGTAGGTGAGTAGGTGAGTGAGTTAGTGGGTGAGCGAGTGGGTGAGTCAGTAGGTGGGTGAGTGAGTAGGTGGGTAAGTGAGTAGGTGGGTGAGTGAGTGAGTGGGTGAGCGAGCGAGTGAGTAAGTGTGGGAGCGAGTGATTCTGACCGTGGTCGCAGGGTGTGGAGATCGGCACGAACCTGGTGACGCTGCCAGGCAGCGAGGCCTGCGCCATCCGTGACAAGGACGGACACCTGTACTGCATTCCCGAGGAGATCGCACAAAGTACGCCCCCCCCCCCCCCCGCTACGATCATTACCTTGATCCCCTGTTGTATATTTGGAGAGTGCGTGTCTCGCTTTGTCTCTCTCCCCGTGGTCGCGTCGATTTGTCTCCGGGTCATCCGGTGTTTCCCTCCACATTTAGAATCAACGGGCAACGGTTGCGATACATTTCGTCGAGGCATCGTTTGTGGCCAGGTCGCTTCTGAAAAAGAACTGCTCACTCACTTGGCCTCACCTAGTAAAATAGACAAAATTAACTAAACTAAAATCTAAACTATTTTTATTTTTCCAGGTTAAGCCCACTGCACTATATAGCTCTTATTCAAAAGCGACCTGGCCACAAATGATACCTCAACGAAGAGTGGCTTATCACGTGGAAATTTATAGCAGCCAAATACTCTAAATGCACGTCGATTATAAATGTGGAGGAGAAAACCGGAGGACCCAGAGAATAATCCACTCGACCACGGGAAAATCATGCAAACTTCAAATATACAGCAGGTGAGGGAGTTAACATCTCGACCACCGTGGCGCCGTAGATGGGGATTGGTGGAGGCGAAAAGAGAATGTGGAGGGAGAGATGGCGGGGAGATTTCGGGGAGATGGATGTAGGGATGGTAGGTGGGCGAGGGTGGCGTGTCTGTGCAGAGCGGTGGTGTAGCGGTTAGCCCGCTGCGGTGTGTGAACATCGCCACTGGGGAGGCAAATGTGGTCGGGCATGTTGCCCAAATGGAGTCAAACTCAGCTCACGTCTCTTGCCACCACTGTGCCCCCCAGGCGTGGACCTGCCCTGCATCAACCCGGCTTTCTCCGGGGTCAAGAACAGATTCGTGTACGTGGTGGAGACGCAGGCGGGCATGGTGGCAACCAAGGTGGGAACGGCCACGCGACAGCAGGGGGAGCAGAGCTGGTGCATCTGCCGGTCGTCTCAGTCGGTTGACCCACGTTCACCTGCGTCTGTCCTGTCACCTCGTGCCAGCAGCGAGCCTTCAGCGATTCACGCGGCTTCGGAAGTGCACCTAGCCTGGCACAAGCGACGCGGCGACGCCACCGCCATTAGTGGTGAACGGCGGCGGTTGTTGTTGTGTTGGTGTGTGAGCGACCCTGTGGCACCTGGGTCTACCCCGTGACCTCCTGCCGGCGGGCGTTCGACACTTCACGTGGCCTCAAGGTGCACCTAGCCTGGCACAAGCGTCGTGGTGACGTCACCGCCACTCAGTGGCGAAGGCAGTTGTTGTTTGTGGGAGGTGGTGGCTCAGCGGTTAGGGCACTGCGCTACGAACCCGGTGACATGAGTTTGATTCTCGCTCACTACCAACATCGGTGATGAGATATATCTGAACCCCTCCTGGGCCTCCCCTAGGTTTACTCAGCCTTGGATGAATTCCTGGTGATATGGGTCTCTCTCTAAGTCTATGGGTTTCTATACGAGTCTGTAAGTCCGTGGGTCGTGATGTAAGTTCATGGATCTCAATGTAAATATATTTATCCCAGTAAGTCTCAGTCTATGGGTGTCATTGTAAGTCTATTGGTCTCTATAAGTCTATTGATCTGTGTCAGTCCAAGCCACTATGGGTATCTGTGTATGTCTATGGGTCTCTATTGAGAACGCCAGCCCAGGTATCAGCTTCATCCGCTTGATGCGGAGTTTCTCCAATTTTCTTGCTTGAAGAAAAGTATCCTCACCTTCGAGGTTAGCCAGTTTAACGTGTCGGCTTTCGCGACCAATATATTATCCGCAAAAAAAAAAACTGTTTTGTTTGGGTTAGATCACGTTTTTGGGTTAGATTATACGATCTAACCCAAAATAAACCTTGTTCATAGACAACTGTCAACCCATACGGTTTACCCATTATTCTTGTACAATGAGTTTCCAGGTCCATACGGCCTAGAGCCGTTTCAATACGGGCACAAACATTGTTTTATCTATTTGTTTGCGTTTCTCCCTTGTGATGGGACTGTGTAGGATGGACGTTGACATTTATAAGGGCACTGGGCAACCAATACGGTCTGAGTTGGTCTGTAATAAGGTAGGGGCACTGATAAGGAGTTGACAGGTATGATTATACGGACAATATTCGTCGCGAAAGCCTACGCGTTAAACTCTATTGTCAGTCTGTACATCGTGTGGGATCATGCTGCCACCTCGTGGCGAAGCAATGAACTTCGTGACATCGAGAGCCTCCCGCGCGCACTCCCCTCCCCGTGTCTTTCTAAGCTAAAAACGATGTTGTTTTTACTTTACCAGGTAAGGCCCCACTGAGTTATGTAGCTCACTGGCTATCACAAGGGATTGCTCAACGAAGTGAGTTATCGCCATGTGGCAATTTATGGCAGCCAGAAAATCCACGCGACCACAGGGAGAGAGACACACAAACTCAAATTTTCAACTGACGTCAGGGTCGGGATCGAACCCACGACCTCCTGCATACCAGGCGAGGTAGTTAATATCTCCTAGCCACCGTGATGATGATGAGAGAGAGACACGCAAACTCCAAATATACAGCAGGCGTCAGAGTGGGGATCGAAGCCACGACGTCCTGCATACCAGGCGAGGTAGTTAACATCTCCTAGCCACCGTGATGATGATGAGAGAGAGACACGCAAACTCCAAATATACAGCAGGCGTCAGTGGGGATCGAAGCCACGACGTCCTGCATACCAGGCGAGGTAGTTAACATATCCTAGCCACCGTGATGATGATGAGAGAGAGACACGCAAACTCCAAATATACAGCAGGCGTCAGAGTGGGGATCGAAGCCATGACGTCCTGCATACCAGGCGAGGTAGTTAACATCTCGCCACCGTGCCCCCCCCCCACGGGTAGATTTTAAAGCTGGATCTGGTGGAGAAGACTCGGAGAGAGTGGCGAGAGCCACGTGGCTGGGTGGGGGAGCCCGTCTTCATAGCCAGACCCGGAGCAACGGACGAGGATGATGGTGAGAAACACAAAGATCCTCGATGATGATAATGTTGAAGTTGCTGCTGATGCTGCTGCTGATGTTACTCCTGCTGCTGCTGCTGTTGATGCTGCTGCTCCTGCTGATGCTGCTGCTGATGCTGCTGATGTTGCTCGTGCTGATGCTACTCCTGCTGCTGCTGATACTGTTGATGCTGCTGTTGTTGATGCTGCTGTTGATGCTGCTGCTGATGCTGCTGAGGTTGCTCGTGCTGATGCTACTCCTGCTGCTGCTGATACTGTTGATGCTGCTGTTGTTGATGCTGCTGCTGCTGTTGATGCTGCTGCTGCTGTTGATGCTGCTGCTGCTCCTGATGATGCTGCTGCTCCTCCTGCTGACGATGTCGCTGCCACTGTGTGTCGACGCAGGGCTGCTGCTGGTGGTGGTGGGCCCCCTGCGCCGCGGCGAGCAGGCCCTGCTGGTGGTGCTGGGCGCTCGCGACCTGGAGGAGCTCGCCCGGGCCCCCTTCCCCTCCGCCCTGCCCCTCGACATGCACGGCATCTTCCTGCCAGCGTGAGGGGCACCTCCCTCCCACTGGACCATACTTCTCGCTCGCTCGCCCATTTGGTCGTTCGTTCGTGCGTGCGTTTGCTCGCCGACTCGTTCATCCATTCGTGAGCTCGCTCGGTCAACCGCACGCTCGCCCACTCGTTCATTCACCTCCTCGCTCAGTCAACCACTCGCTCGCCCACTGGTTCATTCACCTACTCGCTCAGTCAACCACTCACTCCCCCACTGGTTCATTCACCTACTCGCTCAGTCAACCACTCCCTTGCCCACTGGTTCATTCACCTACTCAGTCAACCACTCGCTCAGTCAACCACTCGTTCATTCACCTACTCGCTCTGTCAGCCAATTGCTCGCCTACTCATTCACTCACCGACTCATTTGTTCATCCATTTCTGCTGGCCTGCGGTTCCTTCAGCGACTGCTGGCGACGCAGTTTGCACGAACGAAACTCTTGCGCGCGACATATGTGTGTATAAAAAAAACGTAACGCTTATTATTATTTTCAACCAATCACAATGGATGAATCGAGGTCGCAACGTGATTAAGGAAACGGAATCTCACAAACGGAAAATCATAAACTATCTCACCGTCTCAACCCCACAGAGGAGCGGAAAAGACCCAGAAGCCGAATGAAGGAATGAATGAAGGAACGAAGCAATGAATGAAGGAATTAATTAAGCAAGCAGCTACACGTGGGGGGGGGGGCAGTTGACGCGATTCCAGGAGGGGTTTATATTACACCTCCACTACCACCACCCCTCCACTCGTTTGTATTCCTCTCTAAGTCCTAATGAATCCGCCTGCTCAGGGATTTGAGTGGTCACCCCCCTCCCCGCCACTCCCCACCCCCCTCTCGTTTCGTCCCGCGCAGAGCCAAACTAGCAGTCGTTAATGGGATAGGCCAAACTATACTAATAATTATCACTATGTAGCGTAACAAACAACGCGGTCGAGGTCTTTTTCAGCCAATCAATGACGAGCGGCGTCTCCGCACCCCCCCCCCCCCGCACGCGCAAATGGAACGGATGGAGTTTCACGCTCGCTGAGCGCTGTCGCCTCGTGGCCAGCCCGGGGTATGACACCTCCTAGATGCCAGCGGGGGAGGGCGCGGAGTTGAGTTTCCCAACATCTGCGCGCGTGATCCGCCAACCCCTCGCTACCTCCACGGTGCCGGGTTACAGGCGGTCACGTGCTGCGTAGCCACCGCCGCCGCTGCCCGGCTGGTAGCACCCAAGTGTATCGCAGGACGCTCCTAAAGATTAGCCTCGAGACTCGGTGAGACTCGACTGGGAGAATGCCACGGTGGTTGACCGCATCGGCGTTATGTGTGAGTGTTGGGGTTGTGTTTGAGTGGGGTCATTGACGTGTGCGTCTATTGCCTGCGTGCGTGTGTGAGTGGGGAGCGGTCGTGTAGTGGTTAGTGCGTGTGTGAGTGGGGGGCGGTCGTGTAGTGGTTAGCGCGCTGCGCTACGAACCACCAAGGCGGCTGGGCGTGGTGCTGGCCAACCACCCCTTCGTGTGCCGTGCCGGCCTTCATAGGTGCTCACAGCACTTGCCCCAACAGTCTGTTCGGGCTATAGGGGGGATCTTTGTACTGTATCGTGTGTGAGGAGCGGTGGCGTAGTGATTAGCGCACTGCGCTACGAACAAGAGTTTGATATCTGCCCACGGCCAACATCATTTTTTCGACCGGTGCTAGACCTCCCCTAGGTGGACTCGGCCTTACATGAGTACGTGGTGCAGTGTGTAAGCATCAGCGCTGGGGAGACAAAGGCGGCCGGGCGTGGTGTTGGCCACGCATTACCTTCGTGTGCCTTGAAGGCTAGAAGCACTTTGGCCCTAATAGTCTGTTAAATGATGCACAGGAGGGCTTTGTCTTGTGCTTGTATGCACGTTGCAGCGTATGCTGGAGTATGTATGTGGTCAGTTCACATTTGCTGCTCATCAATGTCAATGTGTGTGTGTTGGTGTGTTCGTGCTGGGGAGCAATTATCTCGCTGCACTACACAGCGGGCAACCCGAGTTCGATCCCCACTCACGGCCAACAACGATTGTCCCAACCGCTGCTGCACCTCCCCATAGGTCAACTCGGCCTCAAATGAGTTCCTTGTGTGGTAGTGTGTAGACATCGCCACTCGGGAGACGAAGGCGGCCGGGCGTGGTGCTGGCCACCCACCCCCTCGTGTGCCTTGCCGACCTTCATAGGTGCTGCTCGCTAGCAGCACTTGCCCCAAAAGTCTGTGAAGGCTAAGGGGGGAGGGGGAGGGGTATCTTTGTCTTTGTGTTGTTGTGTGACCAGTCGTCCCAATGTAGCATGACCCTGCTGAAAAAAACGCCTTGAGACGAGTCAAGGGTAAGTAAATAAAGGATGTTATTGCGATTATTACCGAGTGGAACTCAGTGATCTGTTTGGTGTCCCTCGCCAGTACACGCTCTACATTGCATCCCAAGTACACGGTCTACATTACAACCCGAGTACACGCTCACAGGCCTATAAAGGAGGGATTCGGTGACATTAAGGTTCTGGCTGGCTCTGAATGAAAGCACACACAACACACACCAACAACAGCCGCCATTCACCACTTAGTGGTGGCGGCGTCGGCACCACGATGTTTGTGCCAGGCTATGTGCACTTTGAAGCCACGTGAAGTGTGCAAAGCTCGCCGCTGGCAGGAGGTCACAGGTCAGACCCATGGGTTCGACTGACTGAGATGACTGGCCGATGCCCCGCCTGTACTCCCCTCTGTGCCAACTTGCTTCGTTTTAGCCGCGTGGTGCTCCGCTCGTTGTTGTGAGAATCCCTTATCTGCCCTCTGTTGTTGTCGGAGGGTGACTGCCTCCAATTGTCCAGTAGCGTCCTTTACGAGCCTCCTCCACAGATACCGATCTTGACACCGCTGGTACCAGTCATTGGCAAATCCAATCAGCTCCAAATCCTCCCCTACCTTAGCCCATCTCATCTGTAGCCTGTGCCAATGCCCGTTTAGCCGCCTTTGTCCGGCCAACACAGACACACACACAGATGCAATTAAATATACATTAGACAAAGTCATACGGACACGTTCATACACACAGCCATTGATGCACACCGACAGTGATAGAGCCACACACACAGTATGTGTGTTTTTGTGTGGCAGATTGAAAAACACAAACTCGAGACACACACAAAGACACAGCCACACACAGAGCCACCCAGCCAGACACAGACACAGTCAGACACAACCACACAGAGCCACCCGGTCACACGCAAGTGCCAGACACAGACACAGTCAGACAGGGCCAGACACAACAAACGAAGATCCCCAGTACAGCCTTTGAGCAGACTGTTGGGGCAAGCGATGTTCGCGAGCACCCTGTGAAGACCGGCACGGCACGGGAGGGCAGGACGTAACTCCACAGCCACCAGACTTAGCCAGACGACACAGACACAAGCAGACACAGACGACACCGAGCAGACACACACACTGGGCCACACACAGGGCCAGACGAATGGGAGCTGCCACCGGGCCGTGTTTAAGTGGTCGGGGGGCAACGCAAGCACAAAGGAGGCGCCGTTTTGAGACGCACGGAGGTGGAAACCCAAAATGTCACATTCGTAGAAAGGACTCCAGCTCAGCCCGCCCCCTCCTCAACAGGAGGAGGTGGGGGGTGGGGGGTTGGGGGGGGGTGCCTCTCCCTCCACGCTCTTCCAGCCACCCACCCCTCCACCCCCTCGACACAGCGATCCTCACGCACGCTCCGAAAGGCAATTGCAAAGACTTTGGGGGGCTCGTGCTGTTCAGCAGCAGCAACCGACGAAGGCCGAAACGGCACCACGCGATGCGGGTGGTGGTGGCAACATCACGCCCGGCCGCCTTTGTCTCCCCAGTGGTGATGTTTACGTAGACTGCGTGTGTTCAACTTCTTTCGTACCGTACGCAGCCGACCGCGCTAATCGGAGGTTTGCACACCGCATCAGGTACTCATTTGAAGGTGACTCGACCTTAGAGTACGCGTGCTTCTTGTATATGCGTGTGGGGTAGTCTGAGTGTACTCGTGTGTCGATCTGTGTAGGGAGCGGTAGTGCAGCGGTCAGCGTGCTGCGCGATAAACTCGCCAGCACCACTGACTATTATCTGAATCGGTCCTGAGCCCCCACTAGGTCGACTCAGCCTCAAATGAGTACATCGCGCCTGGGGAGACAAAGGCGGTCGATCGTGGTGCTGGTACACGAGGGGGTACCGTGTCGGCCTTTATAGGTGCTCGCTAACAGCACTTACCCCAAGCGTCTGTTGAGGATATACGGGGATTCTTTGTCTTGGTTGATCTGTGTGGGGTGGGGTGGGGTTGGGGGGGAGCGGTGGCGCAGTGGTTGACGCACTGCGCCACGAACCCGGCCACGAAGGTTCTATCCCCGCTCAGGGCCACCGCCAGGGACGATTATCTGAACCGGTCCTGGGCCTCCCTTAAGGCCGACTCGGCCTCAAATTAGTGACCCCGGTCAGATGTGTAAACGCATCGCCACTGCGGGGGGGGGGGGGGTAAGACAAAGGCGTCCGGACGTGGTGTCTCTGGCCACATCACGCCTCGCGTAGTGCCGTGTCGGCCCTTCACGAGGCACTCCGCTAACGGCACCACAACAGTTCCGCCTGCTGCTACGCGGGGGATCTTTGTGTCGGGGATCATCTCGCACAGACCCTCCCTTTCGTCCCACACTATTCGTAATTTCAGCAGTTTTTTTCTGTTATTTCAGATGCAATAAATCTCTGCAAGAATGCAACCTTGAGCATTTATTTATTAAACAAATCACAATTATATACTACAAAAGAAAATGTACAATCTTTGTCAAGACATTGAAAATGGCAATCCAACCAAGATCCTTTATTAGGCTGCCAGAATGTAGCTGTAATTGCATCTTACATTGGGATGTTTTAATTTGTTGTATGTGTATTTAATACAATTTTACTTCGTTTTTTTCCCGGGCTGTCTGACAATGTCTTACGCACGCCCGCATCGTACGCACACACACACAACAACAAGACAAAGATCACCCGTGTAGCCTCAGCTTCACGGCGCACTAGGGGTGGATCGGTGACCAGCGCCACGCCCGGCCGCCTTTGTCGCAATCGTGGCGATGTTTACACACCGCACCAGGTACTCATTTGAGTCTGAATCGACCTAGGGGATCGTCACTGGTGTTGATGGCCATGAGCGGGAATCGAACTCAGGTCGCCGGGTTCGTAGCGCAGCGCCCTAGCCGCTTGAATACCGCTCACCGCATAAACACGAAGACAAATATCCCCCGTATAGCCATCACATACATTTGGGGCAAATGATGTTAGCGAGCACCTATGAAGGCCGGAACGGTACACGAGGGGGTGGGTGGCCAGCACCACGGCCGGACACACACACACACAGAGACACACACAGAGAGACACACAGACACACGCACACATATCTGGCAGAGGCCAGATATGATTAATTATGTTTGTTCGGATTTGGCGTGTTAGCGATGTGGCGGCACCGATTGTTTAAACAAGCAACATTCTGAAGCGGTTTCGACGTTCAGTGACTCCTCGTGCGGCAGTTCGCCAACAGCGGGTCGAGCCATCTCGACTCTGCTGATGAGACATTGAATGTTGAATCCGGTCCAGAGGTTTTTGTTTTGTTTTTTCGTGTGCGGTGAACCCGTAAGTCCTGCTGATATGATGCACTCGCGTAAAGAATGGGATGTGTAACGAAAAAATAATATTGTTAGTTTGCAAGTGGACGGACAGACGGATGCGAAGGAGGCGAACTGTCCGCTTATCTCTGTCACGATATATATACTTACCACGACGACCCTAATTGCGAGGCATTTTATCTCATGCATTGTATAGTTTATGGTGGTCCGACTCTAACCCCTATCTGGCAGAGAGGACGGGACTCTTCTCTGTAAACAACCGGCAAGTTGATCGGCATTTCTTCAAGCCTGCCGACGAGACGCTGAACCTCGGAACGGGTGCAGAGTTTCCCCAACATTGCGACAAATGTTTGATGACATTACTCACTCCCCAAAACTGCCGTCGTGCTGATAAGCTATGCGTTGAAACAATAGCCGTGCCGTTTCAATAGCTACTGAACAGGGCCACTTGCCCCGGTAGTCTGCTTGTGCTTGTTTACGTGCATGTTTGTTTACGTAACACATTCCTGCGGAGCGAGCTGGGTAAGAACGTTGGGTTGCTCGGTCAATGGCCACGGTCAACGGCGGCGTGGTGTATTCCGCAAATATTCCCGACTGTGAGGGCGGGCACAAGCCGGCGTGAGTCGGTTAAACGTTGATAAGGACACCACGGGGTGACCAGCCCTTCCCAACCCAGCCCCACCCCTCCCACCCCCCACCCAGCCCCACCCTCCCCACCCAGCCCCTCCCAACCCACCCCACCCAGCCCCCCCACCCTCCCCTCCCCATCCATCCCCACCTCTCCCATTTGTGGATGCACGACGGACGGACATAATAATCCCCTGTGGGCTGGTGTAACCAGGAGATTACTACCAGTAAAATCCACTACATATAGTAGTCAGTCTGTATGTGTGTATGTACTCTGGGTGTGTATGCATAGGGTGTGTGTCTATGTATGGCAGCATGTGTGTATGTACTCTGGGTGTGTATACATAGGGTGTGTGTCTATGTATGGCAGCATGTGTGTATGTATCAGTGTATTTGGGTGGGGAGAAGTGGTGCAGTGGTTGATGCACTGCGCGATGAACCAGGCGATCTGAGTTCGATTCCCGCTCACGACCAATAACAATAGGTGAATATTTAAACCGGTCCCAGGCCTCCTCTAGGTCGACCCAGCCTTAAGTGAGTACCTCGTGTGGTGTGTAAACATCATCATTGGGGAGAGACAAAGGCGGCCGGGCGTGGTGTTGGTCGCCCACTCCCTCGTGTGCCGCTCCGGCCTTCATAGTTGCTCGCTTACAACACTTGCCCCAACCGAATATGTAGGCTATACAGGGATCCTTTATCTATGTGCGTTTATTTGTCTATGTGTGTGTATAGATATGAGCGGTGGCGCAGTGCCACGCTACGAACCCAGTGACCTGCTTTTATTTCGCAGTCACGACGAACATCAACAACACATGGGATGTGAACCTATCATGGACCTCCCCTAGGTCGTATGCGAACATCAACAACAACAACCGCCACTCGCCACTAAGTGGCGGTGACCTCACCACGACGCTTGTGCCAGGCTATGTGCACGTTAAGGCCACGTAAAGTGTCGAACGTCCGCTGGCAGAAGGTCACGGGACAGATCCAGGTGCCATGGGTCAACTGACTGAAATGAATGTGCCCCCGACTATGCAAACTTGCTGTGTTTAATCCACCCGACGCTCCGCTCGCTGTTGTGAGCGTCGCTCCTCTGCCCTCCGTTGTTGCTGGAGGGCGACTGCCTCCAACTGCCCAGTAGCAGCAGAAGCATCCTTCACGAGCCTCCTCCACAGAGGCCGATCTTGACACCGCTGGTACCGGCCATCGACAGGTCCACTCAGCGCCTCCGGAGAGACAAACGCGGCGGAGTTTGGTGACTGCCCGCCTGCGATCCGGCGCTTTGGTGGGTTGGCGGATCACGCAGAGATCGCGTATCACGCAGGGATGGCGGGGTTGGCGGATCACGCAGGGATGGCGGGGTCGGCGGATCACGTTGCGGACGTTGTCGGCGGTGCAAGAGACTACGATCGCGGTGCCCCCCTTCTCCCTCCTTTCTCCAACCCCTCGATTAATTTTCAGCCCCCCCCCCAGCTTTCTATTGCCCACTCCTCCCCAACGAGGACCTATCCCAACCCCTCTTGATCAATCCATCTTGTTTACTGTCATCAAAACCTACACCAACACTCACAAGAACCCCACTTCTTCATTTCAAATCATTATCATGCGATGTGCAATTATATAATGCACGTAAAGCGCCTTAGCAAATACGCTCTCTAAACCTCACTAAGAAGCTAAGACGGGGGTGGAACACTCCCTGGGCGGAGTTCAGGTATCACTCGCCGTTGCTGATGATGAAGATGATGATGGGGAATCGAACTGGGGTCGCCACGGGTTCGTCGCGCAGTGCGCCAATTGTCCTCGACGTAATTGCACGCCCGTCTCGCCACGTCTGCGGAGGGGTCGCGAGTGTCAGTCTGGGTGTACACAATAGGAATGCATTTCCCTCCTACGCCGATCGGTCTCAATGAATCAACTGTCTGGATTCAACCCCGCGGATAGCACCGCCCATCGAGAGGGCTGTGGTCAGCAGTTATGTAAAATTCGAGACGGGGCAGAGCCCCAACACAACATATGGAATTGGAAAAAATGATGATGATGATGATGATGCGTGTCCGCCTGAAAGGCCACGAGTAATTTACGCGTGCATTGTGCATTTGTCATGCGTAAGATACGATCTGGAGAATCAGCTGTTTGTGAGATGGGGGGGGCGGGGTGTAATTGAGAGATGTTTTCTCGAATTGCGCAGATGAAGACGAAGACAGATGGTGTTGGTGGTAATTCTGGTCAAGGTGATGATGATGATGACGACGATGATGTGATCATGGTGGTCATCGTGATGTCGAGGAGGATGATGTTTATGATGATGATGATTTCGGTGGTGGTTGTAATTATTATTGTGATCGTCATGATGATGATTATAATTGTGGTGGTCACGATGATGATGATGATGAGACAATCATGATTGCAATGGACAATCATCATGATGATTGCTGCAATGATTTTCACTCCAATGATGATGCCGATGATGGTGACAGCAAAGCTGATGATGATGATGCCGATGATGATGGTTGATCGTGATGATTGTGGTGATGTCGAGAATGATGACAAGCCGACGACTATGAACGTTATTATTTTAATTATTATTCAGCTGGTTTTGTATTCACCCTGACACAAGACAAAGATTCCCCGTATAGCCTTCACAGACTATTGGGGCGAGTGCTGTTAGTGAGTAGCACCTCTGATGGCCTGCACGGAACACAAGAGGGTGGGGGGATGGCACCACGCCCTACCACCTTTGTCTCCCTAGTGGCGATGTTTACACACTGCACAAAAGTAATATTTTGAGGCTGAATCGACCTAGGTGAGGCCCAGGACCGGTTCAGATAATCGTCACGAGTGTTGGTGGCCGTGTGCGGGAATCAAACCCGGGTCGCCGGGTTCGTCGCCCAGCGCGCTAACCGCTACACTACCGCTCCCCACTACGAGCGTGACACACACAAGGACAAAGATCCCCCTTATAGCCTTAACAGACTTCTGAGACAACACACACACACACACTCATGCACACACACGCGCACGCGTATACTAATCCTCTACAGTGATCACCATTCTCCCCGACTCTCCGACACCGCCTCCCTCTCCTCTCTGTCAAACTACTGGACGCACGTGGATAAAGAGCTTCACAGCTCATCGGATTCCTCCAGTATAAATCCATACTCTCTGGTTCTTTCGGTAAAGTCACGTAGGTATTAAATAAAATAAATCACGACGTTTCTGGCGCAACACAAGCCACCTGATGATGGACGCTTGTGTTGCGCCCGAAACGTCGTGATCTATTTTATTTTATACCTACGTGACTTGACCGAAAAAAACAAAGAATGTGGATTCCTGCAGTCACGAAAGCTTCAAATCAAGATGATAAAAACATACTTCTGATCTCCACCCCACCACTCCTCACTCTCTCCACTCACACTCACACACGGCACGGCGTGTCCACTCCACTCCTCTCTCTCTCTCGCCCTCCTCTCCATCCCTCGCTCCTTATTCTCACCAGTGCCGGCCCGAGCCTCTTGGGGGCCCTAAGCAGAATTTGATTTGGGGGCCCCCCTCCCAACATCCGTGAGCCGTGACAAAGCAGCAGTTGTCGACAGAATTTTCTTGTCTTGAATCATTTATTCATTCATTCATTAATTCATTTATATCACTTGTTTAAGTTATTTAATTGTAAAAAAAAAAACGATTCGGGGGCCCCCTGGTGGCCAGGGGGCCCCAAGCAGCCGCTTAGTTCGCTTATGCCTCGGGCCGGCCCTGATTCTCACGCCGCTGGTTCAGCGGAAGGAATCCCACGGACATTGACCACGACTCCGGGTCACCGCGCCCCGGTGTTCCGAGAAGCTCCCTCGCCGACGGCGCGTGCGTGCGTGCTCGCGAGCGCATTTGGCTCTCGCACTTACACGGTGGCTGTTGCGATACGCGAGTCTCCGCTGTTGAATGTTTAGCAAGTAACGCAGCGCGATTACGGGTTTGGAGGGTTGTTTTTTTGGTGCCCGGTTTTGAAATGCATCGGCACCGGGGCTAACAAGGGTATTGTTAACGTGGTGAACCATTCCACGTTAGCATGCCGGGGGTAGCTGAGTGGTGCAGTCCGCTCGCTCCACCAGAGCACGCGTGGTTGTGGTGGGGTAGCTGAGTGTATTGGGGGGGCTGAGTGTAATGGGGTAGCTGAGTGTAGTGGGGTAGCTGAGTGTAATGGGGTAGCTGAGTGTAGTGGGGTAGCTGAGTGTAGTGGGGTAGCTGAGTGTAGTGGGGTAGCTGAGTGTAGTGGGGTAGCTGAGTGTATTGGGGTAGCTGAGTGTATTGGGGTAGCTGAGTGTAGTGGGGTAGCTGAGTGTGTTGGGGTAGCTGAGTGTAGTGGGGTAGCTGAGTGTGTTGGGGTAGCTGTGTGTAGTGGGGTAGCTGAGTGTATTGGGGTAGCTGAGTGTAGTGGGGTAGCTGAGTGTGTTGGAGTAGCTGAGTGTATTGGGGTAGCTGAGTGTAGTGGGGTAGCTGAGTGTATTGGGGTAGCTGAGTGTAGTGGGGTAGCTGAGTGTAGTGGGGTAGCTGAGTGTATTGGGGTAGCTGAGTGTATTGGGGCAGCTGAGTGTATTGGGGTAGCTGAGTGGTGCAGTCCTCTCGCTCCACCAGAGGACGCGAGGTTGGACTGGGCAGTCATCAATGATGCCCGCATGATGGTTCGCACCTCAGCAGATCTGCAGTTTTGAGGAGTCCCGATGGTTCCACTTTTAGCAGGAAACTTGCACCACACGATCTGTCCACTCTATTCTCTCCATGCACACGTTGACGGCAGCGTTGCTCAGCTGCTCGATG